>NW_026871969.1:0-300000 GCF_033458585.1 Syngnathus typhle
GGGGTCATCTGGAGGATTACAAATTATTAATATTTGAATTAATTTTTAGTCGTATCGGTATAATTTTTTATTATGGTAATTTTTTTCTTTCTTTCTTTTCTTTCTTTTCCTTTTTTTCTTTCCCGCTCCTTCCCCTTTTTCTTTTTATTGTCTCGTTACTTTTTCTGTTGAGTGCAACAGTTGAAGCGGAACGAGAGTAGTGAGGATTTTTGCAGTACAGGAGAAAAACGACCGGTCAATACGATCCTCTTACGGCTTGTCTGGTTCATGTTGTTAAATTGTTGGCAGCCATCTGTGACTTACAGGTTCCCCAGAATTGTAAGACTGAGGGGCCTCGGGCTGATGATTAGCCATCACTTTTTGTATGTGACAATAATGTTTGAATTGCAATTTACTGTTGAATATACCCTGTTCAAAGTATCCTGTCAGTAGAGTGACTGAATAGGATAATCAGAAAAGATAAAGAGTGCATCCCGCCGTTGAGAGCATCAATAGGTGAGGCAGGAGATCTCACTTTGGTGCTCTGAGTAGAGGCGACGCAGAAGGCGCCGCTGAGTAACTAGGAGCTGTATCGTCCCTATTCCGATTGCGCACGGAAAGGCTTCGAGAAGAGGCAGCTCAACCCTACAACTGAAGACACTGCTATTCAAGGAAGGGATGGCTAGCAGTGTCAGAGGAACGGACCCCGAATCTGGTCATCCGACCGAGGGAACCAGGCACGAGGGGTCTAATCCAGACCCTCTAGGACGACATGAAGAACCAGTATGTGTGATACTGTATGGAGGAGGCTTGGAAAAGTGGCCTCAGAAATGGACCGACTACATAGTGGGATCAAACCCGTCGATCGAGGCGGAAAGCCTCTCGACGCAAGTAAAAGAAGCCATCAAGAGAGATGGAAAATTTTTTGCCGAACAACCAGGAGAAGATGGATTACCAATTATAGTGTCAGCCCACCCTGAGAGGGGCTACACTAGAAGAGAAGCACCTGAATGGTGTGAATGGGGGGCAAAGATGGTGGAGGAATGTAATATGGTAAAACTGATAAGCACAAGTACAGATTTGGACTCAATAGTAAAAATGCTGTCCAACGAAGCTGGCATCAAAGGCGAGCTGGCAACTCCATTACCTGAGGAAGTGAAGGCAGTGCCTTGCTATTACGAGTGCATGCAATATTTGACAAAAATGAGAACCATTTTAGAGAAAAAGACTAATCGACCAGTATTTTCCAGTGAGGAAGAAGAGGAAGTGCCTAACGAGGAGGGAGGATTGGGCACGAGCAGAGACACAGGGGAGGTTTGGGGGGGCAGGGACACTCGGCACGGAGGTGCTCGTGGGCCGAAGTTTAATCTCCTCTTCCGGAAAGACCCCCTGCCGTCTCTGCCAGAAGAATCAACAAAAAAAGTAATTGTTGGAAATGGAGTGCTGATGTGTCAATTTGTCGGAGATATTTGGTCACTGACAGGAGATGCCCTCATTGTGTTCACCAACGATCAATTCCGTGCATGGAACCAAACCTTTGATTCACGGCTGAGATTAATGGCCGGGGAAAAATATATTGAAGACCTGCACGATGCGAGACGACAAATGGAACATGACCCGGAGGATCTTACTTTCATTTTTACAAATGGAGGAAGATCAAACTACTACATGATAATACATGCCGTCGTGCAGAAGTGGCGGGCGGACCTGAACCAGCAGGACTACCTGAAGATGATGACAAGAATCCTGGAGAAAGCGGTGGATGCTGCCGTCGAGAGGGGAGCCAGAAGGATAGTTACAGAAGTAAATGGTATTAGATCCGGAAGAATGTCATGGAAAATTGCAGAGACTGCAATTGCTGGAGCATATAAGCTGCAAATATCCACCCCAATCACAGCAGTGGAAGGACTCGAGTTTGTTCTGGCAATATCAGCCTCTCAAAGAAGAGAAAGAGAACTGGTAGCCCTGGAAGCCACTTATGGCCAAGCATTACAGGTGGCACAAAAAGAACAGAAGATGGAGCAGCAAACGCAGTACACCGTGGCAGTCCGGCCCCATCCAGCGGGCAAAGCAGTTCAAACGGAAGAAGAAGGGGGAACTGGCTCGGATGCTATTCCAGGACCACAAAGGAACACCGTAAGGTCAAGGACACCATCGCCAGCCACAGAAAATGAGGAGGAGGTAGTGGCCATCGGAATCGACACAGGAAGGACCGAACCAAGGGGGCCGGATCCAACACCAACACCCAGCTCCACCAAAACAACCGACAAAAGGGAAAAGAGTGGTTATAAGATCTGCCCGAGAAATTGCAGGTGTCTCTTATCGAGTACGCCTGACGTCTACTCCGAAGAACCGACCCTCCACGGTTCAAAGACCACGTCAACAAACAAGATCAGGAAACGCCGAGGTTGGTGTCATGGAACACGCTCCTACATTCAACGAAGAAGGGCGTAATGATGAGGAAAACAGAGAGGCCGCCACCTCAAGCGACGACATGGTCTCCGAAGAGGAAAATCAAGCTTCGGTGATGTCGGCTGTGATCCCTCCTGATCCGAATGACCCCCCGCCGAGAGTTGTGAGAAGAGCAACCCGGAAAGGAATTAAGAAACAAAGGCCGGCGCTGAGCATCTATCAGGCTTCGGAAAGGATGGCAAGAGACATTCAATTGGGATGGGTAGAGACCAAAGACGGAAGGAAGACTTACATCCCAGAAGTCAGGCAGAAAGAATACCCGTTCCCGCCGGCCTGGTGGGAAAAAATAGAAGGGAACATAAACGTCCCGGTGAAATTAACTTACAGGGAGGCAATGAACGTGTTAAACACACCAGCCTACCATACTCTAGTAAGTTACACCGACTTGACAAAAGATTTTAGAGAAGGCTTTGTGACTGTAATGTATGATGTACTATTGCGAAGGATGAAGCAGGGCGTGTATGATGCCGCTCAAGAAGAACTGAGAGCGTGCGATGACCTAGACGTACAGGCTGCTAATCCCGCCATGTACACGCAAACCAACATAGTTGCAAACTCCACCTCCACCCAACAGGCTCAGCCAAGCACCACGCAGATGGGAGCAACTTACCTGGATAACACAGGAGTGCCCGCAAACGACATGGAAAGAGAAACAAGGGCCTTTAAGACCCTAAAAGGCATGGTGCGCGTTAAGTACCAGAAGGAAAGTGTCAAGGAATATTTGTCGGCAACTTGGCCAGTTATCAAGGACGGGCCGGGTGGAGAATTGTCAAAAAAGATGTGGTTGCAATACATTACAGCCGAGCCCATCGGCCAAGATGAGACAGCACAAGAAGCCTATCAGAGATGGGTGAATGACGAAGAAGATGATGAAGATGTGCATATAACCAGAGCTAAGGAAGCACTAAAACAGGGTCTAACCTTGTTGAATGTGTGGCATAAGTTGAAGCAAGTGGTAAGCCCAAACAGATATGTGCGAGTTTTGAGAGCAGTGACCGAGGATAAGGACACGACTTTTGTGAAATTAGGTGCGGGGGCAACTCTGGCACGAATCGAAGAATCCATAAAGAAATGGGACAGAGTAACAAAACACTACATGGAGAGACAAAAGCCGAATCCATCGGGCAGTGCTCGCTCTCGCACAGAAGAGACGCAGGCAGGGCGGAAGCCACCACCAAAGCCAACTTATGAGAAGGGGCAAAAGTTTAATGATGACCAGAGGCAAAACACTCAAAACAGACCAAAATCGATGGGTAGTAAGGCAAATCCAACAGGATACGTGGCAAAAGAAGTATATGACAAGATGTCACCAGAAGAGAAGAAGGCCCTAGCGGAGGCTCGCAAGGCTGCGGCCCCTGCAGGGCCCTGGAAATGAGTAAAGAAGAGGCGCGGGTCACCCTGACGGGTGTCTACAGGGATGGAGACAACCTCTATGCTGAAATCGAAGGAGCTCCATATTTGGTGGATACCGGAGCCGAGGTGTCAATGACCCGCAAAGCCTTGAAGAGGAAAGGACACCTAAATGTGATGGTAGCAGATGGATCAGTGACTAATATGCCCATTGGAATTTGGAAAGGAATCGTTTGGGTCAAAGGGCCCCATAATCTATTGACTTTGAGAGACGCAGAGGATCTAAAGAAACCAAACCACCAGCGTCTGTCAGTAAAAGCAAGATTGGAAATGATAAAAGCAAAAGCAATGCGTGTGGGCCCGACAAAAATTATGCCACTGGATGAGTGGTACAAGCCTGTGGATGTGGAAGCCGTCAAAAGCCAGCTGGTCAAGGACAGCGACCTGTCCTCGGACGGAAGGCAGGGACTGACCAAAATATTGGAGAAAGCAGCCGTGGCGCATTTCAAGAACGACTGTGGAGACCTTGGATCAAAGTACATCCACACAATTGAGGGGGGAGTGCACCCCCCAGTAAGACAATATCCCCTGAACCCGGAAGCAGTGGCTGAAATGGAAACAATTGTAAAGGAACTTTTACAGCTTGGCATCATTCGAGAAGAGCCGAATCCGGTGACCAACAGCCCCATTCAAGCAGTAAAGAAACCAGAGGCGACTGGAGGAGGCTGGAGGCCGGTCATCAACTTTAAAGCTCTTAACCGCCGGACGGTGGCTAATCGAGCGAGCCTCATAAACCCCCAGGCGTCCCTCAAAACGCTAAGAGTGAAAAAATACAAGTCATGCATTGACTTGGCAAACGGATTTTTTTCATTACGGCTAGCCAAAACATCACAAGGGAAAACAGCATTTACACACAGGGGGAAATCGTACGTGTGGCAAAGATTGCCGCAAGGATACAAGAATTCCCCGAATGTGTTTCAATCAGCAGTCTTGCAGGTTTTGGATGGCTTGGATGTCACAGTGTATATTGATGATGTGTTTGTTTCAAACGACACAGAAGAGGAACATCTAGATTTGCTGCAGAAAGTTGTGGAACGAGTCTCCGCTGCAGGTCTGAAGCTGAATCTCAAGAAATGCCAACTAGCCCGGTTCCAAGTAGATTACTTGGGGTTCCAAGTGACCGAGAATCTAGGAATCTCCGAAGGATTTCGACAAAAGATCGAACGGATTTCACCTCCGAATTCGGAGACGGAGTTGCAGCGAATACTTGGACTGTGCAACTATGTGCGGGATCATGTTCCCCACTATCAGAAACATGCAAGGCCACTGTATGCACACTTGAAGAAAATTCCGGAGGGCCAAAAAACGGCAAAGTGGCAGTGGTCAGACAATGACACTCAAAATTTGAATCATTTGAAACAAGCCGTCCGAGAAGCCGTGCGGCTTGAGCCACGAAGTTTGAAGACAAAACTTGTCGCGAAGGTGCATTGTGAGGAAAATGATGCAATGGTGACGGTCAGCAACGAAGGTGCTGGCTTGGTGGCTTTGTGGACCTACACCCTCTCCAGTGTCGAGAAAAAATTCCCCCATGAAGAGAAAGAACTTGCGGTGCTAGCCAAGTACTGGAGCAATTTGAAAGACCTGGCACAAGGCCAAGGCATCAAAGTCCAAACCGGAAGTAACGTGCACCGTTTTCTTAGGAAATCCACAATCGAAAGCACCAAAGCAACCAATATCAGATGGGGAAGATGGGAGGACATCCTACTCGATCCCGACTTGGAAATTGGTCCGACGACAACCTCCGCCAAGAAGCCGACATTGAGAAAAGAGACAGAAAAAGAAAAGCCCTATGAATGGACTCTTTACACCGACGGGTCAAAGAAAGAAGGAGAACAGAATGCCCACTGGGGTTTCATTCTGAAGCAGAATGGAGTGGAGCGTTGCCGCCGCAAAGGAAGAACACCCGGCAGCGCGCAGGCAGGAGAAGCTACGGCAGTGCTGGAAGGACTGTTAGAAGCAGAGAAAAATCACGCTAGACGCGTAAGACTCATAACTGACAGTCATTATTGTGCGCAGGCTCTCAATTTCGACCTGGCCATTTGGGAAGAAAATGGCTACGAGGGCGCGAGAGGAAAATTAGTGGCCCACTATGAAGTGTGGAAGAAAATAGCTGAATTGCGGCTAAATATGTGCCTAGATGTCGTCCACCAAAGATCTCATGTGAAAGAAGGAGCTCATTGGAGAGGAAATGATGAAGTTGATAAGTACGTCCAAGAAAGAAGAATAATAGTTGTAGGGGCGGATAACTGGGACAAGACCCCTCGCGGAAAAGTGGTCCCAGATGAGAGCGTGGGGCAGGTCGTGTCGGCAGTGCATGAAGCATTAGGCCACGCGGGCCCATTGCCTACGCGAAAAGAGTTAGAGAAGCTGGAACTCTGGGTCCCAGACAGAACGATTCGTGCGGTCCTGCGTGATTGTATTCCGTGCAACAAATATAACGCAGGGCGACGAGGACAGCGCACGGACGGACTGACGATCAGGAGTACTGTGCCGTGGGGATCGGTTTGTATGGACGTAGCCGGCCCCTTGGGAATAAGTGGCACAAAGGGTGAGAAATACCTTGTTGTGCTTGTTGACTCGATGTCGGGACATGTCGGGCTAAAAGCAGTAAGAAAAGCCAACGCGAACAGCGTGATTAAGACACTAGAAGACGGATGCATGTGGCTAGGAATTCCCAAAGAGTTAAGAACGGACAATGGCACTCATTTCAAAAATGCCCAGGTGGACAAATGGTGTCGTGAGCGGGGAATAGTCAGAGTCTATTCGCCCCCGTACACGCCACAAGCAAATGGAGTCGCAGAGAGAGCCATTGGACTGGTCAAGAGCTGGCTGGGAAAAAATGCAAATGGGAAAGAATGGAGCACTAAACTACTTGATTTGGTTGCAGACCTAAACGGAAGGACTAGGGCCGGCCGGCCCTCCCCGTCCGAGGAGCTCAACCAACGACACTTTGTGTCACAAGAAGTGGGCAGGGCCCAAGACAGCTCGTCCCAGCATAAAGAGAAGCGTCGATTCAGCGTTGGACAAAAGGTGTGGATCAAGTCAAGAGACCTGAACAGCAACACTGCAGTAAAGGCCAAGTACGACGGCTGGGACATCGTCAGCGCAGTTTTGGATGAAAACACAGTACGCCTGGAGAAGAAAGGAATCCAAGGAGTTGAACAGCTGAAGCCGTTACCGGCTGACCATATTCAAGCCGGAAAGTAACTTAGAAGAGATATGGCAACCGACTACAGTGCATTCCCGGCCTTCGTGCGCTTGGCCGCGTACCAAGGAGCGGTCATCGTGAGACGGACGCCGTATGGAATTCAAGCCGGAAGGGCCCTAGATCTAGTGAAATTGGTCAAGAGGGGGGGCACTCCCGAGGGACCGGAACATTTTCGCTGGACGAGGGTCGACGAAGCATGTGTCGTTTGTTCAACACCCAATATGTTGCCTACTAGGTGGTCAGGAGTAGGTTTCATGATGCCATCAACTATGACCACCGACGTGAGGGACCTGGAGTTTGCCCTGAGGAACGAGGGCCAGCTCCCGGTCAAAGTACTGGATGCCATAGTGTGTCACCAGTGTCGAGTCACCACTTTAGCAAAGATGGTGGTCTTTGCACAGTGGGAAACCGGATTAATCATGGAAGCACGGGCACGACCAGTGGCCACGTGTACATGCGCTTGGGACGGCAGCAGACTAACATATTGCCCCATATGTTTGGATCGCATGGCAACGGGAAAGTTATTGAAAGTGGGGGAGGCACAAGGATGGCAAGTCACCAAAGCCATGACTCCCCTGGGAACCCTCTATCCTGTTTTGTGGGGGGCAGGTTGGCCTGCGTATGATCACAAAAAAGCCATGAAGAATTTTTATGCAGCCTTAGGCTTTTGTTGGCCCTGGCCGGATACAGCAGGAAGAACTGCAGGCTGTTTCACGGACAAGGCCGAGGCAAGGGCCTTGTATGCTCGGGCATCGATCATTCCGGTAGGGGGGAACACAGCAGTGGGAGACTTGCTGAACGGACCTTGGAAGCCAACGACATGGGCCCGGACAATTGCCCAGGTGGTGGCGTACAGGGACGCCCCCTTAATCGCAGTAGGGCCGGCCCCTACGGAAACCAACCCGGCCTTGAGCAATATGTATTGCTACCGGAATATTTTGGATATGAGCAACAAAGGATTTCAGTATGTGACCAAAAAGGGGATATTTTGCCTAGCCCCGGGTTACAAAGGCGGATCAGGCCTTTTGGTAAATGAGAGTGAGGCAGCACTAGTAGGGGTTACGGTAAAGATGGCAATCATTCCCTACGAAGGAATATATTCGCTGGGAGTGACATTGGAGGCCAAAAGGCTCAGCCAGTTCGTCACCGTAATGGGTACCAGAGCGATGGTCATGACTGTTCCCAGAGATCCAAGACGGGCGCGAGAGGAACAAGAGCGAGTCCGGATTCCTCTCCGCGAAGCAAGATGGGAACAGGAAGCCGCAGCAGCGACAGGAGGGCCCCAAGCAACGGCTGAGGAAATGAAGGACCTGGGTCTGCCAGTGGGAGAAGAACGGGAGGAAGGCCCGGAGCAGGAGCGGCCACAGGAGGGTCCGGTTTGCGGGGACCTGCTTGGGTCAGAATTGGCTGAGGAGAGCTACGTCGAGATGAATGGGGCGGGAGAATTGAGTGATTTACCCACCTCTCCTCCCAATACTGCAACAAACCAAGGGGAGAATTTGGCGAACACAGAAGAAAGTGGCGCAAGTCACCAGGCTGGGGAGTCCTCATCCCCGCGCCAAGGCTCGACGAGGTCACGTGTGGCACCTTGCCCAATGCCTGGCTGTGACGGAAGAGGTAACATCAGAACAGGGTCAAGCACTCACCGCTCGCTCGGCTCGTGCCCGAATTATGCAGGGACCCTTGAGGCGTGTCCCACGCCTGGCTGCGATGGGAGTGGAAACATCAGATGGGGAGCGGAGAGCCACCGCTCCATCAAGACATGTCCAATTTGGCGGCGAGGAATCAGAGAGTCCACGGGACTAGGGGACAGGTCAGTGGCAGAAAGGACGACGAGTCCGAGGATACACTGGATGCCAGTCCTGAGGGTCCAGGGCCGGCCGCGTCAGATACAGCATTAGTAGAATTGGCTCAAGCAACAGCCTATTATACATTGTGGCACGACAAACCAGCGCCACAGCGGTGGGAGGAATGTCGACGGGCCGCGGTAGATGAGCTGGCTAAGCGGTGGAGTCAGTCCGACTCCCCTGGCGGGGAAAGCGAGTGAAGAAAAAAGGAAAAAAGAGAATTTTTTTTTTTTTTCCGTTTGTTTTGGTTTCAGTTGTGTTTTTTTTTTTTTTTTTTTGGTATGTCATGAGGTTTTTGATGATGGTTTGTTGCTGTTTTCTTTTTTGTGTGTATATGTATATAGAATAACAATGTGTTGTAAATGGACTGTAGATGCCCCGACTCAATCAAAGTGCCAGAAGTTGAAAGCAAGGAGGGCGGAGGCTGCGTGCAGCAGGAGGGCCACAGCCGAAGGACGACTCGGACGATGTCACAGGGGAGGAGCCAGTGACGGAGGAGAGGCTGAAGGAGACCTAATATAACCTGTGAGAGAAGTAACAGATCTTCAGTCGGATCCGAGGAGTGATCGGCCATGGACTACCCGCTCGGAGCGAAGAGGAGGAGAATGATGGACTTGGAGAGTGGTGGGTCACCACTTCCTCTCCCCGACCAAGTGACTGTCTGTGCTGGCTGCAGCCTCGCGGAAACGAGGGCTGGGGGGCGCCCTGGGACCAGGGCAGCCCCACACCGTGAAGCAAGGAGCTGGAACAATCCGGCCTTTGGAAAAAAGACTTTGCTGCGGGGAGAATCGGCGCAAGACATTTATGAAAATAAAGACTGGGTAGATATGGAGCCAGTTTATACGAACATGGCTTCAGGGAGGAAAAATCCAAGGCCAGACATTGTTAGCGCCTGGCCAGAGATGATTCCTCCCCGGGACCGCAGAGCAAGTTCAGGACTGGAGGATATATATGCTGCCCCCAGACGAGAGCCAGGGGCAGCTTCAAGAGCAAACGAGGGGTATGAGATTCCTCGGACCGCGCCTTTCTATGACGAGCCGCTTGGCTTGGCCGACTACCAACCGGTAGATTGGGACACGATTGATTGGAGGCCGAGTGTTTCTCCTCTGCCCCCCTTGCCATGGAAGCGGACCCTGACGTTGGACAAGGTGGCAGCTATGATGGTGTTGGTCATTTTGGCATGCGTCCTGGTCTGCTGGGCCCTTCAGAGGTGTGCTGACCGGCACGACCCGATGGAAATGATCAACATCAGATATGACGGAACAAAGCTTTTCAACCAGACCTGTTGGGCGGTGGAGTTCGACAGCATCACCGTGGAGTGGAACGATTCCACGGCACCTGACATTTCTGCAAGACAACGCTGGACGACGATGCTACGACAGCCAGGAAGCCTGACCGCTTGGCCGTCCAAACCAGGGGCCTTTCCGCTCCCTGGTGTTCGGACGGGGAAACGGAATAAGACAAAGAGAGAACTCTTAAGTGAAGCAACTCATTTTCCCGACCAAATAGGGCTCGTGAATGGGACACAACAAGCCAAACGCAGCATTGATGCTTGTGATATTAGATATTTCAAGGCACCCGAGGATTTTGCCAATCTAACAATTAGTTTGATTTGCAAAATGAATCAGGAGGAAAAGATTGTGAAAAGAAATTGGATTTTCAAGGAAGGGGACGAGCACGCAAAGTGGTACAGTAATGCTTCATGTGTCCCCTTGCCCGAATCTCAAGGTGGTTATTGGGATAAAGGCAAAAAGAAACAGGGGGAATTTTCATTCCCAGCGCCGATGAAGAACTCCACATGCCGCGGTACATATCCCGAGTGGGAACCGTGTTGGAGCTGTTTGAATTTGGTTTGCGAAACGTCTCCAAATTATTCAGAGAGTAAGCGTCGGCTTAGCCGGGTACGTAGAAGCCGGCCCGACAAAGGAAGGTCGGCATTATGGGATTGCCAGAAAGTGTATAATGGCTTAGACTCATGTTATTTTAACGAGGGACAAATTTGCAACGACAATTACCACGTCATATTGTGGGCCTATGAACGCCAGGAAGAATTGTCACCTGTCACAGCTTCGGCAAAAGCGGGGAGGAAATTCAACCCTGGAAAAAGTCCGGTAGATTTTGAGTTTTGGTTGAACGATTCATTGCCGTGGCTGTGGCAGGTAGAAAGAGAAATTGCTGTGCCAAGAAGATACCAGGAAGGTCACCAGCTGTACGCATCCACAAGAAATTTGTGGGTTCAGCGGTTACCCACACCGGACGATTTGTTCGCAGTAATACCAGGAGAATTTGACAAAATTGACCAATGTGTAGTGGAAAAAATTTATGTTGAGTTGCATGGTAGGGACTGGACGGTGGGAAAGTCGCCAAGATGTGACCTGGACGAGATCAAACGATCCGTCCTGGGCACTAGGTGGGTTCATAACTGTACCAGTCTCTTGGCAAACAAAACGGTGAAGGGGATTTTACAGACGTGGTCTGAGTTAAACATTCGAAACCCCGCCAAGACTTGGTGGGGCTTTAACGGTTGGGAAATGAAAAGATTTGTTCTGCCATGTTTAAATGTAACTACAAATTATTGGGTCCAATATCAATTTATGGCAACAGTATATTCAAAAGAAACAGATATTTGGCCCACGGGTATGTACTCTCCATTCCTCTATGTAAACCCTCGGCCCTGGTCAATGACATGTAATACAGATAGAACAAAGTGTCTGGTAGCCTTGGCTCGTGAACAATGTATTACATTGCCGAATTGGAAAGAATATTGTGCAGACAAATATCAAGATGAGAATTACAGAGCTGTTGAGGGAGCAGCTTGGAGGTATTTCTCTAAACAAAAAAAGTGGAAGCGTGAGCCCTCTAGCGACCGACATCCGTGTGAAACCTGGTTACAAAATGAGGGATTGCTTAATTTAAGTAAACCTGTATATATCCCGTATCGAATGCCGGCACTGTTACAAATTGCAGAAAGCCGGGCGTTTCGAAAAAGCCTTTGTGAAGGGCGGCAGTTTTTGGGGTACGACTGGATTGGCCCGAATAAGATCTATAATAATGGCACCTGTTTTTCTCCTACTGAAAATTGGATCAAGTGTGGCCATGGGACGAACATTCATGACTGCACCTGGTATGAAAAGGTCGGATCGGCACTTCAAGCGGCTAAAAACGCCGCGATAGGTGTCTTTGGCGATGTGATTGCTGGCACTTTAGCAATGGTGTTGAAATATTTGGGGGGAGGAATCGTGATGGCCAGTGTCATAATCGCCGCGGTGGTGGTGCGCGGCATTGCCTTAAAAGGTGATAAAATAAGAGGGATTCAACTTCCTCAAATTGTGTGGACAACATCAAAGCAGATTATGACCCGCCCTGGAGGGGGGGGGGTCAAGATGTCTTCTTAAAAACAGGACATCGGGCGGGTCACCGCTCATCCGGGCCGGACCAGCTCAGAGATTAGAGTGAGGAGAGAGAAATACCAAGAGAAAAATAAAGAGGAACTTTGAAAAGAGGAATTAGAAAAAGAGATGGCAAGCAATGCGAGTATTTTTCTGAATCCGGCCGGACGGCCCGGATCTTTAAGAGTGAGTAACGAGTTTGAATACTGGAGTCTGTTTAGTATATGGATCATGTTTTGTGGTTCGGGATTCTGGGGGACCAGTCAGATGACCAGGCCAGTAATATTGGCCATGTCAATTCTCAAAGTTTTGCTTTTAAGATTTTTGTGTGAAATCTACACACTGGGACTCGAACTGTTTGTGGTTTACATGCACGGCCGTATATACCTAGACTCGGGAACATACAGAGGCATCGCAGAAATTTTTTTTCTCTGTCTGTGGGCGGCGTTAGAAATAGGATCAATTTTTTATTACTATCTAATTTTTGCGGTTGTCATTTTAGAAGCAATATTAGTGATGGATTGGCCGTGCATGTGATCGGGACAGTGTCCCAGCTGGACCCGAATGTTCGCTCCTCGGTGACATGGAAATGGCGCACAGCCAAACTGGTGATGTGGTGCGTTGTTTGGGGCGTACTTTCGGTCTTGCTATGGAATAATGTAGTAGATCAGGTCGTGATTATGACATGGTTTTGTACATACGCAGTTTTTTTTCCTCCCCCGCCCCCAACGGCTAGGTCGGGGGGCCTCAGAAGCCCCCCCCTTACGCGCCGCGGGGCGGGCAGAGGGTTGGTGATTTAAAGAAATGCATGATAAGATGTTGTAAACTTTGTGCTCACGTGTGTGTTACAGGTCGTGCGCCAAATTGCAGATGCGCCCGAATGTGTCCTATGCGGAGAGGATCATATGAAATTGGCCTGGGTGGTCGGGAAAAAATATCTGGGAGAATGCTGTTATCCCGCTTGTTATAACGTGGCGTGGATAGTCCCAGACGGGGTTTATGTGAAAGAGGGGGCGCGATATAGCTTGGATCATCTTAGATGGGAGGGATACGCGCAGTTATCATCTACTGCAACCCTGCTCTGCATCTCTAGAGGGCCCCTATCTGCCTGCACAATTCTCCTAGAGGAGACTGGAGAAATTCACGGCACCATTTGGCCCCTAACCCGCATGACATGGCGTCAGCAGAACGGCGTTCGATGTGTCACATCGCATTCGGAGTGTGGCCGCTGCTTGACCGTGAGTCCGGTTCATCTGCCGCTGCCTAGTGACTTTTACATCAGTCCGAATACAGGGGGCGGCCCGCGTCGGGACGAGGAGCAGCCCAGCGGAGCTCCGGTGGGGCTTGTCCGGCCTGCGCGACGGCACCGCTGTTTTGGGCATTGGTCCCTGGATGGGACCTTTGTGGAGTACGGAGCGCCGTGCGATGAATGCGCAGATCGTCAAGATCCTGGCCCCAAAAACGGAATCCCCCCGCTGTCGCCACCTACGGATCCTCGACGGAGAGCAATCCCCGTAGATGTGGATACAGCTCCGTCTGAGTCCGAGGACGACGTCGAGATTGGCGAGGAGCGCGGAGATGAGGCTGATGATGAAGGAGAGGAAGCAGACACGGAGAGTACAACCGCAGGGATTTCAACACCTCCCTTGCTGAGACTCCTCGCTTTGGAGGCTCAGAGGGATGAGGCTGACGGCCCTTGTGACCGCTTGGCCCGGCTGATGGACGCCCTTGAGGAATTCTCCAAACAAGGGGCTGCGACAGCCACCAGCCCTACATCTACAACTGTTGAGGTTGTGAATATCTCCGACGAGGAAATGGTTGATTAAGCCCCGGGGTGGGTTGTGGACGGGGAAATTTATTACCTGTCTCTCAATCCAAGGGGGCCGTGTCATGTAACATGGGAATTGGGAAACAAATGGTGCAAGAGAATGAGTATGGATTGCTCCCAGGAATAAATTGGCAGGGCGGACATTCCAAATTTTAAACAGCAGATGGGGCAAAATCAGAGTTAAATAGTAGGGAGTGAATTGGCCAAACTGAAATTCCAAAATTTTCCAAAAGATGGTGCCAAATCGTAGCCAGAAACCAAAATTGAGCGTGGTCTGATCAATGGAACACACACGAGAGCACAAAGGTGGGTTTTATTATTCTTTTAATTGTATTTTATTTTACTAGCTTGGCTGAAATATATTCTGTAACCGCTTAAAGCAATATTATCACAGAATTGGACTAAGCTGCCCACCCTTATGAGAATAGGGGTGTGTTAAAAAGGGTAAAACAAATGAGTTCTTGGTTTTATTATTTCATTTTATTTTTATGTTTTATTTCAATTGCTTGGCTGAAATATATTCTGTAACGGCTTAAAGCAATATTATCACAGAATTGGACTAAGCTGCCCACCCTTATGAGAATAGGGGTGTGTTAAAAAGAGAAAAGAAAGAGATCAATTCAAAGGCTTTGATTTATTTTGATTTAATGGTTGACCAAAGTCTGACTTTAAAGTATTGGTTTTAAAAAAGGAGAAGTAAAGAAAAGAGGAAGCAGGGTGCCTGCCAAGGGGGGTTTCCACAGAATTTCAGTGGAAAGAGTGAGCCGGAAACAAGCTGCCCGGAAAAACCGCAGGGGATGAGCGTGGGAAGCTGGACAGTATAGAAGCCGTAGGCGTGGGAAACTGGACAGTATAGAAGCCGTAGGCGTGGGAAACTGGACGGTATAGAGGCAAGCGGAAAAGGGAAGGGCCAGAAAAGTCTATAAAAAGGCCACCCTGGCCATCGACAGGGCTCTCTCCTGATCGCGGTCAAGTGAACAGAAGCCGATAGGAGTTTCAAGACTTTTTCCAAAGCCTTCGAGATTTTTGTGTGAGACGCAAGATTGCTGGCACGGATTAACTTGGATTCACTCAAAAGAATTGGACTGGACAATTTTGCTTGAGAAACTAGGTGAGAGGACCGACTCCTTCTGTATCTCCGTGCGGGAAGGGAGCCAAATTATCGGGGTAGTGGGATCCCCTCATGGCCAAAACTAGTTTCTAAATTAGATTTAGAGATAAGATCGAATTGATCACTCGACTTTATTTCCACCAAAAAATAACCCCCAATTGGTACCCTCATTTTCCTCTTTTCTGATTTAATTGTTGCAATCAAAATTACTCCGGGATTGAATGATTGTATTTGCAAGGGCATCAGTGAGTGGAATTGTTCAGTTTTTGGAGGATTGTGATTTGTAATTTTATTTCAAGTTTCTTCAATAAAAAGAGTTGTATATACTCATTTAATTCGTTGTGCGCTAATTTGTATAATTTATGCAGTCGATTGTTTGTGGATGGGTTGATGAGTCGATTTATTAACGGGAGATTTTAAGAATTAGAGACTAAAGAATCAGATTTATTTCCAAACTTTGTTTTTGCCATACTTCTGCTAATTTGATTTACTTCCGAAAAAAAGAGAAGTGGGCTTGCGGCTTTCGCAAAAGCAGAACGGGGCCGATCAAAAGTATTTAATTTACTTGGGCCGCGTCAAAAACTACTTTGAACAATTTTGAGGGATTAATTTGCCTTCAGAATTAATTACAGGATAATAACCATTCGATTGAATCACCTTGAACCCATATTAAATAGAATATCGTGTAGTCTGAGACAATTGAGTGCGAGGAAGCGCTTTTACGGTTAAGTGGTTATATATATATATATATCGCTAGAATTAGTTAATAAAGTATTAAATTTATTCTTAAACACTGTAATAGTCTTACTTCTGCTAATTTGACGTGCTCCCGGAGAAAAGGGAAGTAGGCTTGCGGCTCCATCAAGAGCGCAACGGGGCCTGAGCCAAAGTGTTTGATTTACCCCGGCCGCGTCAAAACCTGAGCCAAAGTGTTTGATTTACTCCGGCCGCGTCAAAACTACTTTGAATGCTTCTGAGGGACTAAATTGCCTTCAGAATTTATTACCGGATAATAATAATAATTCGATTAAATCACTTGAACCCGTATTAAGTGAAATATCAGTTTGTCGGAAACAATAGAGTGTGAGGAAGCGCTTTTGCGGCTAAGTGGTTATATATGCCGTTAGGATTAGTGAATAATGTGATAAACTTATTCTTAAGCGCTGTCATAGTCCTACTTCTGCTATTTGGACTGGCTCCCGGAAAAAAGGGAAGTAGGCTCGCTCCTGCAGCAAAAGCGGAACGGGGCCTGAGCAAAAGTATTTAATTCACTCGGGCCGCATCAAGAGCCGCTTTGGATGATTTTGAGGGGTTAATTTGCCTTCAGAAGTAATTACGCCTGTACGGTTAAGTGTTTATATAGACAACATTGGAATTAGTGATTAATGTATTAAAGTTCTCTTTTCAACCCTATCATTGTCATACTGTAGTCAATCTGACTTTCCACTGAAAAAAGGGAAGTAATCTCGTTACTTCCCCAACCCGGCCACAGCAGGGCCATATTAAAAGTTACTTCGGCGAGAGCAGCGCTACGGGGCGCTATAGACTAACGAATCCCTGAGGCCTTAACAGAGGCATCTAAAAGCATCCGTAACGAATTACCAACATCAAACAAATGAAGGGAGCCATCATTACGGCGTGGTCATACCGGCGACTTGCCTCGAATTGAGTTACTCGGCTTGCGCGTCGGATGATTTAAGCGGGATTGACGTCGTATAGAAGTTAGGTTGATTCCAAGAGGATTAATTTGACTCGGGTGGTCAGCTGCGGACGAGTCCCTTCGCCCCGGCTTATCGAACCCGTTACCGGGGAGCCGGAGGCACTTTATTGGAAAGTGCACGTTTGACAACATAAACCAAACGTTGGAGGTGGTCATTTCTTCATGCGCAGTGAATAACTCGGCACTCTAAAGCACCCGAGAGCGTTTTTTTCGATGCCAACCTAACCAGAGTGACGGGAGCGGCACAATTCAGAAAAAGCGCTCAGCTCGCCGAGAAAATGCGATTTAAGCAATAAAATTAAAAATGCTTATAAAACATAAACCAAACGTTGGAGGTGGTCATTTCTTAATGCGCAGTAATAAACTCGGCACTCTAAAGCACCCGAGAGCGTTTTTTTCGATGCCAACCTAACCAGAGTGACGGGAGCGGCACAATTCAGAAAAAGTGCTCAGCTCGCCGAGAAAATGCGATTTAAGCAATAAAATTAAAAATGCTTATTAAACATAAACCAAACGTTGGAGGTGGTCATTTCTTCATGCGCAGTGAATAACTCGGCACTCTAAAGCACCCGAGAGCGTTTTTTTCGATGCCAACCTAACCAGAGTGACGGGAGCGGCACAATTCAGAAAAAGCGCTCAGCTCGCCGAGAAAATGCGATTTAAGCAATAAAATTAAAAATGCTTATAAAACATAAACCAAACGTTGGAGGTGGTCATTTCTTAATGCGCAGTAATAAACTCGGCACTCTAAAGCACCCGAGAGCGTTTTTTTCGATGCCAACCTAACCAGAGTGACGGGAGCGGCACAATTCAGAAAAAGTGCTCAGCTCGCCGAGAAAATGCGATTTAAGCAATAAAATTAAAAATGCTTATAAAACATAAACCAAACGTTGGAGGTGGTCATTTCTTAATGCGCAGTAATAAACTCGGCACTCTAAAGCACCCGAGAGCGTTTTTTTCGATGCCAACCTAACCAGAGTGACGGGAGCGGCACAATTCAGAAAAAGTGCTCAGCTCGCCGAGAAAATGCGATTTAAGCAATAAAATTAAAAATGCTTATTAAACATAAACCAAACGTTGGAGGTGGTCATTTCTTCATGCGCAGTGAATAACTCGGCACTCTAAAGCACCCGATAGCGTTTTTTTTCGATGCCAACCTAACCAGAGTGACGGGAGCGGCACAATTCAGAAGAAGTGCTCAGCTCGCCGAGAAAATGCGATTTAAGCAATAAAATTAAAAATGCTTATAAAACATAAACCAAACGTTGGAGGTGGTCATTTCTTAATGCGCAGTAATAAACTCGGCACTCTAAAGCACCCGAGAGCGTTTTTTTCGATGCCAACCTAACCAGAGTGACGGGAGCGGCACAATTCAGAAAAAGTGCTCAGCTCGCCGAGAAAATGCGATTTAAGCAATAAAATTAAAAATGCTTATAAAACATAAACCAAACGTTGGAGGTGGTCATTTCTTAATGCGCAGTAATAAACTCGGCACTCTAAAGCACCCGAGAGCGTTTTTTTCGATGCCAACCTAACCAGAGTGACGGGAGCGGCACAATTCAGAAAAAGCGCTCAGCTCGCCGAGAAAATGCGATTTAAGCAATAAAATTAAAAATGCTTATAAAACATAAACCAAACGTTGGAGGTGGTCATTTCTTCGTGCGCAGTGAATAACTCGGCACTCTAAAGCACCCGAGAGCGTTTTTTTCGATGCCAACCTAACCAGAGTGACGGGAGCGGCACAATTCAGAAAAAGTGCTCAGCTCGCCGAGAAAATGCGATTTAAGCAATAAAATTAAAAATGCTTATAAAACATAAACCAAACGTTGGAGGTGGTCATTTCTTAATGCGCAGTAATAAACTCGGCACTCTAAAGCACCCGAGAGCGTTTTTTTCGATGCCAACCTAACCAGAGTGACGGGAGCGGCACAATTCAGAAAAAGTGCTCAGCTCGCCGAGAAAATGCGATTTAGGCAATAAAATTAAAAATGCTTATAAAACATAAACCAAACGTTGGAGGTGGTCATTTCTTAATGCGCAGTAATAAACTCGGCACTCTAAAGCACCCGAGAGCGTTTTTTTCGATGCCAACCTAACCAGAGTGACGGGAGCGGCACAATTCAGAAAAAGCGCTCAGCTCGCCGAGAAAATGCGATTTAAGCAATAAAATTAAAAATGCTTATAAAACATAAACCAAACGTTGGAGGTGGTCATTTCTTCATGCGCAGTGAATAACTCGGCACTCTAAAGCACCCGAGAGCGTTTTTTTCGATGCCAAGTGACGGGAGCGGCACAATTCAGAAAAAGTGCTCAGCTCGCCGAGAAAATGCGATTTAAGCAATAAAATTAAAAATGCTTATAAAACATAAACCAAACATTGGAGGTGGTCATTTCTTAATGCGCAGTAATAAACTCGGCACTCTAAAGCACCCGAGAGCGTTTTTTTCGATGCCAACCTAACCAGAGTGACGGGAGCGGCACAATTCAGAAAAAGCGCTCAGCTCGCCGAGAAAATGCGATTTAAGCAATAAAATTAAAAATGCTTATAAAACATAAACCAAACGTTGGAGGTGGTCATTTCTTCATGCGCAGTGATAAACTCGGCACTCTAAAGCACCCGAGAGCGTTTTTTTCGATGCCAACCTAACCAGAGTGACGGGAGCGGCACAATTCAGAAAAAGTGCTCAGCTCGCCGAGAAAATGCGATTTAAGCAATAAAATTAAAAATGCTTATAAAACATAAACCAAACGTTGGAAGTGGTCATTTCTTCATGCGCAGTGATAAACTCGGCACTCTAAAGCACCCGAGAGCGTTTTTTTCGATGCCAACCTAACCAGAGTTACGGGAGCGGCACAATTCAGAAAAAGCGCTCAGCTCGCCGAGAAAATGCGATTTAAGCAATAAAATTAAAAATGCTTATAAAACATAAACCAAACGTTGGAAGTGGTCATTTCTTCATGCGCAGTGATAAACTCGGCACTCTAAAGCACCCGAGAGCGTTTTTTTCGATGCCAACCTAACCAGAGTTACGGGAGCGGCACAATTCAGAAAAAGCGCTCAGCTCGCCGAGAAAATGCGATTTAAGCAATAAAATTAAAAATGCTTATTAAACATAAACCAAACGTTGGAGGTGGTCATTTCTTCATGCGCAGTGAATAACTCGGCACTCTAAAGCACCCGAGAGCGTTTTTTTCGATGCCAACCTAACCAGAGTGACGGGAGCGGCACAATTCAGAAAAAGCGCTCAGCTCGCCGAGAAAATGCGATTTAAGCAATAAAATTAAAAATGCTTATAAAACATAAACCAAACGTTGGAGGTGGTCATTTCTTCATGCGCAGTGATAAACTCGCCACTCTAAAGCACCCGAGAGCGTTTTTTTCGATGCCAACCTAACCAGAGTGACGGGAGCGGCACAATTCAGAAAAAGTGCTCAGCTCGCCGAGAAAATGCGATTTAAGCAATAAAATTAAAAATGCTTATAAAACATAAACCAAACGTTGGAGGTGGTCATTTCTTCATGCGCAGTGAATAACTCGGCACTCTAAAGCACCCGAGAGCGTTTTTTTCGATGCCAACCTAACCAGAGTGACGGGAGCGGCACAATTCAGAAAAAGTGCTCAGCTCGCCGAGAAAATGCGATTTAAGCAATAAAATTAAAAATGCTTATAAAACATAAACCAAACGTTGGAGGTGGTCATTTCTTAATGCGCAGTAATAAACTCGGCACTCTAGAGCACCCGAGAGCGTTTTTTTCGATGCCAACCTAACCAGAGTGACGGGAGCGGCACAATTCAGAAAAAGTGCTCAGCTCGCCGAGAAAATGCGATTTAAGCAATAAAATTAAAAATGCTTATAAAACATAAACCAAACGTTGGAAGTGGTCATTTCTTCATGCGCAGTGATAAACTCGGCACTCTAGAGCACCCGAGAGCGTTTTTTTCGATGCCAACCTAACCAGAGTTACGGGAGCGGCACAATTCAGAAAAAGCGCTCAGCTCGCCGAGAAAATGCGATTTAAGCAATAAAATTAAAAATGCTTATAAAACATAAACCAAACGTTGGAAGTGGTCATTTCTTCATGCGCAGTGATAAACTCGGCACTCTAAAGCACCCGAGAGCGTTTTTTTCGATGCCAACCTAACCAGAGTTACGGGAGCGGCACAATTCAGAAAAAGCGCTCAGCTCGCCGAGAAAATGCGATTTAAGCAATAAAATTAAAAATGCTTATAAAACATAAACCAAACGTTGGAGGTGGTCATTTCTTCATGCGCAGTGAATAACCCGGCACTCTAAAGCACCCGAGAGCGTTTTTTTCGATGCCAAGTGACGGGAGCGGCACAATTCAGAAAAAGTGCTCAGCTCGCCGAGAAAATGCGATTTAAGCAATAAAATTAAAAATGCTTATAAAACATAAACCAAACATTGGAGGTGGTCATTTCTTAATGCGCAGTAATAAACTCGGCACTCTAAAGCACCCGAGAGCGTTTTTTTCGATGCCAACCTAACCAGAGTGACGGGAGCGGCACAATTCAGAAAAAGTGCTCAGCTCGCCGAGAAAAAGCAATAAAATTAAAAATGCTTATAAAACATAAACCAAACGTTGGAGGTGGTCATTTCTTAATGCGCAGTAATAAACTCGGCACTCTAAAGCACCCGAGAGCGTTTTTTTCGATGCCAACCTAACCAGAGTGACGGGAGCGGCACAATTCAGAAAAAGTGCTCAGCTCGCCGAGAAAAAGCGATTTAAGCAATAAAATTAAAAATGCTTATTAAACATAAACCAAACGTTGGAGGTGGTCATTTCTTCATGCGCAGTGAATAACTCGGCACTCTAAAGCACCCGAGAGCGTTTTTTTCGATGCCAACCTAACCAGAGTGACGGGAGCGGCACAATTCAGAAAAAGTGCTCAGCTCGCCGAGAAAATGCGATTTAAGCAATAAAATTAAAAATGCTTATAAAACATAAACCAAACGTTGGAGGTGGTCATTTCTTAATGCGCAGTAATAAACTCGGCACTCTAAAGCACCCGAGAGCGTTTTTTTCGATGCCAACCTAACCAGAGTGACGGGAGCGGCACAATTCAGAAAAAGTGCTCAGCTCGCCGAGAAAATGCGATTTAAGCAATAAAATTAAAAATGCTTATTAAACATAAACCAAACGGTGGAGGTGGTCATTTCTTCATGCGCAGTGAATAACTCGGCACTCTAAAGCACCCGAGAGCGTTTTTTTCGATGCCAACCTAACCAGAGTGACGGGAGCGGCACAATTCAGAAAAAGCGCTCAGCTCGCCGAGAAAATGCGATTTAAGCAATAAAATTAAAAATGCTTATTAAACATAAACCAAACGTTGGAGGTGGTCATTTCTTCATGCGCAGTGAATAACTCGGCACTCTAAAGCACCCGAGAGCGTTTTTTTCGATGCCAACCTAACCAGAGTGACGGGAGCGGCACAATTCAAAAAAAGCGCTCAGCTCGCCGAGAAAATGCGATTTAAGCAATAAAATTAAAAATGCTTATAAAACATAAACCAAACGTTGGAGGTGGTCATTTCTTCATGCGCAGTGATAAACTCGGCACTCTAAAGCACCCGAGAGCGTTTTTTTCGATGCCAACCTAACCAGAGTGACGGGAGCGGCACAATTCAGAAAAAGTGCTCAGCTCGCCGAGAAAATGCGATTTAAGCAATAAAATTAAAAATGCTTATAAAACATAAACCAAACGTTGGAGGTGGTCATTTCTTCATGCGCAGTGAATAACTCGGCACTCTAAAGCACCCGAGAGCGTTTTTTTCGATGCCAACCTAACCAGAGTGACGGGAGCGGCACAATTCAGAAAAAGTGCTCAGCTCGCCGAGAAAATCCGATTTAAGCAATAAAATTAAAAATGCTTATAAAACATAAACCAAACGTTGGAGGTGGTCATTTCTTAATGCGCAGTAATAAACTCGGCACTCTAGAGCACCCGAGAGCGTTTTTTTCGATGCCAACCTAACCAGAGTGACGGGAGCGGCACAATTCAGAAAAAGTGCTCAGCTCGCCGAGATAATGCGATTTAAGCAATAAAATTAAAAATGCTTATAAAACATAAACCAAACGTTGGAAGTGGTCATTTCTTCATGCGCAGTGATAAACTCGGCACTCTAAAGCACCCGAGAGCGTTTTTTTCGATGCCAACCTAACCAGAGTTACGGGAGCGGCACAATTCAGAAAAAGCGCTCAGCTCGCCGAGAAAATGCGATTTAAGCAATAAAATTAAAAATGCTTATAAAACATAAACCAAACGTTGGAAGTGGTCATTTCTTCATGCGCAGTGATAAACTCGGCACTCTAAAGCACCCGAGAGCGTTTTTTTCGATGCCAACCTAACCAGAGTTACGGGAGCGGCACAATTCAGAAAAAGCGCTCAGCTCGCCGAGAAAATGCGATTTAAGCAATAAAATTAAAAATGCTTATTAAACATAAACCAAACGTTGGAGGTGGTCATTTCTTCATGCGCAGTGAATAACTCGGCACTCTAAAGCACCCGAGAGCGTTTTTTTCGATGCCAACCTAACCAGAGTGACGGGAGCGGCACAATTCAGAAAAAGCGCTCAGCTCGCCGAGAAAATGCGATTTAAGCAATAAAATTAAAAATGCTTATAAAACATAAACCAAACGTTGGAGGTGGTCATTTCTTCATGCGCAGTGATAAACTCGCCACTCTAAAGCACCCGAGAGCGTTTTTTTCGATGCCAACCTAACCAGAGTGACGGGAGCGGCACAATTCAGAAAAAGTGCTCAGCTCGCCGAGAAAATGCGATTTAAGCAATAAAATTAAAAATGCTTATAAAACATAAACCAAACGTTGGAGGTGGTCATTTCTTCATGCGCAGTGAATAACTCGGCACTCTAAAGCACCCGAGAGCGTTTTTTTCGATGCCAACCTAACCAGAGTGACGATAGCGGCACAATTCAGAAAAAGTGCTCAGCTCGCCGAGAAAATGCGATTTAAGCAATAAAATTAAAAATGCTTATAAAACATAAACCAAACGTTGGAGGTGGTCATTTCTTAATGCGCAGTAATAAACTCGGCACTCTAGAGCACCCGAGAGCGTTTTTTTCGATGCCAACCTAACCAGAGTGACGGGAGCGGCACAATTCAGAAAAAGTGCTCAGCTCGCCGAGAAAATGCGATTTAAGCAATAAAATTAAAAATGCTTATAAAACATAAACCAAACGTTGGAAGTGGTCATTTCTTCATGCGCAGTGATAAACTCGGCACTCTAAAGCACCCGAGAGCGTTTTTTTCGATGCCAACCTAACCAGAGTTACGGGAGCGGCACAATTCAGAAAAAGCGCTCAGCTCGCCGAGAAAATGCGATTTAAGCAATAAAATTAAAAATGCTTATAAAACATAAACCAAACGTTGGAAGTGGTCATTTCTTCATGCGCAGTGATAAACTCGGCACTCTAAAGCACCCGAGAGCGTTTTTTTCGATGCCAACCTAACCAGAGTTACGGGAGCGGCACAATTCAGAAAAAGCGCTCAGCTCGCCGAGAAAATGCGATTTAAGCAATAAAATTAAAAATGCTTATAAAACATAAACCAAACGTTGGAGGTGGTCATTTCTTCATGCGCAGTGATAAACTCGGCACTCTAAAGCACCCGAGAGCGTTTTTTTCGATGCCAACCTAACCAGAGTGACGGGAGCGGCACAATTCAGAAAAAGCGCTCAGCTCGCCGAGAAAATGCGATTTAAGCAATAAAATTAAAAATGCTTATAAGACATAAACCAAACGTTGGAGGTGGTCATTTCTTCATGCGCAGTGATAAACTCGGCACTCTAAAGCACCCGAGAGCGTTTTTTTCGATGCCAACCTAACCAGAGTGACGGGAGCGGCACAATTCAGAAAAAGTGCTCAGCTCGCCGAGAAAATGCGATTTAAGCAATAAAATTAAAAATGCTTATAAAACATAAACCAAACGTTGGAGGTGGTCATTTCTCCATGCGCAGTGAATAACTCGGCACTCTAAAGCACCCGAGAGCGTTTTTTTCGATGCCAACCTAACCAGAGTGACGGGAGCGGCACAATTCAGAAAAAGTGCTCAGCTCGCCGAGAAAATGCGATTTAAGCAATAAAATTAAAAATGCTTATAAAACATAAACCAAACGTTGGAGGTGGTCATTTCTCCATGCGCAGTGAATAACTCGGCACTCTAAAGCACCCGAGAGCGTTTTTTTCGATGCCAACCTAACCAGAGTGACGGGAGCGGCACAATTCAGAAAAAGTGCTCAGCTCGCCGAGAAAATGCGATTTAAGCAATAAAATTAAAAATGCTTATAAAACATAAACCAAACGTTGGAGGTGGTCATTTCTTAATGCGCAGTAATAAACTCGGCACTCTAAAGCACCCGAGAGCGTTTTTTTCGATGCCAACCTAACCAGAGTGACGGGAGCGGCACAATTCAGAAAAAGCGCTCAGCTCGCCGAGAAAATGCGATTTAAGCAATAAAATTAAAAATGCTTATAAAACATAAACCAAAGGTTGGAGGTGGTCATTTCTTAATGCGCAGTAATAAACTCGGCACTCTAAAGCACCCGAGAGCGTTTTTTTCGATGCCAACCTAACCAGAGTGACGGGAGCGGCACAATTCAGAAAAAGTGCTCAGCTCGCCGAGAAAATGCGATTTAAGCAATAAAATTAAAAATGCTTATTAAACATAAACCAAACGTTGGAGGTTGTCATTTCTTCATGCGCAGTGAATAACTCGGCACTCTAAAGCACCCGAGAGCGTTTTTTTCGATGCCAACCTAACCAGAGTGACGGGAGCGGCACAATTCAGAAAAAGCGCTCAGCTCGCCGAGAAAATGCGATTTAAGCAATAAAATTAAAAATGCTTATTAAACATAAACCAAACGTTGGAGGTGGTCATTTCTTCATGCGCAGTGAATAACTCGGCACTCTAAAGCACCCGAGAGCGTTTTTTTCGATGCCAACCTAACCAGAGTGACGGGACAGGCACAATTCAGAAAAAGCGCTCAGCTCGCCGAGAAAATGCGATTTAAGCAATAAAATTAAAAATGCTTATAAAACATAAACCAAACGTTGGAGGTGGTCATTTCTTCATGCGCAGTGATAAACTCGGCACTCTAAAGCACCCGAGAGCGTTTTTTTCGATGCCAACCTAACCAGAGTGACGGGAGCGGCACAATTCAGAAAAAGTGCTCAGCTCGCCGAGAAAATGCGATTTAAGAAATAAAATTAAAAATGCTTATAAAACATAAACCAAACGTTGGAGGTGGTCATTTCTTCATGCGCAGTGATAAACTCGGCACTCTAAAGCACCCGAGAGCGTTTTTTTCGATGCCAACCTAACCAGAGTGACGGGAGCGGCACAATTCAGAAAAAGCGCTCAGCTCGCCGAGAAAATGCGATTTAAGCAATAAAATTAAAAATGCTTATAAAACATAAACCAAACGTTGGAGGTGGTCATTTCTTCATGCGCAGTGATAAACTCGGCACTCTAAAGCACCCGAGAGCGTTTTTTTCGATGCCAACCTAACCAGAGTGACGGGAGCGGCACAATTCAGAAAAAGTGCTCAGCTCGCCGAGAAAATGCGATTCAAGCAATAAAATTAAAAATGCTTATTAAACATGAACCAAACGTTGGAGGTGGTCATTTCTTCATGCGCAGTGAATAACTCGGCACTCTAAAGCACCCGAGAGCGTTTTTTTCGATGCCAACCTAACCAGAGTGACGGGAGCGGCACAATTCAGAAAAAGTGCTCAGCTCGCCGAGAAAATGCGATTTAAGCAATAAAATTAAAAATGCTTATAAAACATAAACCAAACGTTGGAGGTGGTCATTTCTTAATGCGCAGTAATAAACTCGGCACTCTAAAGCACCCGAGAGCGTTTTTTTCGATGCCAACCTAACCAGAGTGACGGGAGCGGCACAATTCAGAAAAAGTGCTCAGCTCGCCGAGAAAATGCGATTTAAGCAATAAAATTAAAAATGCTTATAAAACATAAACCAAACGTTGGAGGTGGTCATTTCTTAATGCGCAGTAATAAACTCGGCACTCTAAAGCACCCGAGAGCGTTTTTTTCGATGCCAACCTAACCAGAGTGACGGGAGCGGCACAATTCAGAAAAAGTGCTCAGCTCGCCGAGAAAATGCGATTTAAGCAATAAAATTAAAAATGCTTATAAAACATAAACCAAACGTTGGAGGTGGTCATTTCTTAATGCGCAGTAATAAACTCGGCACTCTAAAGCACCCGAGAGCGTTTTTTTCGATGCCAACCTAACCAGAGTGACGGGAGCGGCACAATTCAGAAAAAGCGCTCAGCTCGCCGAGAAAATGCGATTTAAGCAATAAAATTAAAAATGCTTATAAAACATAAACCAAACGTTGGAGGTGGTCATTTCCTAATGCGCAGTAATAAACTCGGCACTCTAAAGCACCCGAGAGCGTTTTTTTCGATGCCAACCTAACCAGAGTTACGGGAGCGGCACAATTCAGAAAAAGCGCTCAGCTCGCCGAGAAAATGCGATTTAAGCAATAAAATTAAAAATGCTTATAAAACATAAACCAAACGTTGGAGGTGGTCATTTCTTCATGCGCAGTGATAAACTCGGCACTCTAAAGCACCCGAGAGCGTTTTTTTCGATGCCAACCTAACCAGAGTGACGGGAGCGGCACAATTCAGAAAAAGTGCTCAGCTCGCCGAGAAAATGCGATTTAAGCAATAAAATTAAAAATGCTTATAAAACATAAACCAAACGTTGGAGGTGGTCATTTCTCCATGCGCAGTGAATAACTCGGCACTCTAAAGCACCCGAGAGCGTTTTTTTCGATGCCAACCTAACCAGAGTGACGGGAGCGCCACAATTCAGAAAAAGTGCTCAGCTCGCCGAGAAAATGCGATTTAAGCAATAAAATTAAAAATGCTTATAAAACATAAACCAAACGTTGGAGGTGGTCATTTCTTAATGCGCAGTAATAAACTCGGCACTCTAAAGCACCCGTGAGCGTTTTTTTCGATGCCAACCTAACCAGAGTGACGGGAGCGGCACAATTCAGAAAAAGCGCTCAGCTCGCCGAGAAAATGCGATTTAAGCAATAAAATTAAAAATGCTTATTAAACATAAACCAAACGTTGGAGGTGGTCATTTCTTCATGCGCAGTGAATAACTCGGCACTCTAAAGCACCCGAGAGCGTTTTTTTCGATGCCAACCTAACCAGAGTGACGGGACAGGCACAATTCAGAAAAAGCGCTCAGCTCGCCGAGAAAATGCGATTTAAGCAATAAAATTAAAAATGCTTATAAAACATAAACCAAACGTTGGAGGTGGTCATTTCTTCATGCGCAGTGATAAACTCGGCACTCTAAAGCACCCGAGAGCGTTTTTTTCGATGCCAACCTAACCAGAGTGACGGGAGCGGCACAATTCAGAAAAAGTGCTCACCTCGCCGAGAAAATGCGATTTAAACAATAAAATAACCAAACGTTGGAGGTGGTCATTTCTTCATGCGCAGTGATAAACTCGGCACTCTAAAGCACCCGAGAGCGTTTTTTTCGATGCCAACCTAACCAGAGTGACGGGAGCGGCACAATTCAGAAAAAGCGCTCAGCTCGCCGAGAAAATGCGATTTAAGCAATAAAATTAAAAATGCTTATAAAACATAAACCAAACGTTGGAGGTGGACATTTCTTCATGCGCAGTGATAAACTCGGCACTCTAAAGCACCCGAGAGCGTTTTTTTCGATGCCAACCTAACCAGAGTGACGGGAGCGGCACAATTCAGAAAAAGTGCTCAGCTCGCCGAGAAAATGCATGCGATTCAAGCAATAAAATTAAAAATGCTTATTAAACATAAACCAAACGTTGGAGGTGGTCATTTCTTCATGCGCAGTGAATAACTCGGCACTCTAAAGATACCCGAGAGCGTTTTTTTCGATGCCAACCTAACCAGAGTGACGGGAGCGGCACAATTCAGAAAAAGTGCTCAGCTCGCCGAGAAAATGCGATTTAAGCAATAAAATTAAAAATGCTTATAAAACATAAACCAAACGTTGGAGGTGGTCATTTCTTAATGCGCAGTAATAAACTCGGCACTCTAAAGCACCCGAGAGCGTTTTTTTCGATGCCAACCTAACCAGAGTGACGGGAGCGGCACAATTCAGAAAAAGTGCTCAGCTCGCCGAGAAAATGCGATTTAAGCAATAAAATTAAAAATGCTTATAAAACATAAACCAAACGTTGGAGGTGGTCATTTCTTAATGCGCAGTAATAAACTCGGCACTCTAAAGCACCCGAGAGCGTTTTTTTCGATGCCAACCTAACCAGAGTGACGGGAGCGGCACAATTCAGAAAAAGTGCTCAGCTCGCCGAGAAAATGCGATTTAAGCAATAAAATTAAAAATGCTTATAAAACATAAACCAAACGTTGGAGGTGGTCATTTCTTAATGCGCAGTAATAAACTCGGCACTCTAAAGCACCCGAGAGCGTTTTTTTCGATGCCAACCTAACCAGAGTGACGGGAGCGGCACAATTCAGAAAAAGCGCTCAGCTCGCCGAGAAAATGCGATTTAAGCAATAAAATTAAAAATGCTTATAAAACATAAACCAAACGTTGGAGGTGGTCATTTCCTAATGCGCAGTAATAAACTCGGCACTCTAAAGCACCCGAGAGCGTTTTTTTCGATGCCAACCTAACCAGAGTGACGGGAGCGGCACAATTCAGAAAAAGTGCTCAGCTCGCCGAGAAAATGCGATTTAAGCAATAAAATTAAAAATGCTTATTAAACATAAACCAAACGTTGGAGGTGGTCATTTCTTCATGCGCAGTGAATAACTCGGCACTCTAAAGCACCCGAGAGCGTTTTTTTCGATGCCAACCTAACCAGAGTGACGGGAGCGGCACAATTCAGAAAAAGCGCTCAGCTCGCCGAGAAAATGCGATTTAAGCAATAAAATTAAAAATGCTTATTAAACATAAACCAAACATTGGAGGTCATTTCTTCATGCGCAGTGAATAACTCGGCACTCTAAAGCACCCGAGAGCGTTTTTTTCGATGCCAACCTAACCAGAGTGACGGGAGCGGCACAATTCAGAAAAAGCGCTCAGCTCGCCGAGAAAATGCGATTTAAGCAATAAAATTAAAAATGCTTATAAAACATAAACCAAACGTTGGAGGTGGTCATTTCTTCATGCGCAGTGATAAACTCGGCACTCTAAAGCACCCGAGAGCGTTTTTTTCGATGCCAACCTAACCAGAGTGACGGGAGCGGCACAATTCAGAAAAAGTGCTCAGCTCGCCGAGAAAATGCGATTTAAGCAATAAAATTAAAAATGCTTATAAAACATAAACCAAACGTTGGAGGTGGTCATTTCTTCATGCGCAGTGAATTACTCGGCACTCTAAAGCACCCGAGAGCGTTTTTTTCGATGCCAACCTAACCAGAGTGACGGGAGCGGCACAATTCAGAAAAAGTGCTCAGCTCGCCGAGAAAATGCGATTTAAGCAATAAAATTAAAAATGCTTATAAAACATAAACCAAACGTTGGAGGTGGTCATTTCTTAATGCGCAGTAATAAACTCGGCACTCTAAAGCACCCGAGAGCGTTTTTTTCGATGCCAACCTAACCAGAGTGACGGGAGCGGCACAATTCAGAAAAAGTGCTCAGCTCGCCGAGAAAATGCGATTTAAGCAATAAAATTAAAAATGCTTATAAAACATAAACCAAACGTTGGAGGTGGTCATTTCTTAATGCGCAGTAATAAACTCGGCACTCTAGAGCACCCGAGAGCGTTTTTTTCGATGCCAACCTAACCAGAGTGACGGGAGCGGCACAATTCAGAAAAAGTGCTCAACTCGCCGAGAAAATGCGATTTAAGCAATAAAATTAAAAATGCTTATAAAACATAAACCAAACGTTGGAAGTGGTCATTTCTTCATGCGCAGTGATAAACTCGGCACTCTAAAGCACCCGAGAGCGTTTTTTTCGATGCCAACCTAACCAGAGTTACGGGAGCGGCACAATTCAGAAAAAGCGCTCAGCTCGCCGAGAAAATGCGATTTAAGCAATAAAATTAAAAATGCTTATAAAACATAAACCAAACGTTGGAGGTGGTCATTTCTTCATGCGCAGTGATAAACTCGGCACTCTAAAGCACCCGAGAGCGTTTTTTTCGATGCCAACCTAACCAGAGTGACGGGAGCGGCACAATTCAGAAAAAGCGCTCAGCTCGCCGAGAAAATGCGATTTAAGCAATAAAATTAAAAATGCTTATAAAACATAAACCAAACGTTGGAGGTGGTCATTTCTTAATGCGCAGTAATAAACTCGGCACTCTAAAGCACCCGAGAGCGTTTTTTTCGATGCCAACCTAACCAGAGTGACGGGAGCGGCACAATTCAGAAAAAGTGCTCAGCTCGCCGAGAAAATGCGATTTAAGCAATAAAATTAAAAATGCTTATAAAACATAAACCAAACGTTGGAGGTGGTCATTTCTCAATGCGCAGTAATAAACTCGGCACTCTAAAGCACCCGAGAGCGTTTTTTTCGATGCCAACCTAACCAGAGTGACGGGAGCGGCACAATTCAGAAAAAGTGCTCAGCTCGCCGAGAAAATGCGATTTAAGCAATAAAATTAAAAATGCTTATAAAACATAAACCAAACGTTGGAGGTGGTCATTTCTTAATGCGCAGTAATAAACTCGGCACTCTAAAGCACCCGAGAGCGTTTTTTTCGATGCCAACCTAACCAGAGTGACGGGAGCGGCACAATTCAGAAAAAGCGCTCAGCTCGCCGAGAAAATGCGATTTAAGCAATAAAATTAAAAATGCTTATAAAACATAAACCAAACGTTGGAGGTGGTCATTTCCTAATGCGCAGTAATAAACTCGGCACTCTAAAGCACCCGAGAGCGTTTTTTTTCGATGCCAACCTAACCAGAGTGACGGGAGCGGCACAATTCAGAAAAAGTGCTCAGCTCGCCGAGAAAATGCGATTTAAGCAATAGAATTAAAAATGCTTATTAAACATAAACCAAACGTTGGAGGTGGTCATTTCTTCATGCGCAGTGAATAACTCGGCACTCTAAAGCACCCGAGAGCGTTTTTTTCGATGCCAACCTAACCAGAGTGACGGGAGCGGCACAATTCAGAAAAAGCGCTCAGCTCGCCGAGAAAATGCGATTTAAGCAATAAAATTAAAAATGCTTATTAAACATAAACCAAACATTGGAGGTGGTCATTTCTTCATGCGCAGTAATAAACTCGGCACTCTAAAGCACCCGAGAGCGTTTTTTTCGATGCCAACCTAACCAGAGTGACGGGAGCGGCACAATTCAGAAAAAGTGCTCAGCTCGCCGAGAAAATGCGATTTAAGCAATAAAATTAAAAATGCTTATAAAACATAAACCAAACGTTGGAGGTGGTCATTTCTTCATGCGCAGTGAATAACTCGGCACTCTAAAGCACCCGAGAGCGTTTTTTTCGATGCCAACCTAACCAGAGTGACGGGAGCGGCACAATTCAGAAAAAGTGCTCAGCTCGCCGAGAAAATGCGATTTAAGCAATAAAATTAAAAATGCTTATAAAACATAAACCAAACATTGGAGGTGGTCATTTCTTAATGCGCAGTAATAAACTCGGCACTCTAAAGCACCCGAGAGCGTTTTTTTCGATGCCAACCTAACCAGAGTGACGGGAGCGGCACAATTCAGAAAAAGTGCTCAGCTCGCCGAGAAAATGCGATTTAAGCAATAAAATTAAAAATGCTTATAAAACATCAACCAAACGTTGGAGGTGGTCATTTCTTAATGCGCAGTAATAAACTCGGCACTCTAAAGCACCCGAGAGCGTTTTTTTCGATGCCAACCTAACCAGAGTGACGGGAGCGGCACAATTCAGAAAAAGTGCTCAGCTCGCCGAGAAAATGCGATTTAAGCAATAAAATTAAAAATGCTTATAAAACATAAACCAAACGTTGGAGGTGGTCATTTCTTAATGCGCAGTAATAAACTCGTTACTCTAAAGCACCCGAGAGCGTTTTTTTCGATGCCAACCTAACCAGAGTGACGGGAGCGGCACAATTCAGAAAAAGTGCTCAGCTCGCCGAGAAAATGCGATTTAAGCAATAAAATTAAAAATGCTTATTAAACATAAACCAAACGTTGGAGGTGGTCATTTCTTCATGCGCAGTGAATAACTCGGCACTCTAAAGCACCCGAGAGCGTTTTTTTCGATGCCAACCTAACCAGAGTGACGGGAGCGGCACAATTCAGAAAAAGCGCTCAGCTCGCCGAGAAAATGCGATTTAAGCAATAAAATTAAAAATGCTTATTAAACATAAACCAAACATTGGAGGTGGTCATTTCTTCATGCGCAGAGAATAACTCGGCACTCTAAAGCACCCGAGAGCGTTTTTTTCGATGCCAACCTAACCAGAGTGACGGGAGCGGCACAATTCAGAAAAAGCGCTCAGCTCGCCGAGAAAATGCGATTTAAGCAATAAAATTAAAAATGCTTATAAAACATAAACCAAACGTTGGAGGTGGTCATTTCTTCATGCGCAGTGATAAACTCGGCACTCTAAAGCACCCGAGAGCGTTTTTTTCGATGCCAACCTAACCAGAGTGACGGGAGCGGCACAATTCAGAAAAAGTGCTCAGCTCGCCGAGAAAATGCGATTTAAGCAATAAAATTAAAAATGCTTATAAAACATAAACCAAACGTTGGAGGTGGTCATTTCTTCATGCGCAGTGAATAACTCGGCACTCTAAAGCACCCGAGAGCGTTTTTTTCGATGCCAACCTAACCAGAGTGACGGGAGCGGCACAATTCAGAAAAAGTGCTCAGCTCGCCGAGAAAATGCGATTTAAGCAATAAAATTAAAAATGCTTATAAAACATAAACCAAACGTTGGAGGTGGTCATTTCTTAATGCGCAGTAATAAACTCGGCACTCTAAAGCACCCGAGAGCGTTTTTTTCGATGCCAACCTAACCAGAGTGACGGGAGCGGCACAATTCAGAAAAAGTGCTCAGCTCGCCGAGAAAATGCGATTTAAGCAATAAAATTAAAAATGCTTATAAAACATAAACCAAACGTTGGAGGTGGTCATTTCTTAATGCGCAGTAATAAACTCGGCACTCTAGAGCACCCGAGAGCGATTTTTTCGATGCCAACCTAACCAGAGTGACGGGAGCGGCACAATTCAGAAAAAGTGCTCAGCTCGCCGAGAAAATGCGATTTAAGCAATAAAATTAAAAATGCTTATAAAACATAAACCAAACGTTGGAAGTGGTCATTTCTTCATGCGCAGTGATAAACTCGGCACTCTAAAGCACCCGAGAGCGTTTTTTTCGATGCCAACCTAACCAGAGTTACGGGAGCGGCACAATTCAGAAAAAGCGCTCAGCTCGCCGAGAAAATGCGATTTAAGCAATAAAATTAAAAATGCTTATAAAACATAAACCAAACGTTGGAGGTGGTCATTTCTTCATGCGCAGTGATAAACTCGGCACTCTAAAGCACCCGAGAGCGTTTTTTTCGATGCCAACCTAACCAGAGTGACGGGAGCGGCACAATTCAGAAAAAGCGCTCAGCTCGCCGAGAAAATGCGATTTAAGCAATAAAATTAAAAATGCTTATAAAACATAAACCAAACGTTGGAGGTGGTCATTTCTTAATGCGCAGTAATAAACTCGGCACTCTAAAGCACCCGAGAGCGTTTTTTTCGATGCCAACCTAACCAGAGTGACGGGAGCGGCACAATTCAGAAAAAGTGCTCAGCTCGCCGAGAAAATGCGATTTAAGCAATAAAATTAAAAATGCTTATAAAACATAAACCAAACGTTGGAGGTGGTCATTTCTCAATGCGCAGTAATAAACTCGGCACTCTAAAGCACCCGAGAGCGTTTTTTTCGATGCCAACCTAACCAGAGTGACGGGAGCGGCACAATTCAGAAAAAGTGCTCAGCTCGCCGAGAAAATGCGATTTAAGCAATAAAATTAAAAATGCTTATAAAACATAAACCAAACGTTGGAGGTGGTCATTTCTTAATGCGCAGTAATAAACTCGGCACTCTAAAGCACCCGAGAGCGTTTTTTTCGATGCCAACCTAACCAGAGTGACGGGAGCGGCACAATTCAGAAAAAGCGCTCAGCTCGCCGAGAAAATGCGATTTAAGCAATAAAATTAAAAATGCTTATAAAACATAAACCAAACGTTGGAGGTGGTCATTTCCTAATGCGCAGTAATAAACTCGGCACTCTAAAGCACCCGAGAGCGTTTTTTTCGATGCCAACCTAACCAGAGTGACGGGAGCGGCACAATTCAGAAAAAGTGCTCAGCTCGCCGAGAAAATGCGATTTAAGCAATAAAGTTAAAAATGCTTATTAAACATGAACCAAACGTTGGAGGTGGTCATTTCTTCATGCGCAGTGAATAACTCGGCACTCTAAAGCACCCGAGAGCGTTTTTTTCGATGCCAACCTAACCAGAGTGACGGGAGCGGCACAATTCAGAAAAAGCGCTCAGCTCGCCGAGAAAATGCGATTTAAGCAATAAAATTAAAAATGCTTATTAAACATAAACCAAACGTTGGAGGTGGTCATTTCTTAATGCGCAGTAATAAACTCGGCACTCTAAAGCACCCGAGAGCGTTTTTTTCGATGCCAACCTAACCAGAGTGACGGGAGCGGCACAATTCAGAAAAAGCGCTCAGCTCGCCGAGAAAATGCGATTTAAGCAATAAAATTAAAAATGCTTATAAAACATAAACCAAACGTTGGAGGTGGTCATTTCTTAATGCGCAGTAATAAACTCGGCACTCTAAAGCACCCGAGAGCGTTTTTTTCGATGCCAACCTAACCAGAGTGACGGGAGCGGCACAATTCAGAAAAAGTGCTCAGCTCGCCGAGAAAATGCGATTTAAGCAATAAAATTAAAAATGCTTATAAAACATAAACCAAACGTTGGAGGTGGTCATTTCTTAATGCGCAGTAATAAACTCGGCACTCTAAAGCACCCGAGAGCGTTTTTTTCGATGCCAACCTAACCAGAGTGACGGGAGCGGCACAATTCAGAAAAAGTGCTCAGCTCGCCGAGAAAATGCGATTTAAGCAATAAAATTAAAAATGCTTATTAAACATAAACCAAACGTTGGAGGTGGTCATTTCTTCATGCGCAGTGAATAACTCGGCACTCTAAAGCACCCGATAGCGTTTTTTTCGATGCCAACCTAACCAGAGTGACGGGAGCGGCACAATTCAGAAAAAGTGCTCAGCTCGCCGAGAAAATGCGATTTAAGCAATAAAATTAAAAATGCTTATAAAACATAAACCAAACGTTGGAGGTGGTCATTTCTCAATGCGCAGTAATAAACTCGGCACTCTAAAGCACCCGAGAGCGTTTTTTTCGATGCCAACCTAACCAGAGTGACGGGAGCGGCACAATTCAGAAAAAGTGCTCAGCTCGCCGAGAAAATGCGATTTAAGCAATAAAATTAAAAATGCTTATAAAACATAAACCAAACGTTGGAGGTGGTCATTTCTTAATGCGCAGTAATAAACTCGGCACTCTAAAGCACCCGAGAGCGTTTTTTTCGATGCCAACCTAACCAGAGTGACGGGAGCGGCACAATTCAGAAAAAGCGCTCAGCTCGCCGAGAAAATGCGATTTAAGCAATAAAATTAAAAATGCTTATAAAACATAAACCAAACGTTGGAGGTGGTCATTTCTTCGTGCGCAGTGAATAACTCGGCACTCTAAAGCACCCGAGAGCGTTTTTTTCGATGCCAACCTAACCAGAGTGACGGGAGCGGCACAATTCAGAAAAAGTGCTCAGCTCGCCGAGAAAATGCGATTTAAGCAATAAAATTAAAAATGCTTATAAAACATAAACCAAACGTTGGAGGTGGTCATTTCTTAATGCGCAGTAATAAACTCGGCACTCTAAAGCACCCGAGAGCGTTTTTTTCTATGCCAACCTAACCAGAGTGACGGGAGCGGCACAATTCAGAAAAAGTGCTCAGCTCGCCGAGAAAATGCGATTTAGGCAATAAAATTAAAAATGCTTATAAAACATAAACCAAACGTTGGAGGTGGTCATTTCTTAATGCGCAGTAATAAACTCGGCACTCTAAAGCACCCGAGAGCGTTTTTTTCGATGCCAACCTAACCAGAGTGACGGGAGCGGCACAATTCAGAAAAAGCGCTCAGCTCGCCGAGAAAATGCGATTTAAGCAATAAAATTAAAAATGCTTATAAAACATAAACCAAACGTTGGAGGTGGTCATTTCTTCATGCGCAGTGAATAACTCGGCACTCTAAAGCACCCGAGAGCGTTTTTTTCGATGCCAAGTGACGGGAGCGGCACAATTCAGAAAAAGTGCTCAGCTCGCCGAGAAAATGCGATTGAAGCAATAAAATTAAAAATGCTTATAAAACATAAACCAAACGTTGGAGGTGGTCATTTCTTAATGCGCAGTAATAAACTCGGCACTCTAAAGCACCCGAGAGCGTTTTTTTCGATGCCAACCTAACCAGAGTGACGGGAGCGGCACAATTCAGAAAAAGTGCTCAGCTCGCCGAGAAAATGCGATTTAAGCAATAAAATTAAAAATGCTTATAAAACATAAACCAAACGTTGGAGGTGGTCATTTCTTAATGCGCAGTAATAAACTCGGCACTCTAAAGCACCCGAGAGCGTTTTTTTCGATGCCAACCTAACCAGAGTGACGGGAGCGGCACAATTCAGAAAAAGTGCTCAGCTCGCCGAGAAAATGCGATTTAAGCAATAAAATTAAAAATGCTTATTAAACATAAACCAAACGTTGGAGGTGGTCATTTCTTCATGCGCAGTGAATAACTCGGCACTCTAAAGCACCCGATAGCGTTTTTTTCGATGCCAACCTAACCAGAGTGACGGGAGCGGCACAATTCAGAAAAAGTGCTCAGCTCGCCGAGAAAATGCGATTTAAGCAATAAAATTAAAAATGCTTATAAAACATAAACCAAACGTTGGAGGTGGTCATTTCTTAATGCGCAGTAATAAACTCGGCACTCTAAAGCACCCGAGAGCGTTTTTTTCGATGCCAACCTAACCAGAGTGACGGGAGCGGCACAATTCAGAAAAAGTGCTCAGCTCGCCGATAAAATGCGATTTAAGCAATAAAATTAAAAATGCTTATAAAACATAAACCAAACGTTGGAGGTGGTCATTTCTTAATGCGCAGTAATAAACTCGGCACTCTAAAGCACCCGAGAGCGTTTTTTTCGATGCCAACCTAACCAGAGTGACGGGAGCGGCACAATTCAGAAAAAGCGCTCAGCTCGCCGAGAAAATGCGATTTAAGCAATAAAATTAAAAATGCTTATAAAACATAAACCAAACGTTGGAGGTGGTCATTTCTTCGTGCGCAGTGAATAACTCGGCACTCTAAAGCACCCGAGAGCGTTTTTTTCGATGCCAACCTAACCAGAGTGACGGGAGCGGCACAATTCAGAAAAAGTGCTCAGCTCGCCGAGAAAATGCGATTTAAGCAATAAAATTAAAAATGCTTATAAAACATAAACCAAACGTTGGAGGTGGTCATTTCTTAATGCGCAGTAATAAACTCGGCACTCTAAAGCACCCGAGAGCGTTTTTTTCGATGCCAACCTAACCAGAGTGACGGGAGCGGCACAATTCAGAAAAAGTGCTCAGCTCGCCGAGAAAATACGATTTAAGCAATAAAATTAAAAATGCTTATTAAACATAAACCAAACGGTGGAGGTGGTCATTTCTTCATGCGCAGTGAATAACTCGGCACTCTAAAGCACCCGAGAGCGTTTTTTCCGATGCCAACCTAACCAGAGTGACGGGAGCGGCACAATTCAGAAAAAGCGCTCAGCTCGCCGAGAAAATGCGATTTAAGCAATAAAATTAAAAATGCTTATTAAACATAAACCAAACGTTGGAGGTGGTCATTTCTTCATGCGCAGTGAATAACTCGGCACTCTAAAGCACCCGAGAGCGTTTTTTTCGATGCCAACCTAACCAGAGTGACGGGAGCGGCACAATTCAGAAAAAGCGCTCAGCTCGCCGAGAAAATGCGATTTAAGCAATAAAATTAAAAATGCTTATTAAACATAAACCAAACGTTGGAGGTGGTCATTTCTTCATGCGCAGTGAATAACTCGGCACTCTAAAGCACCCGAGAGCGTTTTTTTCGATGCCAACCTAACCAGAGTGACGGGAGCGGCACAATTCAGAAAAAGCGCTCAGCTCGCCGAGAAAATGCGATTTAAGCAATAAAATTAAAAATGCTTATAAAACATAAACCAAACGTTGGAGGTGGTCATTTCTTCATGCGCAGTGATAAACTCGGCACTCTAAAGCACCCGAGAGCGTTTTTTTCGATGCCAACCTAACCAGAGTGACGGGAGCGGCACAATTCAGAAAAAGTGCTCAGCTCGCCGAGAAAATGCGATTTAAGCAATAAAATTAAAAATGCTTATAAAACATAAACCAAACGTTGGAGGTGGTCATTTCTTCATGCGCAGTGAATAACTCGGCACTCTAAAGCACCCGAGAGCGTTTTTTTCGATGCCAACCTAACCAGAGTGACGGGAGCGGCACAATTCAGAAAAAGTGCTCAGCTCGCCGAGAAAATGCGATTTAAGCAATAAAATTAAAAATGCTTATAAAACATAAACCAAACGTTGGAGGTGGTCATTTCTTAATGCGCAGTAATAAACTCGGCACTCTAGAGCACCCGAGAGCGTTTTTTTCGATGCCAACCTAACCAGAGTGACGGGAGCGGCACAATTCAGAAAAAGTGCTCAGCTCGCCGAGAAAATGCGATTTAAGCAATAAAATTAAAAATGCTTATAAAACATAAACCAAACGTTGGAAGTGGTCATTTCTTCATGCGCAGTGATAAACTCGGCACTCTAAAGCACCCGAGAGCGTTTTTTTCGATGCCAACCTAACCAGAGTTACGGGAGCGGCACAATTCAGAAAAAGCGCTCAGCTCGCCGAGAAAATGCGATTTAAGCAATAAAATTAAAAATGCTTATAAAACATAAACCAAACGTTGGAAGTGGTCATTTCTTCATGCGCAGTGATAAACTCGGCACTCTAAAGCACCCGAGAGCGTTTTTTTCGATGCCAACCTAACCAGAGTTACGGGAGCGGCACAATTCAGAAAAAGCGCTCAGCTCGCCGAGAAAATGCGATTTAAGCAATAAAATTAAAAATGCTTATAAAACATAAACCAAACGTTGGAGGTGGTCATTTCTTCATGCGCAGTGATAAACTCGGCACTCTAAAGCACCCGAGAGCGTTTTTTTTCGATGCCAACCTAACCAGAGTGACGGGAGCGGCACGATTCAGAAAAAGCGCTCAGCTCGCCGAGAAAATGCGATTTAAGCAATAAAATTAAAAATGCTTATAAAACATAAACCAAACGTTGGAGGTGGTCATTTCTTCATGCGCAGTGATAAACTCGGCACTCTAAAGCACCCGAGAGCGTTTTTTTCGATGCCAACCTAACCAGAGTGACGGGAGCGGCACAATTCAGAAAAAGTGCTCAGCTCGCCGAGAAAATGCGATTTAAGCAATAAAATTAAAAATGCTTATAAAACATAAACCAAACGTTGGAGGTGGTCATTTCTCCATGCGCAGTGAATAACTCGGCACTCTAAAGCACCCGAGAGCGTTTTTTTCGATGCCAACCTAACCAGAGTGACGGGAGCGGCACAATTCAGAAAAAGTGCTCAGCTCGCCGAGAAAATGCGATTTAAGCAATAAAATTAAAAATGCTTATAAAACATAAACCAAACGTTGGAGGTGGTCATTTCTTAATGCGCAGTAATAAACTCGGCACTCTAAAGCACCCGTGAGCGTTTTTTTCGATGCCAACCTAACCAGAGTGACGGGACGGCACAATTCAGAAAAAGTGCTCAGCTCGCCGAGAAAATGCGATTTAAGCAATAAAATTAAAAATGCTTATAAAACATAAACCAAACGTTGGAGGTGGTCATATCTTAATGCGCAGTAATAAACTCGGCACTCTAAAGCACCCGAGAGCGTTTTTTTCGATGCCAACCTAACCAGAGTGACGGGAGCGGCACAATTCAGAAAAAGCGCTCAGCTCGCCGAGAAAATGCGATTTAAGCAATAAAATTAAAAATGCTTATAAAACATAAACCAAACGTTGGAGGTGGTCATTTCTTAATGCGCAGTAATAAACTCGGCACTCTAAAGCACCCGAGAGCGTTTTTTTCGATGCCAACCTAACCAGAGTGACGGGAGCGGCACAATTCAGAAAAAGTGCTCAGCTCGCCGAGAAAATGCGATTTAGGCAATAAAATTAAAAATGCTTATAAAACATAAACCAAACGTTGGAGGTGGTCATTTCTTAATGCGCAGTAATAAACTCGGCACTCTAAAGCACCCGAGAGCGTTTTTTTCGATGCCAACCTAACCAGAGTGACGGGAGCGGCACAATTCAGAAAAAGCGCTCAGCTCGCCGAGAAAATGCGATTTAAGCAATAAAATTAAAAATGCTTATAAAACATAAACCAAACGTTGGAGGTGGTCATTTCTTCATGCGCAGTGAATAACTCGGCACTCTAAAGCACCCGAGAGCGTTTTTTTCGATGCCAAGTGACGGGAGCGGCACAATTCAGAAAAAGTGCTCAGCTCGCCGAGAAAATGCGATTTAAGCAATAAAATTAAAAATGCTTATAAAACATAAACCAAACATTGGAGGTGGTCATTTCTTAATGCGCAGTAATAAACTCGGCACTCTAAAGCACCCGAGAGCGTTTTTTTCGATGCCAACCTAACCAGAGTGACGGGAGCGGCACAATTCAGAAAAAGTGCTCAGCTCGCCGAGAAAATGCGATTTAAGCAATAAAATTAAAAATGCTTATAAAACATAAACCAAACGTTGGAGGTGGTCATTTCTTAATGCGCAGTAATAAACTCGGCACTCTAAAGCACCCGAGAGCGTTTTTTTCGATGCCAACCTAACCAGAGTGACGGGAGCGGCACAATTCAGAAAAAGTGCTCAGCTCGCCGAGAAAATGCGATTTAAGCAATAAAATTAAAAATGCTTATTAAACATAAACCAAACGTTGGAGTCGGTCATTTCTTCATGCGCAGTGAATAACTCGGCACTCTAAAGCACCCGAGAGCGTTTTTTTCGATGCCAACCTAACCAGAGTGACGGGAGCGGCACAATTCAGAAAAAGTGCTCAGCTCGCCGAGAAAATGCGATTTAAGCAATAAAATTAAAAATGCTTATAAAACATAAACCAAACGTTGGAGGTGGTCATTTCTTAATGCGCAGTAATAAACTCGGCACTCTAAAGCACCCGAGAGCGTTTTTTTCGATGCCAACCTAACCAGAGTGACGGGAGCGGCACAATTCAGAAAAAGTGCTCAGCTCGCCGAGAAAATGCGATTTAAGCAATAAAATTAAAAATGCTTATTAAACATAAACCAAACGGTGGAGGTGGTCATTTCTTCATGCGCAGTGAATAACTCGGCACTCTAAAGCACCCGAGAGCGTTTTTTTCGATGCCAACCTAACCAGAGTGACGGGAGCGGCACAATTCAGAAAAAGCGCTCAGCTCGCCGAGAAAATGCGATTTAAGCAATAAAATTAAAAATGCTTATTAAACATAAACCAAACGTTGGAGGTGGTCATTTCTTCATGCGCAGTGAATAACTCGGCACTCTAAAGCACCCGAGAGCGTTTTTTTCGATGCCAACCTAACCAGAGTGACGGGAGCGGCACAATTCAGAAAAAGTGCTCAGCTCGCCGAGAAAATGCGATTTAAGCAATAAAATTAAAAATGCTTATAAAACATAAACCAAACGTTGGAGGTGGTCATTTCTTAATGCGCAGTAATAAACTCGGCACTCTAAAGCACCCGAGAGCGTTTTTTTCGATGCCAACCTAACCAGAGTGACGGGAGCGGCACAATTCAGAAAAAGTGCTCAGCTCGCCGAGAAAATGCGATTTAGGCAATAAAATTAAAAATGCTTATAAAACATAAACCAAACGTTGGAGGTGGTCATTTCTTAATGCGCAGTAATAAACTCTGCACTCTAAAGCACCCGAGAGCGTTTTTTTCGATGCCAACCTAACCAGAGTGACGGGAGCGGCACAATTCAGAAAAAGCGCTCAGCTCGCCGAGAAAATGCGATTTAAGCAATAAAATTAAAAATGCTTATAAAACATAAACCAAACGTTGGAGGTGGTCATTTCTTCATGCGCAGTGAATAACTCGGCACTCTAAAGCACCCGAGAGCGTTTTTTTCGATGCCAAGTGACGGGAGCGGCACAATTCAGAAAAAGTGCTCAGCTCGCCGAGAAAATGCGATTTAAGCAATACAATTAAAAATGCTTACAAAACATAAACCAAACGTTGGAGGTGGTCATTTCTTAATGCGCAGTAATAAACTCGGCACTCTAAAGCACCCGAGAGCGTTTTTTTCGATGCCAACCTAACCAGAGTGACGGGAGCGGCACAATTCAGAAAAAGTGCTCAGCTCGCCGAGAAAATGCGATTTAAGCAATAAAATTAAAAATGCTTATAAAACATAAACCAAACGTTGGAGGTGGTCATTTCTTAATGCGCAGTAATAAACTCGGCACTCTAAAGCACCCGAGAGCGTTTTTTTCGATGCCAACCTAACCAGAGTGACGGGAGCGGCACAATTCAGAAAAAGTGCTCAGCTCGCCGAGAAAATGCGATTTAAGCAATAAAATTAAAAATGCTTATTAAACATAAACCAAACGTTGGAGGTGGTCATTTCTTAATGCGCAATAATAAACTCGGCACTCTAAAGCACCCGAGAGCGTTTTTTTCGATGCCAACCTAACCAGAGTTACGGGAGCGGCACAATTCAGAAAAAGCGCTCAGCTCGCCGAGAAAATGCGATTTAAGCAATAAAATTAAAAATGCTTATAAAACATAAACCAAACGTTGGAGGTGGTCATTTCTTCATGCGCAGTGAATAACTCGGCACTCTAAAGCACCCGAGAGCGTTTTTTTCGATGCCAACCTAACCAGAGTGACGGGAGCGGCACAATTCAGAAAAAGTGCTCAGCTCGCCGAGAAAATGCGATTTAAGCAATAAAATTAAAAATGCTTATAAAACATAAACCAAACGTTGGAGGTAATGCGCAGTAATAAACTCGGCACTCTAAAGCACCCGTGAGCGTTTTTTTCGATGCCAACCTAACCAGAGTGACGGGAGCGGCACAATTCAGAAAAAGTGCTCAGCTCGCCGAGAAAATGCGATTTAAGCAATAAAATTAAAAATGCTTATAAAACATAAACCAAACGTTGGAGGTGGTCATTTCTTCATGCGCAGTGATAAAGTCGGCACTCTAAAGCACCCGAGAGCGTTTTTTTCGATGCCAACCTAACCAGAGTGACGGGAGCGGCACAATTCAGAAAAAGTGCTCAGCTCGCCGAGAAAATGCGATTTAAGCAATAAAATTAAAAATGCTTATTAAACATAAACCAAACGTTGGAGGTGGTCATTTCTTCATGCGCAGTGATAAACTCGGCACTCTAAAGCACCCGAGAGCGTTTTTTTCGATGCCAACCTAACCAGAGTGACGGGAGCGGCACAATTCAGAAAAAGTGCTCAGCTCGCCGAGAAAATGCGATTTAAGCAATAAAATTAAAAATGCTTATAAAACATAAACCAAACGTTGGAGGTGGTCATTTCTTAATGCGCAGTAATAAACTCGGCACTCTAAAGCACCCGAGAGCGTTTTTTTCGATGCCAACCTAACCAGAGTGACGGGAGCGGCACAATTCAGAAAAAGTGCTCAGCTCGCCGAGAAAATGCGATTTAAGCAATAAAATTAAAAATGCTTATTAAACATAAACCAAACGTTGGAGGTGGTCATTTCTTCATGCGCAGTGAATAACTCGGCACTCTAAAGCACCCGAGAGCGTTTTTTTCGATGCCAACCTAACCAGAGTGACGGGAGCGGCACAATTCAGAAAAAGCGCTCAGCTCGCCGAGAAAATGCGATTTAAGCAATAAAATTAAAAATGCTTATAAAACATAAACCAAACGTTGGAAGTGGTCATTTCTTCATGCGCAGTGATAAACTCGGCACTCTAAAGCACCCGAGAGCGTTTTTTTCGATGCCAACCTAACCAGAGTGACGGGAGCGGCACAATTCAGAAAAAGTGCTCAGCTCGCCGAGAAAATGCGATTTAAGCAATAAAATTAAAAATGCTTATAAAACATAAACCAAACGTTGGAGGTGGTCATTTCTTAATGCGCAGTAATAAACTCGGCACTCTAAAGCACCCGAGAGCGTTTTTTTCGATGCCAACCTAACCAGAGTGACGGGAGCGGCACAATTCAGAAAAAGTGCTCAGCTCGCCGAGAAAATGCGATTTAAGCAATAAAATTAAAAATGCTTATAAAACATAAACCAAACGTTGGAGGTGGTCATTTCTTAATGCGCAGTAATAAACTCGGCACTCTAAAGCACCCGAGAGCGTTTTTTTCGATGCCAACCTAACCAGAGTGACGGGAGCGGCACAATTCAGAAAAAGCGCTCAGCTCGCCGAGAAAATGCGATTTAAGCAATAAAATTAAAAATGCTTATAAAACATAAACCAAACGTTGGAGGTGGTCATTTCTTCGTGCGCAGTGAATAACTCGGCACTCTAAAGCACCCGATAGCGTTTTTTTCGATGCCAACCTAACCAGAGTGACGGGAGCGGCACAATTCAGAAAAAGTGCTCAGCTCGCCGAGAAAATGCAAGCAATAAAATTAAAAATGCTTATAAAACATAAACCAAACGTTGGAGGTGGTCATTTCTTAATGCGCAGTAATAAACTCGGCACTCTAAAGCACCCGAGAGCGTTTTTTTCGATGCCAACCTAACCAGAGTGACGGGAGCGGCACAATTCAGAAAAAGTGCTCAGCTCGCCGAGAAAATGCGATTTAGGCAATAAAATTAAAAATGCTTATAAAACATAAACCAAACGTTGGAGGTGGTCATTTCTTAATGCGCAGTAATAAACTCTGCACTCTAAAGCACCCGAGAGCGTTTTTTTCGATGCCAACCTAACCAGAGTGACGGGAGCGGCACAATTCAGAAAAAGCGCTCAGCTCGCCGAGAAAATGCGATTTAAGCAATAAAATTAAAAATGCTTATAAAACATAAACCAAACGTTGGAGGTGGTCATTTCTTCATGCGCAGTGAATAACTCGGCACTCTAAAGCACCCGAGAGCGTTTTTTTCGATGCCAAGTGACGGGAGCGGCACAATTCAGAAAAAGTGCTCAGCTCGCCGAGAAAATGCGATTTAAGCAATACAATTAAAAATGCTTATAAAACATAAACCAAACGTTGGAGGTGGTCATTTCTTAATGCGCAGTAATAAACTCGGCACTCTAAAGCACCCGAGAGCGTTTTTTTCGATGCCAACCTAACCAGAGTGACGGGAGCGGCACAATTCAGAAAAAGTGCTCAGCTCGCCGAGAAAATGCGATTTAAGCAATAAAATTAAAAATGCTTATAAAACATAAACCAAACGTTGGAGGTGGTCATTTCTTAATGCGCAGTAATAAACTCGGCACTCTAAAGCACCCGAGAGCGTTTTTTTCGATGCCAACCTAACCAGAGTGACGGGAGCGGCACAATTCAGAAAAAGTGCTCAGCTCGCCGAGAAAATGCGATTTAAGCAATAAAATTAAAAATGCTTATTAAACATAAACCAAACGTTGGAGGTGGTCATTTCTTAATGCGCAATAATAAACTCGGCACTCTAAAGCACCCGAGAGCGTTTTTTTCGATGCCAACCTAACCAGAGTTACGGGAGCGGCACAATTCAGAAAAAGCGCTCAGCTCGCCGAGAAAATGCGATTTAAGCAATAAAATTAAAAATGCTTATAAAACATAAACCAAACGTTGGAGGTGGTCATTTCTTCATGCGCAGTGAATAACTCGGCACTCTAAAGCACCCGAGAGCGTTTTTTTCGATGCCAACCTAACCAGAGTGACGGGAGCGGCACAATTCAGAAAAAGTGCTCAGCTCGCCGAGAAAATGCGATTTAAGCAATAAAATTAAAAATGCTTATAAAACATAAACCAAACGTTGGAGGTAATGCGCAGTAATAAACTCGGCACTCTAAAGCACCCGTGAGCGTTTTTTTCGATGCCAACCTAACCAGAGTGACGGGAGCGGCACAATTCAGAAAAAGTGCTCAGCTCGCCGAGAAAATGCGATTTAAGCAATAAAATTAAAAATGCTTATAAAACATAAACCAAACGTTGGAGGTGGTCATTTCTTCATGCGCAGTGATAAAGTCGGCACTCTAAAGCACCCGAGAGCGTTTTTTTCGATGCCAACCTAACCAGAGTGACGGGAGCGGCACAATTCAGAAAAAGTGCTCAGCTCGCCGAGAAAATGCGATTTAAGCAATAAAATTAAAAATGCTTATTAAACATAAACCAAACGTTGGAGGTGGTCATTTCTTCATGCGCAGTGATAAACTCGGCACTCTAAAGCACCCGAGAGCGTTTTTTTCGATGCCAACCTAACCAGAGTGACGGGAGCGGCACAATTCAGAAAAAGTGCTCAGCTCGCCGAGAAAATGCGATTTAAGCAATAAAATTAAAAATGCTTATAAAACATAAACCAAACGTTGGAGGTGGTCATTTCTTAATGCGCAGTAATAAACTCGGCACTCTAAAGCACCCGAGAGCGTTTTTTTCGATGCCAACCTAACCAGAGTGACGGGAGCGGCACAATTCAGAAAAAGTGCTCAGCTCGCCGAGAAAATGCGATTTAAGCAATAAAATTAAAAATGCTTATTAAACATAAACCAAACGTTGGAGGTGGTCATTTCTTCATGCGCAGTGAATAACTCGGCACTCTAAAGCACCCGAGAGCGTTTTTTTCGATGCCAACCTAACCAGAGTGACGGGAGCGGCACAATTCAGAAAAAGCGCTCAGCTCGCCGAGAAAATGCGATTTAAGCAATAAAATTAAAAATGCTTATAAAACATAAACCAAACGTTGGAGGTGGTCATTTCTTAATGCGCAGTAATAAACTCGGCACTCTAAAGCACCCGAGAGCGTTTTTTTCGATGCCAACCTAACCAGAGTGACGGGAGCGGCACAATTCAGAAAAAGTGCTCAGCTCGCCGAGAAAATGCGATTTAAGCAATAAAATTAAAAATGCTTATTAAACATAAACCAAACGTTGGAGGTGGTCATTTCTTCATGCGCAGTGAATAACTCGGCACTCTAAAGCACCCGAGAGCGTTTTTTTCGATGCCAACCTAACCAGAGTGACGGGAGCGGCACAATTCAGAAAAAGCGCTCAGCTCGCCGAGAAAATGCGATTTAAGCAATAAAATTAAAAATGCTTATAAAACATAAACCAAACGTTGGAGGTGGTCATTTCTTAATGCGCAGTAATAAACTCGGCACTCTAAAGCACCCGAGAGCGTTTTTTTCGATGCCAACCTAACCAGAGTGACGGGAGCGGCACAATTCAGAAAAAGTGCTCAGCTCGCCGAGAAAATGCGATTTAAGCAATAAAATTAAAAATGCTTATAAAACATAAACCAAACGTTGGAGGTGGTCATTTCTTAATGCGCAGTAATAAACTCGGCACTCTAAAGCACCCGAGAGCGTTTTTTTCGATGCCAACCTAACCAGAGTGACGGGAGCGGCACAATTCAGAAAAAGTGCTCAGCTCGCCGAGAAAATGCGATTTAAGCAATAAAATTAAAAATGCTTATTAAACATAAACCAAACGTTGGAGGTGGTCATTTCTTCATGCGCAGTGAATAACTCGGCACTCTAAAGCACCCGATAGCGTTTTTTTCGATGCCAACCTAACCAGAGTGACGGGAGCGGCACAATTCAGAAAAAGTGCTCAGCTCGCCGAGAAAATGCGATTTAAGCAATAAAATTAAAAATGCTTATAAAACATAAACCAAACGTTGGAGGTGGTCATTTCTTAATGCGCAGTAATAAACTCGGCACTCTAAAGCACCCGAGAGCGTTTTTTTCGATGCCAACCTAACCAGAGTGACGGGAGCGGCACAATTCAGAAAAAGTGCTCAGCTCGCCGAGAAAATGCGATTTAAGCAATAAAATTAAAAATGCTTATAAAACATAAACCAAACGTTGGAGGTGGTCATTTCTTAATGCGCAGTAATAAACTCGGCACTCTAAAGCACCCGAGAGCGTTTTTTTCGATGCCAACCTAACCAGAGTGACGGGAGCGGCACAATTCAGAAAAAGCGCTCAGCTCGCCGAGAAAATGCGATTTAAGCAATAAAATTAAAAATGCTTATAAAACATAAACCAAACGTTGGAGGTGGTCATTTCTTCGTGCGCAGTGAATAACTCGGCACTCTAAAGCACCCGAGAGCGTTTTTTTCGATGCCAACCTAACCAGAGTGACGGGAGCGGCACAATTCCGAAAAAGTGCTCAGCTCGCCGAGAAAATGCGATTTAAGCAATAAAATTAAAAATGCTTATAAAACATAAACCAAACGTTGGAGGTGGTCATTTCTTAATGCGCAGTAATAAACTCGGCACTCTAAAGCACCCGAGAGCGTTTTTTTCGATGCCAACCTAACCAGAGTGACGGGAGCGGCACAATTCAGAAAAAGTGCTCAGCTCGCCGAGAAAATGCGATTTAGGCAATAAAATTAAAAATGCTTATAAAACATAAACCAAACGTTGGAGGTGGTCATTTCTTAATGCGCAGTAATAAACTCGGCACTCTAAAGCACCCGAGAGCGTTTTTTTCGATGCCAACCTAACCAGAGTGACGGGAGCGGCACAATTCAGAAAAAGCGCTCAGCTCGCCGAGAAAATGCGATTTAAGCAATAAAATTAAAAATGCTTATAAAACATAAACCAAACGTTGGAGGTGGTCATTTCTTCATGCGCAGTGAATAACTCGGCACTCTAAAGCACCCGAGAGCGTTTTTTTCGATGCCAAGTGACGGGAGCGGCACAATTCAGAAAAAGTGCTCAGCTCGCCGAGAAAATGCGATTTAAGCAATAAAATTAAAAATGCTTATAAAACATAAACCAAACATTGGAGGTGGTCATTTCTTAATGCGCAGTAATAAACTCGGCACTCTAAAGCACCCGAGAGCGTTTTTTTCGATGCCAACCTAACCAGAGTGACGGGAGCGGCACAATTCAGAAAAAGCGCTCAGCTCGCCGAGAAAATGCGATTTAAGCAATAAAATTAAAAATGCTTATAAAACATAAACCAAACGTTGGAGGTGGTCATTTCTTCATGCGCAGTGATAAACTCGGCACTCTAAAGCACCCGAGAGCGTTTTTTTCGATGCCAACCTAACCAGAGTGACGGGAGCGGCACAATTCAGAAAAAGTGCTCAGCTCGCCGAGAAAATGCGATTTAAGCAATAAAATTAAAAATGCTTATAAAACATAAACCAAACGTTGGAGGTGGTCATTTCTTCATGCGCAGTGAATAACTCGGCACTCGTAAGCACCCGAGAGCGTTTTTTTCGATGCCAACCTAACCAGAGTGACGGGAGCGGCACAATTCAGAAAAAGTGCTCAGCTCGCCGAGAAAATGTGATTTAAGCAATAAAATTAAAAATGCTTATAAAACATAAACCAAACGTTGGAGGTGGTCATTTCTTAATGCGCAGTAATAAACTCGGCACTCTAGAGCACCCGAGAGCGTTTTTTTCGATGCCAACCTAACCAGAGTGACGGGAGCGGCACAATTCAGAAAAAGTGCTCAGCTCGCCGAGAAAATGCGATTTAAGCAATAAAATTAAAAATGCTTATAAAACATAAACCAAACGTTGGAAGTGGTCATTTCTTCATGCGCAGTGATAAACTCGGCACTCTAAAGCACCCGAGAGCGTTTTTTTCGATGCCAACCTAACCAGAGTTACGGGAGCGGCACAATTCAGAAAAAGCGCTCAGCTCGCCGAGAAAATGCGATTTAAGCAATAAAATTAAAAATGCTTATAAAACATAAACCAAACGTTGGAAGTGGTCATTTCTTCATGCGCAGTGATAAACTCGGCACTCTAAAGCACCCGAGAGCGTTTTTTTCGATGCCAACCTAACCAGAGTTACGGGAGCGGCACAATTCAGAAAAAGCGCTCAGCTCGCCGAGAAAATGCGATTTAAGCAATAAAATTAAAAATGCTTATTAAACATAAACCAAACGTTGGAGGTGGTCATTTCTTCATGCGCAGTGAATAACTCGGCACTCTAAAGCACCCGAGAGCGTTTTTTTCGATGCCAACCTAACCAGAGTGACGGGAGCGGCACAATTCAGAAAAAGCGCTCAGCTCGCCGAGAAAATGCGATTTAAGCAATAAAATTAAAAATGCTTATAAAACATAAACCAAACGTTGGAGGTGGTCATTTCTTCATGCGCAGTGATAAACTCGCCACTCTAAAGCACCCGAGAGCGTTTTTTTCGATGCCAACCTAACCAGAGTGACGGGAGCGGCACAATTCAGAAAAAGTGCTCAGCTCGCCGAGAAAATGCGATTTAAGCAATAAAATTAAAAATGCTTATAAAACATAAACCAAACGTTGGAGGTGGTCATTTCTTCATGCGCAGTGAATAACTCGGCACTCTAAAGCACCCGAGAGCGTTTTTTTCGATGCCAACCTAACCAGAGTGACGGGAGCGGCACAATTCAGAAAAAGTGCTCAGCTCGCCGAGAAAATGCGATTTAAGCAATAAAATTAAAAATGCTTATAAAACATAAACCAAACGTTGGAGGTGGTCATTTCTTAATGCGCAGTAATAAACTCGGCACTCTAGAGCACCCGAGAGCGTTTTTTTCGATGCCAACCTAACCAGAGTGACGGGAGCGGCACAATTCAGAAAAAGTGCTCAGCTCGCCGAGAAAATGCGATTTAAGCAATAAAATTAAAAATGCTTATAAAACATAAACCAAACGTTGGAAGTGGTCATTTCTTCATGCGCAGTGATAAACTCGGCACTCTAAAGCACCCGAGAGCGTTTTTTTCGATGCCAACCTAACCAGAGTTACGGGAGCGGCACAATTCAGAAAAAGCGCTCAGCTCGCCGAGAAAATGCGATTTAAGCAATAAAATTAAAAATGCTTATAAAACATAAACCAAACGTTGGAAGTGGTCATTTCTTCATGCGCAGTGATAAACTCGGCACTCTAAAGCACCCGAGAGCGTTTTTTTCGATGCCAACCTAACCAGAGTTACGGGAGCGGCACAATTCAGAAAAAGCGCTCAGCTCGCCGAGAAAATGCGATTTAAGCAATAAAATTAAAAATGCTTATAAAACATAAACCAAACGTTGGAGGTGGTCATTTCTTCATGCGCAGTGATAAACTCGGCACTCTAAAGCACCCGAGAGCGTTTTTTTCGATGCCAACCTAACCAGAGTGACGGGAGCGGCACAATTCAGAAAAAGCGCTCAGCTCGCCGAGAAAATGCGATTTAAGCAATAAAATTAAAAATGCTTATAAAACATAAACCAAACGTTGGAGGTGGTCATTTCTTCATGCGCAGTGATAAACTCGGCACTCTAAAGCACCCGAGAGCGTTTTTTTCGATGCCAACCTAACCAGAGTGACGGGAGCGGCACAATTCAGAAAAAGTGCTCAGCTCGCCGAGAAAATGCGATTTAAGCAATAAAATTAAAAATGCTTATAAAACATAAACCAAACGTTGGAGGTGGTCATTTCTTCATGCGCAGTGATAAACTCGGCACTCTAAAGCACCCGAGAGCGTTTTTTTCGATGCCAACCTAACCAGAGTGACGGGAGCGGCACAATTCAGAAAAAGTGCTCAGCTCGCCGAGAAAATGCGATTTAAGCAATAAAATTAAAAATGCTTATAAAACATAAACCAAACGTTGGAGGTGGTCATTTCTTCATGCGCAGTGAATAACTCGGCACTCTAAAGCACCCGAGAGCGTTTTTTTCGATGCCAACCTAACCAGAGTGACGGGAGCGGCACAATTCAGAAAAAGTGCTCAGCTCGCCGAGAAAATGCGATTTAAGCAATAAAATTAAAAATGCTTATAAAACATAAACCAAACGTTGGAGGTGGTCATTTCTTAATGCGCAGTAATAAACTCGGCACTCTAAAGCACCCGAGAGCGTTTTTTTCGATGCCAACCTAACCAGAGTGACGGGAGCGGCACAATTCAGAAAAAGTGCTCAGCTCGCCGAGAAAATGCGATTTAAGCAATAAAATTAAAAATGCTTATAAAACATAAACCAAACGTTGGAGGTGGTCATTTCTTAATGCGCAGTAATAAACTCGGCACTCTAGAGCACCCGAGAGCGTTTTTTTCGATGCCAACCTAACCAGAGTGACGGGAGCGGCACAATTCAGAAAAAGTGCTCAGCTCGCCGAGAAAATGCGATTTAAGCAATAAAATTAAAAATGCTTATAAAACATAAACCAAACGTTGGAAGTGGTCATTTCTTCATGCGCAGTGATAAACTCGGCACTCTAAAGCACCCGAGAGCGTTTTTTTCGATGCCAACCTAACCAGAGTTACGGGAGCGGCACAATTCAGAAAAAGCGCTCAGCTCGCCGAGAAAATGCGATTTAAGCAATAAAATTAAAAATGCTTATAAAACATAAACTAAACGTTGGAGGTGGTCATTTCTTCATGCGCAGTGATAAACTCGGCACTCTAAAGCACCCGAGAGCGTTTTTTTCGATGCCAACCTAACCAGAGTGACGGGAGCGGCACAATTCAGAAAAAGCGCTCAGCTCGCCGAGAAAATGCGATTTAAGCAATAAAATTAAAAATGCTTATAAAACATAAACCAAACGTTGGAGGTGGTCATTTCTTAATGCGCAGTAATAAACTCGGCACTCTAAAGCACCCGAGAGCGTTTTTTTCGATGCCAACCTAACCAGAGTGACGGGAGCGGCACAATTCAGAAAAAGTGCTCAGCTCGCCGAGAAAATGCGATTTAAGCAATAAAATTAAAAATGCTTATAAAACATAAACCAAACGTTGGAGGTGGTCATTTCTCAATGCGCAGTAATAAACTCGGCACTCTAAAGCACCCGAGAGAGTTTTTTTCGATGCCAACCTAACCAGAGTGACGGGAGCGGCACAATTCAGAAAAAGTGCTCAGCTCGCCGAGAAAATGCGATTTAAGCAATAAAATTAAAAATGCTTATAAAACATAAACCAAACGTTGGAGGTGGTCATTTCTTAATGCGCAGTAATAAACTCGGCACTCTAAAGCACCCGAGAGCGTTTTTTTCGATGCCAACCTAACCAGAGTGACGGGAGCGGCACAATTCAGAAAAAGTGCTCAGCTCGCCGAGAAAATGCGATTTAAGCAATAAAATTAAAAATGCTTATAAAACATAAACCAAACGTTGGAGGTGGTCATTTCTTAATGCGCAGTAATAAACTCGGCACTCTAGAGCACCCGAGAGCGTTTTTTTTCGATGCCAACCTAACCAGAGTGACGGGAGCGGCACAATTCAGAAAAAGTGCTCAGCTCGCCGAGAAAATGCGATTTAAGCAATAAAATTAAAAATGCTTATAAAACATAAACCAAACGTTGGAAGTGGTCATTTCTTCATGCGCAGTGATAAACTCGGCACTCTAAAGCTCCCGAGAGCGTTTTTTTCGATGCCAACCTAACCAGAGTTACGGGAGCGGCACAATTCAGAAAAAGCGCTCAGCTCGCCGAGAAAATGCGATTTAAGCAAAAAAATTAAAAATGCTTATAAAACATAAACCAAACGTTGGAGGTGGTCATTTCTTCATGCGCAGTGATAAACTCGGCACTCTAAAGCACCCGAGAGCGTTTTTTTCGATGCCAACCTAACCAGAGTGACGGGAGCGGCACAATTCAGAAAAAGCGCTCAGCTCGCCGAGAAAATGCGATTTAAGCAATAAAATTAAAAATGCTTATAAAACATAAACCAAACGTTGGAGGTGGTCATTTCTTCATGCGCAGTGATAAACTCGGCACTCTAAAGCACCCGAGAGCGTTTTTTTCGATGCCAACCTAACCAGAGTGACGGGAGCGGCACAATTCAGAAAAAGTGCTCAGCTCGCCGAGAAAATGCGATTTAAGCAATAAAATTAAAAATGCTTATTAAACATAAACCAAACGTTGGAGGTGGTCATTTCTTCATGCGCAGTGATAAACTCGGCACTCTAAAGCACCCGAGAGCGTTTTTTTTCGATGCCAACCTAACCAGAGTGACGGGAGCGGCACAATTCAGAAAAAGTGCTGAGCTCGCCGAGAAAATGCGATTTAAGCAATAAAATTAAAAATGCTTATAAAACATAAACCAAACGTTGGAGGTGGTCATTTCTTAATGCGCAGTAATAAACTCGGCACTCTAAAGCACCCGTGAGCGTTTTTTTCGATGCCAACCTAACCAGAGTGACGGGAGCGGCACAATTCAGAAAAAGTGCTCAGCTCGCCGAGAAAATGCGATTTAAGCAATAAAATTAAAAATGCTTATAAAACATAAACCAAACGTTGGAGGTGGTCATTTCTTCATGCGCAGTGATAAAGTCGGCACTCTAAAGCACCCGAGAGCGTTTTTTTCGATGCCAGCCTAACCAGAGTGACGGGAGCGGCACAATTCAGAAAAAGTGCTCAGCTCGCCGAGAAAATGCGATTTAAGCAATAAAATTAAAAATGCTTATTAAACATAAACCAAACGTTGGAGGTGGTCATTTCTTCATGCGCAGTGATAAACTCGGCACTCTAAAGCACCCGAGAGCGTTTTTTTCGATGCCAACCTAACCAGAGTGACGGGAGCGGCACAATTCAGAAAAAGTGCTCAGCTCGCCGAGAAAATGCGATTTAAGCAATAAAATTAAAAATGCTTATAAAACATAAACCAAACGTTGGAGGTGGTCATTTCTTAATGCGCAGTAATAAACTCGGCACTCTAAAGCACCCGAGAGCGTTTTTTTCGATGCCAACCTAACCAGAGTGACGGGAGCGGCACAATTCAGAAAAAGTGCTCAGCTCGCCGAGAAAATGCGATTTAAGCAATAAAATTAAAAATGCTTATTAAACATAAACCAAACGTTGGAGGTGGTCATTTCTTCATGCGCAGTGAATAACTCGGCACTCTAAAGCACCCGAAAGCGTTTTTTTCGATGCCAACCTAACCAGAGTGACGGGAGCGGCACAATTCAGAAAAAGCGCTCAGCTCGCCGAGAAAATGCGATTTAAGCAATAAAATTAAAAATGCTTATAAAACATAAACCAAACGTTGGAGGTGGTCATTTCTTAATGCGCAGTAATAAACTCGGCACTCTAAAGCACCCGAGAGCGTTTTTTTCGATGCCAACCTAACCAGAGTGACGGGAGCGGCACAATTCAGAAAAAGTGCTCAGCTCGCCGAGAAAATGCGATTTAAGCAATAAAATTAAAAATGCTTATTAAACATAAACCAAACGTTGGAGGTGGTCATTTCTTCATGCGCAGTGAATAACTCGGCACTCTAAAGCACCCGAGAGCGTTTTTTTCGATGCCAACCTAACCAGAGTGACGGGAGCGGCACAATTCAGAAAAAGTGCTCAGCTCGCCGAGAAAATGCGATTTAAGCAATAAAATTAAAAATGCTTATAAAACATAAACCAAACGTTGGAAGTTGTCATTTCTTCATGCGCAGTAATAAACTCGGCACTCTAAAGCACCCGTGAGCGTTTTTTTCGATGCCAACCTAACCAGAGTGACGGGACGGCACAATTCAGAAAAAGTGCTCAGCTCGCCGAGAAAATGCGATTTAAGCAATAAAATTAAAAATGCTTATAAAACATAAACCAAACGTTGGAGGTGGTCATTTCTTAATGCGCAGTAATAAACTCGGCACTCTAAAGCACCCGAGAGCGTTTTTTTCGATGCCAACCTAACCAGAGTGACGGGAGCGGCACAATTCAGAAAAAGCGCTCAGCTCGCCGAGAAAATGCGATTTAAGCAATAAAATTAAAAATGCTTATAAAACATAAACCAAACGTTGGAGGTGGTCATTTCTTAATGCGCAGTAATAAACTCGGCACTCTAAAGCACCCGAGAGCGTTTTTTTCGATGCCAACCTAACCAGAGTGACGGGAGCGGCACAATTCAGAAAAAGTGCTCAGCTCGCCGAGAAAATGCGATTTAAGCAATAAAATTAAAAATGCTTATTAAACATAAACCAAACGTTGGAGGTTGTCATTTCTTCATGCGCAGTGAATAACTCGGCACTCTAAAGCACCCGAGAGCGTTTTTTTCGATGCCAACCTAACCAGAGTGACGGGAGCGGCACAATTCAGAAAAAGCGCTCAGCTCGCCGAGAAAATGCGATTTAAGCAATAAAATTAAAAATGCTTATTAAACATAAACCAAACGTTGGAGGTGGTCATTTCTTCATGCGCAGTGAATAACTCGGCACTCTAAAGCACCCGAGAGCGTTTTTTTCGATGCCAACCTAACCAGAGTGACGGGACAGGCACAATTCAGAAAAAGCGCTCAGCTCGCCGAGAAAATGCGATTTAAGCAATAAAATTAAAAATGCTTATAAAACATAAACCAAACGTTGGAGGTGGTCATTTCTTCATGCGCAGTGATAAACTCGGCACTCTAAAGCACCCGAGAGCGTTTTTTTCGATGCCAACCTAACCAGAGTGACGGGAGCGGCACAATTCAGAAAAAGTGCTCAGCTCGCCGAGAAAATGCGATTTAAGCAATAAAATTAAAAATGCTTATAAAACATAAACCAAACGTTGGAGGTGGTCATTTCTTCATGCGCAGTGATAAACTCGGCACTCTAAAGCACCCGAGAGCGTTTTTTTCGATGCCAACCTAACCAGAGTGACGGGAGCGGCACAATTCAGAAAAAGCGCTCAGCTCGCCGAGAAAATGCGATTTAAGCAATAAAATTAAAAATGCTTATAAAACATAAACCAAACGTTGGAGGTGGTCATTTCTTCATGCGCAGTGATAAACTCGGCACTCTAAAGCACCCGAGAGCGTTTTTTTCGATGCCAACCTAACCAGAGTGACGGGAGCGGCACAATTCAGAAAAAGTGCTCAGCTCGCCGAGAAAATGCGATTCAAGCAATAAAATTAAAAATGCTTATTAAACATAAACCAAACGTTGGAGGTGGTCATTTCTTCATGCGCAGTGAATAACTCGGCACTCTAAAGCACCCGAGAGCGTTTTTTTCGATGCCAACCTAACCAGAGTGACGGGAGCGGCACAATTCAGAAAAAGTGCTCAGCTCGCCGAGAAAATGCGATTTAAGCAATAAAATTAAAAATGCTTATAAAACATAAACCAAACGTTGGAGGTGGTCATTTCTTAATGCGCAGTAATAAACTCGGCACTCTAAAGCACCCGAGAGCGTTTTTTTCGATGCCAACCTAACCAGAGTGACGGGAGCGGCACAATTCAGAAAAAGTGCTCAGCTCGCCGAGAAAATGCGATTTAAGCAATAAAATTGAAAATGCTTATAAAACATAAACCAAACGTTGGAGGTGGTCATTTCTTAATGCGCAGTAATAAACTCGGCACTCTAAAGCACCCGAGAGCGTTTTTTTCGATGCCAACCTAACCAGAGTGACGGGAGCGGCACAATTCAGAAAAAGTGCTCAGCTCGCCGAGAAAATGCGATTTAAGCAATAAAATTAAAAATGCTTATAAAACATAGACCAAACGTTGGAGGTGGTCATTTCTTAATGCGCAGTAATAAACTCGGCACTCTAAAACACCCGAGAGCGTTTTTTTCGATGCCAACCTAACCAGAGTGACGGGAGCGGCACAATTCAGAAAAAGCGCTCAGCTCGCCGAGAAAATGCGATTTAAGCAATAAAATTAAAAATGCTTATAAAACATAAACCAAACGTTGGAGGTGGTCATTTCCTAATGCGCAGTAATAAACTCGGCACTCTAAAGCACCCGAGAGCGTTTTTTTCGATGCCAACCTAACCAGAGTGACGGGAGCGGCACAATTCAGAAAAAGTGCTCAGCTCGCCGAGAAAATGCGATTTAAGCAATAAAATTAAAAATGCTTATTAAACATAAACCAAACGTTGGAGGTGGTCATTACTTCATGCGCAGTGAATAACTCAGCACTCTAAAGCACCCGAGAGCGTTTTTTTCGATGCCAACCTAACCAGAGTGACGGGAGCGGCACAATTCAGAAAAAGCGCTCAGCTCGCCGAGAAAATGCGATTTAAGCAATAAAATTAAAAATGCTTATAAAACATAAACCAAACGTTGGAGGTGGTCATTTCTTCATGCGCAGTGAATAACTCGGCACTCTAAAGCACCCGAGAGCGTTTTTTTCGATGCCAAGTGACGGGAGCGGCACAATTCAGAAAAAGTGCTCAGCTCGCCGAGAAAATGCGATTTAAGCAATACAATTAAAAATGCTTATAAAACATAAACCAAACGTTGGAGGTGGTCATTTCTTAATGCGCAGTAATAAACTCGGCACTCTAAAGCACCCGAGAGCGTTTTTTTCGATGCCAACCTAACCAGAGTGACGGGAGCGGCACAATTCAGAAAAAGTGCTCAGCTCGCCGAGAAAATGCGATTTAAGCAATAAAATTAAAAATGCTTATAAAACATAAACCAAACGTTGGAGGTGGTCATTTCTTAATGCGCAGTAATAAACTCGGCACTCTAAAGCACCCGAGAGCGTTTTTTTTCGATGCCAACCTAACCAGAGTGACGGGAGCGGCACAATTCAGAAAAAGTGCTCAGCTCGCCGAGAAAATGCGATTTAAGCAATAAAATTAAAAATGCTTATAAAACATAAACCAAACGTTGGAGGTGGTCATTTCTTAATGCGCAGTAATAAACTCGGCACTCTAGAGCACCCGAGAGCGTTTTTTTCGATGCCAACCTAACCAGAGTGACGGGAGCGGCACAATTCAGAAAAAGCGCTCAGCTCGCCGAGAAAATGCGATTTAAGCAATAAAATTAAAAATGCTTATAAAACATAAACCAAACGTTGGAGGTGGTCATTTCCTAATGCGCAGTAATAAACTCGGCACTCTAAAGCACCCGAGAGCGTTTTTTTCGATGCCAACCTAACCAGAGTGACGGGAGCGGCACAATTCAGAAAAAGCGCTCAGCTCGCCGAGAAAATGCGATTTAAGCAATAAAATTAAAAATGCTTATAAAACATAAACCAAACGTTGGAGGTGGTCATTTCTTCATGCGCAGTGATAAACTCGGCACTCTAAAGCACCCGAGAGCGTTTTTTTCGATGCCAACCTAACCAGAGTGACGGGAGCGGCACAATTCAGAAAAAGTGCTCAGCTCGCCGAGAAAATGCGATTTAAGCAATAAAATTAAAAATGCTTATAAAACATAAACCAAACGTTGGAGGTGGTCATTTCTTCATGCGCAGTGAATAACTCGGCACTCTAAAGCACCCGAAAGCGTTTTTTTCGATGCCAACCTAACCAGAGTGACGGGAGCGGCACAATTCAGAAAAAGTGCTCAGCTCGCCGAGAAAATGCGATTTAAGCAATAAAATTAAAAATGCTTATAAAACATAAACCAAACGTTGGAGGTGGTCATTTCTTAATGCGCAGTAATAAACTCGGCACTCTAAAGCACCCGAGAGCGTTTTTTTCGATGCCAACCTAACCAGAGTGACGGGAGCGGCACAATTCAGAAAAAGTGCTCAGCTCGCCGAGAAAATGCGATTTAAGCAATAAAATTAAAAATGCTTATAAAACATAAACCAAACGTTGGAGGTGGTCATTTCTTAATGCGCTGTAATAAACTCGGCACTCTAGAGCACCCGAGAGCGTTTTTTTCGATGCCAACCTATACCAGAGTGACGGGAGCGGCACAATTCAGAAAAAGTGCTCAGCTCGCCGAGAAAATGCGATTTAAGCAATAAAATTAAAAATGCTTATAAAACATAAACCAAACGTTGGAAGTGGTCATTTCTTCATGCGCAGTGATAAACTCGGCACTCTAAAGCACCCGAGAGCGTTTTTTTCGATGCCAACCTAACCAGAGTTACGGGAGCGGCACAATTCAGAAAAAGCGCTCAGCTCGCCGAGAAAATGCGATTTAAGCAATAAAATTAAAAATGCTTATAAAACATAAACCAAACGTTGGAGGTGGTCATTTCTTCATGCGCAGTGATAAACTCGGCACTCTAAAGCACCCGAGAGCGTTTTTTTCGATGCCAACCTAACCAGAGTGACGGGAGCGGCACAATTCAGAAATAGCGCTCAGCTCGGCGAGAAAATGCGATTTAAGCAATAAAATTAAAAATGCTTATAAAACATAAACCAAACGTTGGAGGTGGTCATTTCTTAATGCGCAGTAATAAACTCGGCACTCTAAAGCACCCGAGAGCGTTTTTTTCGATGCCAACCTAACCAGAGTGACGGGAGCGGCACAATTCAGAAAAAGTGCTCAGCTCGCCGAGAAAATGCCATTTAAGCAATAAAATTAAAAATGCTTATAAAACATAAACCAAACGTTGGAGGTGGTCATTTCTCAATGCGCAGTAATAAACTCGGCACTCTAAAGCACCCGAGAGCGTTTTTTTCGATGCCAACCTAACCAGAGTGACGGGAGCGGCACAATTCAGAAAAAGTGCTCAGCTCGCCGAGAAAATGCGATTTAAGCAATAAAATTAAAAATGCTTATAAAACATAAACCAAACGTTGGAGGTGGTCATTTCTTAATGCGCAGTAATAAACTCGGCACTCTAAAGCACCCGAGAGCGTTTTTTTCGATGCCAACCTAACCAGAGTGACGGGAGCGGCACAATTCAGAAAAAGCGCTCAGCTCGCCGAGAAAATGCGATTTAAGCAATAAAATTAAAAATGCTTATAAAACATAAACCAAAGGTTGGAGGTGGTCATTTCCTAATGCGCAGTAATAAACTCGGCACTCTAAAGCACCCGAGAGCGTTTTTTTCGATGCCAACCTAACCAGAGTGACGGGAGCGGCACAATTCAGAAAAAGTGCTCAGCTCGCCGAGAAAATGCGATTTAAGCAATAAAATTAAAAATGCTTATTAAACATAAACCAAACGTTGGAGGTGGTCATTTCTTCATGCGCAGTGAATAACTCGGCACTCTAAAGCACCCGAGAGCGTTTTTTTCGATGCCAACCTAACCAGAGTGACGGGAGCGGCACAATTAAGAAAAAGCGCTCAGCTCGCCGGGAAAATGCGATTTAAGCAATAAAATTAAAAATGCTTATTAAACATAAACCAAACATTGGAGGTGGTCATTTCTTCATGCGCAGTAATAAACTCGGCACTCTAAAGCACCCGAGAGCGTTTTTTTCGATGCCAACCTAACCAGAGTGACGGGAGCGGCACAATTCAGAAAAAGTGCTCAGCTCGCCGAGAAAATGCGATTTAAACAATAAAATTAAAAATGCTTATAAAACATAAACCAAACGTTGGAGGTGGTCATTTCTTAATGCGCAGTAATAAACTCGGCACTCTAGAGCACCCGAGAGCGTTTTTTTCGATGCCAACCTAACCAGAGTGACGGGAGCGGCACAATTCAGAAAAAGTGCTCAGCTCGCCGAGAAAATGCGATTTAAGCAATAAAATTAAAAATGCTTATAAAACATAAACCAAACGTTGGAAGTGGTCATTTCTTCATGCGCAGTGATAAACTCGGCACTCTAAAGCACCCGAGAGCGTTTTTTTCGATGCCAACCTAACCAGAGTTACGGGAGCGGCACAATTCAGAAAAAGCGCTCAACTCGCCGAGAAAATGCGATTTAAGCAATAAAATTAAAAATGCTTATAAAACATAAACCAAACGTTGGAGGTGGTCATTTCTTCATGCGCAGTGATAAACTCGGCACTCTAAAGCACCCGAGAGCGTTTTTTTCGATGCCAACCTAACCAGAGTGACGGGAGCGGCACAATTCAGAAAAAGCGCTCAGCTCGCCGAGAAAATGCGATTTAAGCAATAAAATTAAAAATGCTTATAAAACATAAACCAAACGTTGGAGGTGGTCATTTCTTCATGCGCAGTGATAAACTCGGCACTCTAAAGCACCCGAGAGCGTTTTTTTCGATGCCAACCTAACCAGAGTGACGGGAGCGGCACAATTCAGAAAAAGTGCTCAGCTCGCCGAGAAAATGCGATTTAAGCAATACAATTAAAAATGCTTATAAAACATAAACCAAACGTTGGAGGTGGTCATTTCTTCATGCGCAGTGAATAACTCGGCACTCTAAAGCACCCGAGAGCGTTTTTTTCGATGCCAACCTAACCAGAGTGACGGGAGCGGCACAATTCAGAAAAAGTGCTCAGCTCGCCGAGAAAATGCGATTTAAGCAATAAAATTAAAAATGCTTATAAAACATAAACCAAACGTTGGAGGTGGTCATTTCTTAATGCGCAGTAATAAACTCGGCACTCTAAAGCACCCGAGAGCGTTTTTTTCGATGTCAACCTAACCAGAGTGACGGGAGCGGCACAATTCAGAAAAAGCGCTCAGCTCGCCGAGAAAATGCGATTTAAGCAATAAAATTAAAAATGCTTATAAAACATAAACCAAACGTTGGAGGTGGTCATTTCCTAATGCGCAGTAATAAACTCGGCACTCTAAAGCACCCGAGAGCGTTTTTTTCGATGCCAACCTAACCAGAGTGACGGGAGCGGCACAATTCAGAAAAAGTGCTCAGCTCGCCGAGAAAATGCGATTTAAGCAATAAAATTAAAAATGCTTATTAAACATAAACCAAACGTTGGAGGTGGTCATTTCTTCATGCGCAGTGAATAACTCGGCACTCTAAAGCACCCGAGAGCGTTTTTTTCGATGCCAACCTAACCAGAGTGACGGGAGCGGCACAATTCAGAAAAAGCGCTCAGCTCGCCGAGAAAATGCGATTTAAGCAATAAAATTAAAAATGCTTATTAAACATAAACCAAACATTGGAGGTGGTCATTTCTTCATGCACAGTGAATAACTCGGCACTCTAAAGCACCCGAGAGCGTTTTTTTCGATGCCAACCTAACCAGAGTGACGGGAGCGGCACAATTCAGAAAAAGCGCTCAGCTCGCCGAGAAAATGCGATTTAAGCAATAAAATTAAAAATGCTTATAAAACATAAACCAAACGTTGGAGGTGGTCATTTCTTCATGCGCAGTGATAAACTCGGCACTCTAAAGCACCCGAGAGCGTTTTTTTCGATGCCAACCTAACCAGAGTGACGGGAGCGGCACAATTCAGAAAAAGTGCTCAGCTCGCCGAGAAAATGCGATTTAAGCAATAAAATTAAAAATGCTTATAAAACATAAACCAAACGTTGGAGGTGGTCATTTCTCCATGCGCAGTGAATAACTCGGCACTCTAAAGCACCCGAGAGCGTTTTTTTCGATGCCAACCTAACCAGAGTGACGGGAGCGGCACAATTCAGAAAAAGTGCTCAGCTCGCCGAGAAAATGCGATTTAAGCAATAAAATTAAAAATGCTTATAAAACATAAACCAAACGTTGGAGGTGGTCATTTCTTAATGCGCAGTAATAAACTCGGCACTCTAAAGCACCCGTGAGCGTTTTTTTCGATGCCAACCTAACCAGAGTGACGGGAGCGGCACAATTCAGAAAAAGTGCTCAGCTCGCCGAGAAAATGCGATTTAAGCAATAAAATTAAAAATGCTTATAAAACATAAACCAAACGTTGGAGGTGGTCATTTCTTAATGCGCAGTAATAAACTCGGCACTCTAAAGCACCCGAGAGCGTTTTTTTCGATGCCAACCTAACCAGAGTGACGGGAGCGGCACAATTCAGAAAAAGTGCTCAGCTCGCCGAGAAAATGCGATTTAAGCAATAAAATTAAAAATGCTTATAAAACATAAACCAAACGTTGGAGGTGGTCATTTCTTCATGCGCAGTGAATAACTCGGCACTCTAAAGCACCCGAGAGCGTTTTTTTCGATGCCAACCTAACCAGAGTGACGGGAGCGGCACAATTCAGAAAAAGTGCTCAGCTCGCCGAGAAAATGCGATTTAAGCAATAAAATTAAAAATGCTTATAAAACATAAACCAAACGTTGGAGGTGGTCATTTCTTAATGCGCAGTAATAAACTCGGCACTCTAAAGCACCCGAGAGCGTTTTTTTCGATGCCAACCTAACCAGAGTGACGGGAGCGGCACAATTCAGAAAAAGTGCTCAGCTCGCCGAGAAAATGCGATTTAAGCAATAAAATTAAAAATGCTTATAAAACATAAACCAAACGTTGGAGGTGGTCATTTCTTAATGCGCAGTAATAAACTCGGCACTCTAAAGCACCCGAGAGCGTTTTTTTCGATGCCAACCTAACCAGAGTGACGGGAGCGGCACAATTCAGAAAAAGTGCTCAGCTCGCCGAGAAAATGCGATTTAAGCAATAAAATTAAAAATGCTTATTAAACATAAACCAAACGTTGGAGGTGGTCATTTCTTCATGCGCAGTGAATAACTCGGCACTCTAAAGCACCCGAGAGCGTTTTTTTCGATGCCAACCTAACCAGAGTGACGGGAGCGGCACAATTCAGAAAAAGCGCTCAGCTCGCCGAGAAAATGCGATTTAAGCAATAAAATTAAAAATGCTTATTAAACATAAACCAAACATTGGAGGTGGTCATTTCTTCATGCGCAGTGAATAACTCGGCACTCTAAAGCACCCGAGAGCGTTTTTGTCGATGCCAACCTAACCAGAGTGACGGGAGCGGCACAATTCAGAAAAAGCGCTCAGCTCGCCGAGAAAATGCGATTTAAGCAATAAAATTAAAAATGCTTATAAAACATAAACCAAACGTTGGAGGTGGTCATTTCTTCATGCGCAGTGATAAACTCGGCACTCGCACCCGAGAGCGTTTTTTTCGATGCCAACCTAACCAGAGTGACGGGAGCGGCACAATTCAGAAAAAGCGCTCAGCTCGCCGAGAAAATGCGATTTAAGCAATAAAATTAAAAATGCTTATAAAACATAAACCAAACGTTGGAGGTGGTCATTTCTTCATGCGCAGTGATAAACTCGGCACTCTAAAGCACCCGAGAGCGTTTTTTTCGATGCCAACCTAACCAGAGTGACGGGAGCGGCACAATTCAGAAAAAGTGCTCAGCTCGCCGAGAAAATGCGATTCAAGCAATAAAATTAAAAATGCTTATTAAACATAAACCAAACGTTGGAGGTGGTCATTTCTTCATGCGCAGTGAATAACTCGGCACTCTAAAGCACCCGAGAGCGTTTTTTTCGATGCCAACCTAACCAGAGTGACGGGAGCGGCACAATTCAGAAAAAGTGCTCAGCTCGCCGAGAAAATGCGATTTAAGCAATAAAATTAAAAATGCTTATAAAACATAAACCAAACGTTGGAGGTGGTCATTTCTTAATGCGCAGTAATAAACTCGGCACTCTAAAGCACCCGAGAGCGTTTTTTTCGATGCCAACCTAACCAGAGTGACGGGAGCGGCACAATTCAGAAAAAGTGCTCAGCTCGCCGAGAAAATGCGATTTAAGCAATAAAATTGAAAATGCTTATAAAACATAAACCAAACGTTGGAGGTGGTCATTTCTTAATGCGCAGTAATAAACTCGGCACTCTAAAGCACCCGAGAGCGTTTTTTTCGATGCCAACCTAACCAGAGTGACGGGAGCGGCACAATTCAGAAAAAGTGCTCAGCTCGCCGAGAAAATGCGATTTAAGCAATAAAATTAAAAATGCTTATAAAACATAGACCAAACGTTGGAGGTGGTCATTTCTTAATGCGCAGTAATAAACTCGGCACTCTAAAGCACCCGAGAGCGTTTTTTTCGATGCCAACCTAACCAGAGTGACGGGAGCGGCACAATTCAGAAAAAGCGCTCAGCTCGCCGAGAAAATGCGATTTAAGCAATAAAATTAAAAATGCTTATAAAACATAAACCAAACGTTGGAGGTGGTCATTTCCTAATGCGCAGTAATAAACTCGGCACTCTAAAGCACCCGAGAGCGTTTTTTTCGATGCCAACCTAACCAGAGTGACGGGAGCGGCACAATTCAGAAAAAGTGCTCAGCTCGCCGAGAAAATGCGATTTAAGCAATAAAATTAAAAATGCTTATTAAACATAAACCAAACGTTGGAGGTGGTCATTACTTCATGCGCAGTGAATAACTCGGCACTCTAAAGCACCCGAGAGCGTTTTTTTCGATGCCAACCTAACCAGAGTGACGGGAGCGGCACAATTCAGAAAAAGCGCTCAGCTCGCCGAGAAAATGCGATTTAAGCAATACAATTAAAAATGCTTATTAAACATAAACCAAACATTGGAGGTGGTCATTTCTTCATGCGCAGTGAATAACTCGGCACTCTAAAGCACCCGAGAGCGTTTTTTTCGATGCCAACCTAACCAGAGTGACGGGAGCGGCACAATTCAGAAAAAGCGCTCAGCTCGCCGAGAAAATGCGATTTAAGCAATAAAATTAAAAATGCTTATAAAACATAAACCAAACGTTGGAGGTGGTCATTTCTTCATGCGCAGTGATAAACTCGGCACTCTAAAGCACCCGAGAGCGTTTTTTTCGATGCCAACCTAACCAGAGTGACGGGAGCGGCACAATTCAGAAAAAGTGCTCAGCTCGCCGAGAAAATGCGATTTAAGCAATAAAATTAAAAATGCTTATAAAACATAAACCAAACGTTGGAGGTGGTCATTTCTTCATGCGCAGTGAATAACTCGGCACTCTAAAGCACCCGAGAGCGTTTTTTTCGATGCCAACCTAACCAGAGTGACGGGAGCGGCACAATTCAGAAAAAGTGCTCAGCTCGCCGAGAAAATGCGATTTAAGCAATAAAATTAAAAATGCTTATAAAACATAAACCAAACGTTGGAGGTGGTCATTTCTTAATGCGCAGTAATAAACTCGGCACTCTAAAGCACCCGAGAGCGTTTTTTTCGATGCCAACCTAACCAGAGTGACGGGAGCGGCACAATTCAGAAAAAGTGCTCAGCTCGCCGAGAAAATGCGATTTAAGCAATAAAATTAAAAATGCTTATAAAACATAAACCAAACGTTGGAGGTGGTCATATCTTAATGCGCAGTAATAAACTCGGCACTCTAGAGCACCCGAGAGCGTTTTTTTCGATGCCAACCTAACCAGAGTGACGGGAGCGGCACAATTCAGAAAAAGTGCTCAGCTCGCCGAGAAAATGCGATTTAAGCAATAAAATTAAAAATGCTTATAAAACATAAACCAAACGTTGGAAGTGGTCATTTCTTCATGCGCAGTGATAAACTCGGCACTCTAAAGCACCCGAGAGCGTTTTTTTCGATGCCAACCTAACCAGAGTTACGGGAGCGGCACAATTCAGAAAAAGCGCTCAGCTCGCCGAGAAAATGCGATTTAAGCAATAAAATTAAAAATGCTTATAAAACATAAACCAAACGTTGGAGGTGGTCATTTCTTCATGCGCAGTGATAAACTCGGCACTCTAAAGCACCCGAGAGCGTTTTTTTCGATGCCAACCTAACCAGAGTGACGGGAGCGGCACAATTCAGAAAAAGCGCTCAGCTCGCCGAGAAAATGCGATTTAAGCAATAAAATTAAAAATGCTTATAAAACATAAACCAAACGTTGGAGGTGGTCATTTCTTAATGCGCAGTAATAAACTCGGCACTCTAAAGCACCCGAGAGCGTTTTTTTCGATGCCAACCTAACCAGAGTGACGGGAGCGGCACAATTCAGAAAAAGTGCTCAGCTCGCCGAGAAAATGCGATTTAAGCAATAAAATTAAAAATGCTTATAAAACATAAACCAAACGTTGGAGGTGGTCATTTCTCAATGCGCAGTAATAAACTCGGCACTCTAAAGCACCCGAGAGCGTTTTTTTCGATGCCAACCTAACCAGAGTGACGGGAGCGGCACAATTCAGAAAAAGTGCTCAGCTCGCCGAGAAAATGCGATTTAAGCAATAAAATTAAAAATGCTTATAAAACATAAACCAAACGTTGGAGGTGGTCATTTCTTAATGCGCAGTAATAAACTCGGCACTCTAAAGCACCCGAGAGCGTTTTTTTCGATGCCAACCTAACCAGAGTGACGGGAGCGGCACAATTCAGAAAAAGTGCTCAGCTCGCCGAGAAAATGCGATTTAAGCAATAAAATTAAAAATGCTTATAAAACATAAACCAAACGTTGGAGGTGGTCATTTCTTAATGCGCAGTAATAAACTCGGCACTCTAGAGCACCCGAGAGCGTTTTTTTTCGATGCCAACCTAACCAGAGTGACGGGAGCGGCACAATTCAGAAAAAGTGCTCAGCTCGCCGAGAAAATGCGATTTAAGCAATAAAATTAAAAATGCTTATAAAACATAAACCAAACGTTGGAAGTGGTCATTTCTTCATGCGCAGTGATAAACTCGGCACTCTAAAGCTCCCGAGAGCGTTTTTTTCGATGCCAACCTAACCAGAGTTACGGGAGCGGCACAATTCAGAAAAAGCGCTCAGCTCGCCGAGAGAATGCGATTTAAGCAATAAAATTAAAAATGCTTATAAAACATATACCAAACGTTGGAGGTGGTCATTTCTTCATGCGCAGTGATAAACTCGGCACTCTAAAGCACCCGAGAGCGTTTTTTTCGATGCCAACCTAACCAGAGTGACGGGAGCGGCACAATTCAGAAAAAGCGCTCAGCTCGCCGAGAAAATGCGATTTAAGCAATAAAATTAAAAATGCTTATAAAACATAAACCAAACGTTGGAGGTGGTCATTTCTTCATGCGCAGTGATAAACTCGGCACTCTAAAGCACCCGAGAGCGTTTTTTTCGATGCCAACCTAACCAGAGTGACGGGAGCGGCACAATTCAGAAAAAGTGCTCAGCTCGCCGAGAAAATGCGATTTAAGCAATAAAATTAAAAATGCTTATAAAACATAAACCAAACGTTGGAGGTGGTCATTTCTTCATGCGCAGTGAATAACTCGGCACTCTAAAGCACCCGAGAGCGTTTTTTTCCGATGCCAACCTAACCAGAGTGACGGGAGCGGCACAATTCAGAAAAAGTGCTCAGCTCGCCGAGAAAATGCGATTTAAGCAATAAAATTAAAAATGCTTATAAAACATAAACCAAACGTTGGAGGTGGTCATTTCTTAATGCGCAGTAATAAACTCGGCACTCTAAAGCACCCGTGAGCGTTTTTTTCGATGCCAACCTAACCAGAGTGACGGGAGCGGCACAATTCAGAAAAAGTGCTCAGCTCGCCGAGAAAATGCGATTTAAGCAATAAAATTAAAAATGCTTATAAAACATAAACCAAACGTTGGAGGTGGTCATTTCTTCATGCGCAGTGATAAAGTCGGCACTCTAAAGCACCCGAGAGCGTTTTTTTCGATGCCAACCTAACCAGAGTGACGGGAGCGGCACAATTCAGAAAAAGTGCTCAGCTCGCCGAGAAAATGCGATTTAAGCAATAAAATTAAAAATGCTTATTAAACATAAACCAAACGTTGGAGGTGGTAATTTCTTCATGCGCAGTGATAAACTCGGCACTCTAAAGCACCCGAGAGCGTTTTTTTCGATGCCAACCTAACCAGAGTGACGGGAGCGGCACAATTCAGAAAAAGTGCTCAGCTCGCCGAGAAAATGCGATTTAAGCAATAAAATTAAAAATGCTTATAAAACATAAACCAAACGTTGGAGGTGGTCATTTCTTAATGCGCAGTAATAAACTCGGCACTCTAAAGCACCCGAGAGCGTTTTTTTCGATGCCAACCTAACCAGAGTGACGGGAGCGGCACAATTCAGAAAAAGTGCTCAGCTCGCCGAGAAAATGCGATTTAAGCAATAAAATTAAAAATGCTTATTAAACATAAACCAAACGTTGGAGGTGGTCATTTCTTCATGCGCAGTGAATAACTCGGCACTCTAAAGCACCCGAGAGCGTTTTTTTCGATGCCAACCTAACCAGAGTGACGGGAGCGGCACAATTCAGAAAAAGGCGCTCAGCTCGCCGAGAAAATGCGATTTAAGCAATAAAATTAAAAATGCTTATAAAACATAAACCAAACGTTGGAGGTGGTCATTTCTTAATGCGCAGTAATAAACTCGGCACTCTAAAGCACCCGAGAGCGTTTTTTTCGATGCCAACCTAACCAGAGTGACGGGAGCGGCACAATTCAGAAAAAGTGCTCAGCTCGCCGAGAAAATGCGATTTAGGCAATAAAATTAAAAATGCTTATAAAACATAAACCAAACGTTGGAGGTGGTCATTTCTTAATGCGCAGTAATAAACTCAGCACTCTAAAGCACCCGAGAGCGTTTTTTTCGATGCCAACCTAACCAGAGTGACGGGAGCGGCACAATTCAGAAAAAGCGCTCAGCTCGCCGAGAAAATGCGATTTAAGCAATAAAATTAAAAATGCTTATAAAACATAAACCAAACGTTGGAGGTGGTCATTTCTTCATGCGCAGTGAATAACTCGGCACTCTAAAGCACCCGAGAGCGTTTTTTTCGATGCCAAGTGACGGGAGCGGCACAATTCAGAAAAAGTGCTCAGCTCGCCGAGAAAATGCGATTTAAGCAATACAATTAAAAATGCTTATAAAACATAAACCAAACGTTGGAGGTGGTCATTTCTTAATGCGCAGTAATAAACTCGGCACTCTAAAGCACCCGAGAGCGTTTTTTTCGATGCCAACCTAACCAGAGTGACGGGAGCGGCACAATTCAGAAAAAGTGCTCAGCTCGCCGAGAAAATGCGATTTAAGCAATAAAATTAAAAATGCTTATAAAACATAAACCAAACGTTGGAGGTGGTCATTTCTTAATGCGCAGTAATAAACTCGGCACTCTAAAGCACCCGAGAGCGTTTTTTTTCGATGCCAACCTAACCAGAGTGACGGGAGCGGCACAATTCAGAAAAAGTGCTCAGCTCGCCGAGAAAATGCGATTTAAGCAATAAAATTAAAAATGCTTATAAAACATAAACCAAACGTTGGAGGTGGTCATTTCTTAATGCGCAGTAATAAACTCGGCACTCTAAAGCACCCGAGAGCGTTTTTTTCGATGCCAACCTAACCAGAGTGACGGGAGCGGCACAATTCAGAAAAAGTGCTCAGCTCGCCGAGAAAATGCCATTTAAGCAATAAAATTAAAAATGCTTATAAAACATAAACCAAACGTTGGAGGTGGTCATTTCTCAATGCGCAGTAATAAACTCGGCACTCTAAAGCACCCGAGAGCGTTTTTTTCGATGCCAACCTAACCAGAGTGACGGGAGCGGCACAATTCAGAAAAAGTGCTCAGCTCGCCGAGAAAATGCGATTTAAGCAATAAAATTAAAAATGCTTATAAAACATAAACCAAACGTTGGAGGTGGTCATTTCTTAATGCGCAGTAATAAACTCGGCACTCTAAAGCACCCGAGAGCGTTTTTTTCGATGCCAACCTAACCAGAGTGACGGGAGCGGCACAATTCAGAAAAAGCGCTCAGCTCGCCGAGAAAATGCGATTTAAGCAATAAAATTAAAAATGCTTATAAAACATAAACCAAAGGTTGGAGGTGGTCATTTCCTAATGCGCAGTAATAAACTCGGCACTCTAAAGCACCCGAGAGCGTTTTTTTCGATGCCAACCTAACCAGAGTGACGGGAGCGGCACAATTCAGAAAAAGTGCTCAGCTCGCCGAGAAAATGCGATTTAAGCAATAAAATTAAAAATGCTTATTAAACATAAACCAAACGTTGGAGGTGGTCATTTCTTCATGCGCAGTGAATAACTCGGCACTCTAAAGCACCCGAGAGCGTTTTTTTCGATGCCAACCTAACCAGAGTGACGGGAGCGGCACAATTAAGAAAAAGCGCTCAGCTCGCCGGGAAAATGCGATTTAAGCAATAAAATTAAAAATGCTTATTAAACATAAACCAAACATTGGAGGTGGTCATTTCTTCATGCGCAGTAATAAACTCGGCACTCTAAAGCACCCGAGAGCGTTTTTTTCGATGCCAACCTAACCAGAGTGACGGGAGCGGCACAATTCAGAAAAAGTGCTCAGCTCGCCGAGAAAATGCGATTTAAGCAATAAAATTAAAAATGCTTATAAAACATAAACCAAACGTTGGAGGTGGTCATTTCTTAATGCGCAGTAATAAACTCGGCACTCTAGAGCACCCGAGAGCGTTTTTTTCGATGCCAACCTAACCAGAGTGACGGGAGCGGCACAATTCAGAAAAAGTGCTCAGCTCGCCGAGAAAATGCGATTTAAGCAATAAAATTAAAAATGCTTATAAAACATAAACCAAACGTTGGAAGTGGTCATTTCTTCATGCGCAGTGATAAACTCGGCACTCTAAAGCACCCGAGAGCGTTTTTTTCGATGCCAACCTAACCAGAGTTACGGGAGCGGCACAATTCAGAAAAAGCGCTCAACTCGCCGAGAAAATGCGATTTAAGCAATAAAATTAAAAATGCTTATAAAACATAAACCAAACGTTGGAGGTGGTCATTTCTTCATGCGCAGTGATAAACTCGGCACTCTAAAGCACCCGAGAGCGTTTTTTTCGATGCCAACCTAACCAGAGTGACGGGAGCGGCACAATTCAGAAAAAGCGCTCAGCTCGCCGAGAAAATGCGATTTAAGCAATAAAATTAAAAATGCTTATAAAACATAAACCAAACGTTGGAGGTGGTCATTTCTTCATGCGCAGTGATAAACTCGGCACTCTAAAGCACCCGAGAGCGTTTTTTTCGATGCCAACCTAACCAGAGTGACGGGAGCGGCACAATTCAGAAAAAGTGCTCAGCTCGCCGAGAAAATGCGATTTAAGCAATACAATTAAAAATGCTTATAAAACATAAACCAAACGTTGGAGGTGGTCATTTCTTCATGCGCAGTGAATAACTCGGCACTCTAAAGCACCCGAGAGCGTTTTTTTCGATGCCAACCTAACCAGAGTGACGGGAGCGGCACAATTCAGAAAAAGTGCTCAGCTCGCCGAGAAAATGCGATTTAAGCAATAAAATTAAAAATGCTTATAAAACATAAACCAAACGTTGGAGGTGGTCATTTCTTAATGCGCAGTAATAAACTCGGCACTCTAAAGCACCCGAGAGCGTTTTTTTCGATGCCAACCTAACCAGAGTGACGGGAGCGGCACAATTCAGAAAAAGCGCTCAGCTCGCCGAGAAAATGCGATTTAAGCAATAAAATTAAAAATGCTTATAAAACATAAACCAAACGTTGGAGGTGGTCATTTCCTAATGCGCAGTAATAAACTCGGCACTCTAAAGCACCCGAGAGCGTTTTTTTCGATGCCAACCTAACCAGAGTGACGGGAGCGGCACAATTCAGAAAAAGTGCTCAGCTCGCCGAGAAAATGCGATTTAAGCAATAAAATTAAAAATGCTTATTAAACATAAACCAAACGTTGGAGGTGGTCATTTCTTCATGCGCAGTGAATAACTCGGCACTCTAAAGCACCCGAGAGCGTTTTTTTCGATGCCAACCTAACCAGAGTGACGGGAGCGGCACAATTCAGAAAAAGCGCTCAGCTCGCCGAGAAAATGCGATTTAAGCAATAAAATTAAAAATGCTTATTAAACATAAACCAAACATTGGAGGTGGTCATTTCTTCATGCACAGTGAATAACTCGGCACTCTAAAGCACCCGAGAGCGTTTTTTTCGATGCCAACCTAACCAGAGTGACGGGAGCGGCACAATTCAGAAAAAGCGCTCAGCTCGCCGAGAAAATGCGATTTAAGCAATAAAATTAAAAATGCTTATAAAACATAAACCAAACGTTGGAGGTGGTCATTTCTTCATGCGCAGTGATAAACTCGGCACTCTAAAGCACCCGAGAGCGTTTTTTTCGATGCCAACCTAACCAGAGTGACGGGAGCGGCACAATTCAGAAAAAGTGCTCAGCTCGCCGAGAAAATGCGATTTAAGCAATAAAATTAAAAATGCTTATAAAACATAAACCAAACGTTGGAGGTGGTCATTTCTCCATGCGCAGTGAATAACTCGGCACTCTAAAGCACCCGAGAGCGTTTTTTTCGATGCCAACCTAACCAGAGTGACGGGAGCGGCACAATTCAGAAAAAGTGCTCAGCTCGCCGAGAAAATGCGATTTAAGCAATAAAATTAAAAATGCTTATAAAACATAAACCAAACGTTGGAGGTGGTCATTTCTTAATGCGCAGTAATAAACTCGGCACTCTAAAGCACCCGTGAGCGTTTTTTTCGATGCCAACCTAACCAGAGTGACGGGAGCGGCACAATTCAGAAAAAGTGCTCAGCTCGCCGAGAAAATGCGATTTAAGCAATAAAATTAAAAATGCTTATAAAACATAAACCAAACGTTGGAGGTGGTCATTTCTTAATGCGCAGTAATAAACTCGGCACTCTAAAGCACCCGAGAGCGTTTTTTTCGATGCCAACCTAACCAGAGTGACGGGAGCGGCACAATTCAGAAAAAGTGCTCAGCTCGCCGAGAAAATGCGATTTAAGCAATAAAATTAAAAATGCTTATAAAACATAAACCAAACGTTGGAGGTGGTCATTTCTTAATGCGCAGTAATAAACTCGGCACTCTAAAGCACCCGAGAGCGTTTTTTTCGATGCCAACCTAACCAGAGTTACGGGAGCGGCACAATTCAGAAAAAGCGCTCAGCTCGCCGAGAAAATGCGATTTAAGCAATAAAATTAAAAATGCTTATAAAACATAAACCAAACGTTGGAGGTGGTCATTTCTTCATGCGCAGTGAATAACTCGGCACTCTAAAGCACCCGAGAGCGTTTTTTTCGATGCCAACCTAACCAGAGTGACGGGAGCGGCACAATTCAGAAAAAGTGCTCAGCTCGCCGAGAAAATGCGATTTAAGCAATAAAATTAAAAATGCTTATAAAACATAAACCAAACGTTGGAGGTGGTCATTTCTTAATGCGCAGTAATAAACTCGGCACTCTAAAGCACCCGTGAGCGTTTTTTTCGATGCCAACCTAACCAGAGTGACGGGAGCGGCACAATTCAGAAAAAGTGCTCAGCTCGCCGAGAAAATGCGATTTAAGCAATAAAATTAAAAATGCTTATTAAACATAAACCAAACGTTGGAGGTGGTCATTTCTTCATGCGCAGTGATAAACTCGGCACTCTAAAGCACCCGAGAGCGTTTTTTTCGATGCCAACCTAACCAGAGTGACGGGAGCGGCACAATTCAGAAAAAGTGCTCAGCTCGCCGAGAAAATGCGATTTAAGCAATAAAATTAAAAATGCTTATAAAACATAAACCAAACGTTGGAGGTGGTCATTTCTTAATGCGCAGTAATAAACTCGGCACTCTAAAGCACCCGAGAGCGTTTTTTTCGATGCCAACCTAACCAGAGTGACGGGAGCGGCACAATTCAGAAAAAGTGCTCAGCTCGCCGAGAAAATGCGATTTAAGCAATAAAATTAAAAATGCTTATTAAACATAAACCAAACGTTGGAGGTGGTCATTTCTTCATGCGCAGTGAATAACTCGGCACTCTAAAGCACCCGAGAGCGTTTTTTTCGATGCCAAGTGACGGGAGCGGCACAATTCAGAAAAAGTGCTCAGCTCGCCGAGAAAATGCGATTTAAGCAATAAAATTAAAAATGCTTATAAAACATAAACCAAACGTTGGAGGTGGTCATTTCTTAATGCGCAGTAATAAACTCGGCACTCTAAAGCACCCGAGAGCGTTTTTTTCGATGCCAACCTAACCAGAGTGACGGGAGCGGCACAATTCAGAAAAAGTGCTCAGCTCGCCGAGAAAATGCGATTTAAGCAATAAAATTAAAAATGCTTATAAAACATAAACCAAACGTTGGAGGTGGTCATTTCTTAATGCGCAGTAATAAACTCGGCACTCTAAAGCACCCGAGAGCGTTTTTTTCGATGCCAACCTAACCAGAGTGACGGGAGCGGCACAATTCAGAAAAAGTGCTCAGCTCGCCGAGAAAATGCGATTTAAGCAATAAAATTAAAAATGCTTATTAAACATAAACCAAACGTTGGAGGTGGTCATTTCTTCATGCGCAGTGAATAACTCGGCACTCTAAAGCACCCGAGAGCGTTTTTTTCGATGCCAACCTAACCAGAGTGACGGGAGCGGCACAATTCAGAAAAAGCGCTCAGCTCGCCGAGAAAATGCGATTTAAGCAATAAAATTAAAAATGCTTATAAAACATAAACCAAACGTTGGAGGTGGTCATTTCTTAATGCGCAGTAATAAACTCGGCACTCTAAAGCACCCGAGAGCGTTTTTTTCGATGCCAACCTAACCAGAGTGACGGGAGCGGCACAATTCAGAAAAAGTGCTCAGCTCGCCGAGAAAATGCGATTTAAGCAATAAAATTAAAAATGCTTATAAAACATAAACCAAACGTTGGAGGTGGTCATTTCTTAATGCGCAGTAATAAACTCGGCACTCTAAAGCACCCGAGAGCGTTTTTTTCGATGCCAACCTAACCAGAGTGACGGGAGCGGCACAATTCAGAAAAAGCGCTCAGCTCGCCGAGAAAATGCGATTCAAGCAATAAAATTAAAAATGCTTTTTAAACATAAACCAAACGTTGGAGGTGGTCATTTCTTCATGCGCAGTGAATAACTCGGCACTCTAAAGCACCCGAGAGCGTTTTTTTCGATGCCAACCTAACCAGAGTGACGGGAGCGGCACAATTCAGAAAAAGTGCTCAGCTCGCCGAGAAAATGCGATTTAAGCAATAAAATTAAAAATGCTTATAAAACATAAACCAAACGTTGGAGGTGGTCATTTCTTAATGCGCAGTAATAAACTCGGCACTCTAAAGCACCCGAGAGCGTTTTTTTCGATGCCAACCTAACCAGAGTGACGGGAGCGGCACAATTCAGAAAAAGTGCTCAGCTCGCCGAGAAAATGCGATTTAAGCAATAAAATTAAAAATGCTTATAAAACATAAACCAAACGTTGGAGGTGGTCATTTCTTAATGCGCAGTAATAAACTCGGCACTCTAAAGCACCCGAGAGCGTTTTTTTCGATGCCAACCTAACCAGAGTGACGGGAGCGGCACAATTCAGAAAAAGTGCTCAGCTCGCCGAGAAAATGCGATTTAAGCAATAAAATTAAAAATGCTTATAAAACATAAACCAAACGTTGGAGGTGGTCATTTCTTAATGCGCAGTAATAAACTCGGCACTCTAAAGCATGCACCCGAGAGCGTTTTTTTCGATGCCAACCTAACCAGAGTGACGGGAGCGGCACAATTCAGAAAAAGTGCTCAGCTCGCCGAGAAAATGCGATTTAAGCAATAAAATTAAAAATGCTTATTAAACATAAACCAAACGTTGGAGGTGGTCATTTCTTCATGCGCAGTGAATAACTCGGCACTCTAAAGCACCCGAGAGCGTTTTTTTCGATGCCAACCTAACCAGAGTGACGGGAGCGGCACAATTCAGAAAAAGCGCTCAGCTCGCCGAGAAAATGCGATTTAAGCAATAAAATTAAAAATGCTTATTAAACATAAACCAAACATTGGAGGTGGTCATTTCTTCATGCGCAGTGAATAACTCGGCACTCTAAAGCACCCGAGAGCGTTTTTGTCGATGCCAACCTAACCAGAGTGACGGGAGCGGCACAATTCAGAAAAAGCGCTCAGCTCGCCGAGAAAATGCGATTTAAGCAATAAAATTAAAAATGCTTATAAAACATAAACCAAACGTTGGAGGTGGTCATTTCTTCATGCGCAGTGATAAACTCGGCACTCTAAAGCACCCGAGAGCGTTTTTTTCGATGCCAACCTAACCAGAGTTACGGGAGCGGCACAATTCAGAAAAAGCGCTCAGCTCGCCGAGAAAATGCGATTTAAGCAATAAAATTAAAAATGCTAATAAAACATAAACCAAACGTTGGAGGTGGTCATTTCTTCATGCGCAGTGATAAACTCGGCACTCTAAAGCACCCGAGAGCGTTTTTTTCGATGCCAACCTAACCAGAGTGACGGGAGCGGCACAATTCAGAAAAAGCGCTCAGCTCGCCGAGAAAATGCGATTTAAGCAATAAAATTAAAAATGCTTATAAAACATAAACCAAACGTTGGAGGTGGTCATTTCTTAATGCGCAGTAATAAACTCGGCACTCTAAAGCACCCGAGAGCGTTTTTTTCGATGCCAACCTAACCAGAGTGACGGGAGCGGCACAATTCAGAAAAAGTGCTCAGCTCGCCGAGAAAATGCGATTTAAGCAATAAAATTAAAAATGCTTATAAAACAGAAACCAAACGTTGGAGGTGGTCATTTCTCAATGCGCAGTAATAAACTCGGCACTCTAAAGCACCCGAGAGCGTTTTTTTCGATGCCAACCTAACCAGAGTGACGGGAGCGGCACAATTCAGAAAAAGTGCTCAGCTCGCCGAGAAAATGCGATTTAAGCAATAAAATTAAAAATGCTTATAAAACATAAACCAAACGTTGGAGGTGGTCATTTCTTAATGCGCAGTAATAAACTCGGCACTCTAAAGCACCCGAGAGCGTTTTTTTCGATGCCAACCTAACCAGAGTGACGGGAGCGGCACAATTCAGAAAAAGCGCTCAGCTCGCCGAGAAAATGCGATTTAAGCAATAAAATTAAAAATGCTTATAAAACATAAACCAAACGTTGGAGGTGGTCATTTCCTAATGCGCAGTAATAAACTCGGCACTCTAAAGCACCCGAGAGCGTTTTTTTCGATGCCAACCTAACCAGAGTGACGGGAGCGGCACAATTCAGAAAAAGTGCTCAGCTCGCCGAGAAAATGCGATTTAAGCAATAAAATTAAAAATGCTTATTAAACATAAACCAAACGTTGGAGGTGGTCATTTCTTCATGCGCAGTGAATAACTCGGCACTCTAAAGCACCCGAGAGCGTTTTTTTCGATGCCAACCTAACCAGAGTGACGGGAGCGGCACAATTCAGAAAAAGCGCTCAGCTCGCCGAGAAAATGCGATTTAAGCAATAAAATTAAAAATGCTTATTAAACATAAACCAAACATTGGAGGTGGTCATTTCTTCATGCGCAGTGAATAACTCGGCACTCTAAAGCACCCGAGAGCGTTTTTTTCGATGCCAACCTAACCAGAGTGACGGGAGCGGCACAATTCAGAAAAAGCGCTCAGCTCGCCGAGAAAATGCGATTTAAGCAATAAAATTAAAAATGCTTATAAAACATAAACCAAACGTTGGAGGTGGTCATTTCTTCATGCGCAGTGATAAACTCGGCACTCTAAAGCACCCGAGAGCGTTTTTTTCGATGCCAACCTAACCAGAGTGACGGGAGCGGCACAATTCAGAAAAAGTGCTCAGCTCGCCGAGAAAATGCGATTTAAGCAATAAAATTAAAAATGCTTATAAAACATAAACCAAACGTTGGAGGTGGTCATTTCTTCATGCGCAGTGAATAACTCGGCACTCTAAAGCACCCGAGAGCGTTTTTTTCGATGCCAACCTAACCAGAGTGACGGGAGCGGCACAATTCAGAAAAAGTGCTCAGCTCGCCGAGAAAATGCGATTTAAGCAATAAAATTAAAAATGCTTATAAAACATAAACCAAACGTTGGAAGTGGTCATTTCTTCATGCGCAGTGATAAACTCGGCACTCTAAAGCACCCGAGAGCGTTTTTTTCGATGCCAACCTAACCAGAGTTACGGGAGCGGCACAATTCAGAAAAAGCGCTCAGCTCGCCGAGAAAATGCGATTTAAGCAATAAAATTAAAAATGCTTATAAAACATAAACCAAACGTTGGAGGTGGTCATTTCTTCATGCGCAGTGATAAACTCGGCACTCTAAAGCACCCGAGAGCGTTTTTTTCGATGCCAACCTAACCAGAGTGACGGGAGCGGCACAATTCAGAAAAAGCGCTCAGCTCGCCGAGAAAATGCGATTTAAGCAATAAAATTAAAAATGCTTATAAAACATAAACCAAACGTTGGAGGTGGTCATTTCTTCATGCGCAGTGATAAACTCGGCACTCTAAAGCACCCGAGAGCGTTTCTTTCGATGCCAACCTAACCAGAGTGACGGGAGCGGCACAATTCAGAAAAAGTGCTCAGCTCGCCGAGAAAATGCGATTTAAGCAATAAAATTAAAAATGCTTATAAAACATAAACCAAACGTTGGAGGTGGTCATTTCTCCATGCGCAGTGAATAACTCGGCACTCTAAAGCACCCGAGAGCGTTTTTTTCGATGCCAACCTAACCAGAGTGACGGGAGCGGCACAATTCAGAAAAAGTGCTCAGCTCGCCGAGAAAATGCGATTTAAGCAATAAAATTAAAAATGCTTATAAAACATAAACCAAACGTTGGAGGTGGTCATTTCTTAATGCGCAGTAATAAACTCGGCACTCTAAAGCACCCGAGAGCGTTTTTTTCGATGCCAACCTAACCAGAGTGACGGGAGCGGCACAATTCAGAAAAAGTGCTCAGCTCGCCGAGAAAATGCGATTTAAGCAATAAAATTAAAAATGCTTATTAAACATAAACCAAACGTTGGAGGTGGTCATTTCTTCATGCGCAGTGATAAACTCGGCACTCTAAAGCACCCGAGAGCGTTTTTTTCGATGCCAACCTAACCAGAGTGACGGGAGCGGCACAATTCAGAAAAAGTGCTCAGCTCGCCGAGAAAATGCGATTTAAGCAATAAAATTAAAAATGCTTATAAAACATAAACCAAACGTTGGAGGTGGTCATTTCTTAATGCGCAGTAATAAACTCGGCACTCTAAAGCACCCGAGAGCGTTTTTTTCGATGCCAACCTAACCAGAGTGACGGGAGCGGCACAATTCAGAAAAAGTGCTCAGCTCGCCGAGAAAATGCGATTTAAGCAATAAAATTAAAAATGCTTATTAAACATAAACCAAACGTTGGAGGTGGTCATTTCTTCATGCGCAGTGAATAACTCGGCACTCTAAAGCACCCGAGAGCGTTTTTTTCGATGCCAACCTAACCAGAGTGACGGGAGCGGCACAATTCAGAAAAAGCGCTCAGCTCGCCGAGAAAATGCGATTTAAGCAATAAAATTAAAAATGCTTATAAAACATAAACCAAACGTTGGAGGTGGTCATTTCTTAATGCGCAGTAATAAACTCGGCACTCTAAAGCACCCGAGAGCGTTTTTTTCGATGCCAACCTAACCAGAGTGACGGGAGCGGCACAATTCAGAAAAAGTGCTCAGCTCGCCGAGAAAATGCGATTTAAGCAATAAAATTAAAAATGCTTATTAAACATAAACCAAACGTTGGAGGTGGTCATTTCTTCATGCGCAGTGAATAACTCGGCACTCTAAAGCACCCGATAGCGTTTTTTTCGATGCCAACCTAACCAGAGTGACGGGAGCGGCACAATTCAGAAAAAGTGCTCAGCTCGCCGAGAAAATGCGATTTAAGCAATAAAATTAAAAATGCTTATAAAACATAAACCAAACGTTGGAGGTGGTCATTTCTTAATGCGCAGTAATAAACTCGGCACTCTAAAGCACCCGAGAGCGTTTTTTTCGATGCCAACCTAACCAGAGTGACGGGAGCGGCACAATTCAGAAAAAGTGTTCAGCTCGCCGAGAAAATGCGATTTAAGCAATAAAATTAAAAATGCTTATTAAACATAAACCAAACGTTGGAGGTGGTCATTTCTTCATGCGCAGTGAATAACTCGGCACTCTAAAGCACCCGATAGCGTTTTTTTCAATGCCAACCTAACCAGAGTGACGGGAGCGGCACAATTCAGAAAAAGTGCTCAGCTCGACGAGAAAATGCGATTTAAGCAATAAAATTAAAAATGCTTATAAAACATAAACCAAACGTTGGAGGTGGTCATTTCTTAATGCGCAGTAATAAACTCGGCACTCTAAAGCACCCGAGAGCGTTTTTTTCGATGCCAACCTAACCAGAGTGACGGGAGCGGCACAATTCAGAAAAAGTGCTCAGCTCGCCGAGAAAATGCGATTTAAGCAATAAAATTAAAAATGCTTATAAAACATAAACCAAACGTTGGAGGTGGTCATTTCTTAATGCGCAGTAATAAACTCGGCACTCTAAAGCACCCGAGAGCGTTTTTTTTCGATGCCAACCTAACCAGAGTTACGGGAGCGGCACAATTCAGAAAAAGCGCTCAGCTCGCCGAGAAAATGCGATTTAAGCAATAAAATTAAAAATGCTTATAAAACATAAACCAAACGTTGGAGGTGGTCATTTCTTCATGCGCAGTGAATAACTCGGCACTCTAAAGCACCCGAGAGCGTTTTTTTCGATGCCAACCTAACCAGAGTGACGGGAGCGGCACAATTCAGAAAAAGTGCTCAGCTCGCCGAGAAAATGCGATTTAAGCAATAAAATTAAAAATGCTTATAAAACATAAACCAAACGTTGGAGGTGGTCATTCCTTAATGCGCAGTAATAAACTCGGCACTCTAAAGCACCCGTGAGCGTTTTTTTCGATGCCAACCTAACCAGAGTGACGGGAGCGGCACAATTCAGAAAAAGTGCTCAGCTCGCCGAGAAAATGCGATTTAAGCAATAAAATTAAAAATGCTTATAATACATAAACCAAACGTTGGAGGTGGTCATTTCTTCATGCGCAGTGATAAAGTCGGCACTCTAAAGCACCCGAGAGCGTTTTTTTCGATGCCAACCTAACCAGAGTGACGGGAGCGGCACAATTCAGAAAAAGTGCTCAGCTCGCCGAGAAAATGCGATTTAAGCAATAAAATTAAAAATGCTTATAAAACATAAACCAAACGTTGGAGGTGGTCATTTCTTAATGCGCAGTAATAAACTCGGCACTCTAAAGCACCCGAGAGCGTTTTTTTAGATGCCAACCTAACCAGAGTGACGGGAGCGGCACAATTCAGAAAAAGTGCTCAGCTCGCCGAGAAAATGCGATTTAAGCAATAAAATTAAAAATGCTTATAAAACATAAACCAAACGTTGGAGGTGGTCATTTCTTAATGCGCAGTAATAAACTCGGCACTCTAAAGCACCCGAGAGCGTTTTTTTCGATGCCAACCTAACCAGAGTGACGGGAGCGGCACAATTCAGAAAAAGTGTTCAGCTCGCCGAGAAAATGCGATTTAAGCAATAAAATTAAAAATGCTTATTAAACATAAACCAAACGTTGGAGGTGGTCATTTCTTCATGCGCAGTGAATAACTCGGCACTCTAAAGCACCCGATAGCGTTTTTTTCAATGCCAACCTAACCAGAGTGACGGGAGCGGCACAATTCAGAAAAAGTGCTCAGCTCGCCGAGAAAATGCGATTTAAGCAATAAAATTAAAAATGCTTATAAAACATAAACCAAACGTTGGAGGTGGTCATTTCTTAATGCGCAGTAATAAACTCGGCACTCTAAAGCACCCGAGAGCGTTTTTTTCGATGCCAACCTAACCAGAGTGACGGGAGCGGCACAATTCAGAAAAAGCGCTCAGCTCGCCGAGAAAATGCGATTTAAGCAATAAAATTAAAAATGCTTATAAAACATAAACCAAACGTTGGAGATGATCATTTCTTCATGCGCAGTGATAAACTCGGCACTCTAAAGCACCCGAGAGCGTTTTTTTCGATGCCAACCTAACCAGAGTGACGGGAGCGGCACAATTCAGAAAAAGTGCTCAGCTCGCCGAGAAAATGCGATTTAAGCAATAAAATTAAAAATGCTTATAAAACATAAACCAAACGTTGGAGGTGGTCATTTCTTCATGCGCAGTGATAAACTCGGCACTCTAAAGCACCCGAGAGCGTTTTTTTCGATGCCAACCTAACCAGAGTGACGGGAGCGGCACAATTCAGAAAAAGTGCTCAGCTCGCCGAGAAAATGCGATTTAAGCAATAAAATTAAAAATGCTTATAAAACATAAACCAAACGTTGGAGGTGGTCATTTCTTAATGCGCAGTAATAAACTCGGCACTCTAAAGCACCCGAGAGCGTTTTTTTCGATGCCAACCTAACCAGAGTGACGGGAGCGGCACAATTCAGAAAAAGTGCTCAGCTCGCCGAGAAAATGCGATTTAAGCAATAAAATTAAAAATGCTTATAAAACATAAACCAAACGTTGGAGGTGGTCATTTCTTAATGCGCAGTAATAAACTCGGCACTCTAAAGCACCCGAGAGCGTTTTTTTCGATGCCAACCTAACCAGAGTGACGGGAGCGGCACAATTCAGAAAAAGTGCTCAGCTCGCCGAGAAAATGCGATTTAAGCAATAAAATTAAAAATGCTTATAAAACATAAACCAAACGTTGGAGGTGGTCATTTCTTAATGCGTAGTAATAAACTCGGCACTCTAAAGCACCCGAGAGCGTTTTTTTCGATGCCAACCTAACCAGAGTGACGGGAGCGGCACAATTCAGAAAAAGTGCTCAGCTCGCCGAGAAAATGCGATTTAAGCAATAAAATTAAAAATGCTTATTAAACATAAACCAAATGTTGGAGGTGGTCATTTCTTCATGCGCAGTGAATAACTCGGCACTCTAAAGCACCCGAGAGCGTTTTTTTCGATGCCAACCTAACCAGAGTGACGGGAGCGGCACAATTCAGAAAAAGCGCTCAGCTCGCCGAGAAAATGCGATTTAAGCAATAAAATTAAAAATGCTTATTAAACATAAACCAAACGTTGGAGGTGGTCATTTCTTCATGCGCAGTGAATAACTCGGCACTCTAAAGCACCCGAGAGCGTTTTTTTCGATGCCAACCTAACCAGAGTGACGGGAGCGGCACAATTCAGAAAAAGCGCTCAGCTCGCCGAGAAAATGCGATTTAAGCAATAAAATTAAAAATGCTTATAAAACATAAACCAAACGTTGGAGGTGGTCATTTCTTCATGCGCAGTGATAAACTCGGCACTCTAAAGCACCCGAGAGCGTTTTTTTCGATGCCAACCTAACCAGAGTGACGGGAGCGGCACAATTCAGAAAAAGCGCTCAGCTCGCCGAGAAAATGCGATTTAAGCAATAAAATTAAAAATGCTTATTAAACATAAACCAAACGTTGGAGGTGGTCATTTCTTAATGCGCAGTGAATAACTCGGCACTCTAAAGCACCCGAGAGCGTTTTTTTCGATGCCAACCTAACCAGAGTGACGGGAGCGGCACAATTCAGAAAAAGCGCTCAGCTCGCCGAGAAAATGCGATTTAAGCAATAAAATTAAAAATGCTTATAAAACATAAACCAAACGTTGGAGGTGGTCATTTCTTCATGCGCAGTGATAAACTCGGCACTCTAAAGCACCCGAGAGCGTTTTTTTCGATGCCAACCTAACCAGAGTGACGGGCGCGGCACAATTCAGAAAAAGTGCTCAGCTCGCCGAGAAAATGCGATTTAAGCAATAAAATTAAAAATGCTAATAAAACATAAACCAAACGTTGGAGGTGGTCATTTCTTCATGCGCAGTGATAAAGTCGGCACTCTAAAGCACCCGAGAGCGTTTTTTTCGATGCCAACCTAACCAGAGTGACGGGAGCGGCACAATTCAGAAAAAGTGCTCAGCTCGCCGAGAAAATGCGATTTAAGCAATAAAATTAAACCAAACGTTGGAGGTGGTCATTTCTTCATGCGCAGTGATAAACTCGGCACTCTAAAGCACCCGATAGCGTTTTTTTCGATGCCAACCTACCAGAGTGACGGGAGCGGCACAATTCAGAAAAAGTGCTCAGCTCGCCGAGAAAATGCGATTTAAGCAATAAAATTAAAAATGCTTATAAAACATAAACCAAACGTTGGAGGTGGTCATTTCTTAATGCGCAGTAATAAACTCGGCACTCTAAAGCACCCGAGAGCGTTTTTTTCGATGCCAACCTAACCAGAGTGACGGGAGCGGCACAATTCAGAAAAAGTGCTCAGCTCGCCGAGAAAATGCGATTTAAGCAATAAAATTAAAAATGCTTATTAAACATAAACCAAACGTTGGAGGTGGTCATTTCTTCATGCGCAGTGAATAACTCGGCACTCTAAAGCACCCGAGAGCGTTTTTTTCGATGCCAACCTAACCAGAGTGACGGGAGCGGCACAATTCAGAAAAAGCGCTCAGCTCGCCGAGAAAATGCGATTTAAGCAATAAAATTAAAATTGCTTATAAAACATAAACCAAACGTTGGAGGTGGTCATTTCTTAATGCGCAGTAATAAACTCGGCACTCTAAAGCACCCGAGAGCGTTTTTTTCGATGCCAACCTAACCAGAGTGACGGGAGCGGCACAATTCAGAAAAAGTGCTCAGCTCGCCGAGAAAATGCGATTTAAGCAATAAAATTAAAAATGCTTATTAAACATAAACCAAACGTTGGAGGTGGTCATTTCTTCATGCGCAGTGAATAACTCGGCACTCTAAAGCACCCGAGAGCGTTTTTTTCGATGCCAACCTAACCAGAGTGACGGGAGCGGCACAATTCAGAAAAAGCGCTCAGCTCGCCGAGAAAATGCGATTTAAGCAATAAAATTAAAAATGCTTATAAAACATAAACCAAACGTTGGAGGTGGTCATTTCTTAATGCGCAGTAATAAACTCGGCACTCTAAAGCACCCGAGAGCGTTTTTTTCGATGCCAACCTATGTGACGGGAGCGGCACAATTCAGAAAAAGTGCTCAGCTCGCCGAGAAAATGCGATTTAAGCAATAAAATTAAAAATGCTTATAAAACATAAACCAAACGTTGGAGGTGGTCATTTCTTAATGCGCAGTAATAAACTCGGCACTCTAAAGCACCCGAGAGCGTTTTTTTCGATGCCAACCTAACCAGAGTGACGGGAGCGGCACAATTCAGAAAAAGTGCTCAGCTCGCCGAGAAAATGCGATTTAAGCAATAAAATTAAAAATGCTTATTAAACATAAACCAAACGTTGGAGGTGGTCATTTCTTCATGCGCAGTGAATAACTCGGCACTCTAAAGCACCCGATAGCGTTTTTTTCGATGCCAAGAGTGACGGGAGCGGCACAATTCAGAAAAAGTGCTCAGCTCGCCGAGAAAATGCGATTTAAGCAATAAAATTAAAAATGCTTATAAAACATAAACCAAACGTTGGAGGTGGTCATTTCTTAATGCGCAGTAATAAACTCGGCACTCTAAAGCACCCGAGAGCGTTTTTTTCGATGCCAACCTAACCAGAGTGACGGGAACGGCACAATTCAGAAAAAGTGCTCAGCTCGCCGAGAAAATGCGATTTAAGCAATAAAATTAAAAATGCTTATAAAACATAAACCACACGTTGGAGGTGTCATTTCTTAATGCGCAGTAATAAACTCGGCACTCTAAAGCACCCGAGAGCGTTTTTTTCGATGCCAACCTAACCAGAGTGACGGGAGCGGCACAATTCAGAAAAAGCGCTCAGCTCGCCGAGAAAATGCGATTTAAGCAATAAAATTAAAAATGCTTATAAAACATAAACCAAACGTTGGAGGTGGTCATTTCTTCGTGCGCAGTGAATAACTCGGCACTCTAAAGCACCCGAGAGCGTTTTTTTCGATGCCAACCTAACCAGAGTGACGGGAGCGGCACAATTCAGAAAAAGTGCTCAGCTCGCCGAGAAAATGCGAGAAATTTACAGTAATTAACTGGCAGCTAGTAACCAGTAACTTACTGTAAAAACGTTTTACAGTAGATATACAGTATTCCCTATTTACAGTATTATCGTATTTACTGTAAAGCAAAAACCAGTTAAATACTGTGATTTTGGCTGTATTTACAGTATTAGATGTTTTAACTGTGGACTAAATAACAGTTAAATACTGTGATTTCAGTTGGATTTATAGTATTAGATGTTTTAACTGTATGCTAAATAACAATTAAATACTGTGATTCCAGTTGCGTTTACAGTATTAGTTGTTTAACTGTATACAAAATAACATTTAAATACTGTGATTTCAGTTTTATTTACAGTTAGATGTTTTAACTGTATACTAAAAAATTAAAAACTGATTTTATTTGCATTTACAGTATAGTTGCTTAACTGCAGAATAAATATCAATGAAATACAGCGCTTTCAGTTGCCTTTAAATAACTGGTTTATTTACTGTACAAACAAATGAACGGTATTGTATATGGCAATGCAGTAACAGTATAGTACCAGGTAATCATTGTAAATTGAGTTTCTCACTGTACAATTTAAATGCTGAATCAGTGATTTAATATTAATCATTAATAGAATGACCCATATTCTAAAATATTTCAATTAACTACAGACAACAAGACATTTGTTAACAGGGTTATTTATTTTTTTTGTGAACAGGAACATAAAGCACATTACCAAACCTTTTAGACAAAACTTCCTTGGGCTTGGACAAAACAGGAGCCCTGAAATTAAAGAAGAAAATACATTAAGAATTATGATGGTGATGTCGTTGTCATGTCAAGATACTTGTTCCTGATAGGAAGTGTGTCACATGGCTGCAGGAACACTCATGCAATTAGCAAGGTTGGAGTTATATTATTAGTAGGGATGTAACGATTACTCATGAGATGATTAAAAATCGATTTGAATATGTCGCAAGTTAGATCGGAGAGAAAATAAATCTCTGCATTGAAACAGCTGATATGCAAATTAGTTGTGACCGTTATCTGAACCTCACCTGTATCTAGTCAGTTAGCCTCCATGAAGTGAAGCCTTCATGAACTCCATGATGAAGGAGATCACATGGGGGTTCATGTATCAAGTCTTTCTCCTCACCACTCTCCCAGTCTTCCGGCTCATCTGCTCCTTGGCACTGCACTTGGTGGAGTCAGGATTAATCCTGACCAAAAACATATGAAATGAGTAAGAGGTTGAGACAATTGCAATTATCAGAGAGATATAGAAAATGCCAGTGGGAATAAAGTTAGGTATATAATTTTATCGGTTAATACCTCTGAATAAATTCCAAAGTTGTGCAGGTTTCCACCTGATACTCTAGGTTGAAAACATAGTAACAGGCGAAAAGAGTGGCCAAGACAGTGGTGAAGTCAGCCATGTGAGCAGCAGGTGGGATTATGACCCTCCCCTCGATCGACAGCATCCATTTTTTTGCAGTCAGGATTGTCTCTCCTTAAAGTCAGACATAACAAAAATCATATTTCACAGCAGTCCATTTTATAAATGATCTGGTTCACATGAATGACTGTAAAAACAGGGCAGGGAGCAAACATATCTTACAAGCTGTACATAAAACAGATAAAAGGAGCATATATAGTAACTGATGGCAAGCAAACTGATTACTACTTGTGTATTACTATTTTATTTTATTACTTATAGTGATAGTAGTCCTACTTACCGAGTTTCTGGACGTCGCGACGTGTGCTTGGTGGTGCTGCCTCCCGAAGGAAAACGCATACGGAGGCGGAGAAGGTGTAGAAAAAAAGAAAGGCGGGAAAATACTCTTCTCTTGCGCAGCATAAAAATATAAAATAACGACACAGTAACGACCATCGTACTGTCGCAGCAAGTACAACATGTATATATATACATATATCATTTTGTGGCTTCAGTAAGTTTAAAAAAAAGACAATCTGGTCAGTTAAAGTTACTGCTATCACAAGCTAGCTAACAGTTAACGTTACCAGTAGCTAGCTCTGTCTGCCCTCTCTCTCGCGATCGAAAAACAGCGCTCTCTCGGTGCCGTTTTCGCAGCCAAAGTGAAACAAATGAACGCAGACGACGCAAACACATAGAAACACAACAAAAAAACACACAATACAAGACAAGGTCTTATAAGAAAAGTTGTTGTCGGAGCCAGAGATGCAAGCGCTGTGATCGCGATTTGTCCCCTTTACTTTGACGTGATTGGCCATTCAAAGCAGGACCATTGAACACACTCGATCCTCATTGGATAAATTCATGTCAGCCCATGTCACCCCATACCCGCCAGTGAAAAAGAAAACGGAAAAAAACTAATGCTAGGAATAAAAAAAATGCCATGGTAAGTCATTATGACATAATGATTATTAAAGTCATAATTTTTATATGATATTTATATGATAATTATTGATTTCATTATGATATATATATATATATATATATCATATAATATATATATAATATATCAAAGTCAAAACCTTAAAGTCAAAGTCAGCTTTATTGTCAATCTCTCCACATGTCACAACACACAAAGAGAGCGAAATGACGTTTTCTCTATCCCACGGTGACGAGACACATAACACGATAGACATACAAGTACGCGACACAATATAAAAACAAGGCAAAAATTCAAACAATCAATAGTAAGAGTGATGAATAAATAATAAATAAACAGATAATATATATATATATATATATATATATATATATATATATATATATATATATATATATATATATATATATAAATAAAAATCTGTTAATATAAATTCTCAATGTTCATTCATCAACGACATTGACAATAAAAATACAGTAGCTTACGTTTCTATTTACAGTATAATACTGGCTATTGTGATTTTTCTTACAGTAATGCTTCAACTACTGTGTTTTCCACTGTAATACTTATACTACTGTGATTTTGTCGTGTTTACACTGTCTAACTGTAACAATTACAGCGACTTACTGTAAAGATCATACACAGTAAGGTTACTGTGTTTAATACAGTGATTAACTGTAGATATCACAGCCATTTTTAACAGTGTGCGATTTAAGCAATAAAATTAAAAATGCTTATAAAACATAAACCAAACGTTGGAGGTGGTCATTTCTTAATGCGCAGTAATAAACTCGGCACTCTAAAGCACCCGAGAGCGTTTTTTTCGATGCCAACCTAACCAGAGTGACGGGAGCGGCACAATTCAGAAAAAGTGCTCAGCTCGCCGAGAAAATGCGATTTAAGCAATAAAATTAAAAATGCTTATTAAACATAAACCAAACGGTGGAGGTGGTCATTTCTTCATGCGCAGTGAATAACTCGGCACTCTAAAGCACCCGAGAGCGTTTTTTTCGATGCCAACCTAACCAGAGTGACGGGAGCGGCACAATTCAGAAAAAGCGCTCAGCTCGCCGAGAAAATGCGATTTAAGCAATAAAATTAAAAATGCTTATTAAACATAAACCAAACGTTGGAGGTGGTCATTTCTTCATGCGCAGTGAATAACTCGGCACTCTAAAGCACCCGAGAGCGTTTTTTTCGATGCCAACCTAACCAGAGTGACGGGAGCGGCACAATTCAGAAAAAGCGCTCAGCTCGCCGAGAAAATGCGATTTAAGCAATAAAATTAAAAATGCTTATAAAACATAAACCAAACGTTGGAAGTGGTCATTTCTTCATGCGCAGTGATAAACTCGGCACTCTAAAGCACCCGAGAGCGTTTTTTTCGATGCCAACCTAACCAGAGTGACGGGAGCGGCACAATTCAGAAAAAGCGCTCAGCTCGCCGAGAAAATGCGATTTAAGCAATAAAATTAAAAATGCTTATTAAACATAAACCAAACGTTGGAGGTGGTCATTTCTTCATGCGCAGTGAATAACTCGGCACTCTAAAGCACCCGAGAGCGTTTTTTTCGATGCCAACCTAACCAGAGTGACGGGACAGGCACAATTCAGAAAAAGCGCTCAGCTCGCCGAGAAAATGCGATTTAAGCAATAAAATTAAAAATGCTTATAAAACATAAACCAAACGTTGGAGGTGGTCATTTCTTCATGCGCAGTGATAAACTCGGCACTCTAAAGCACCCGAGAGCGTTTTTTTCGATGCCAACCTAACCAGAGTGACGGGAGCGGCACAATTCAGAAAAAGTGCTCAGCTCGCCGAGAAAATGCGATTTAAGCAATAAAATTAAAAATGCTTATAAAACATAAACCAAACGTTGGAGGTGGTCATTTCTTCATGCGCAGTGATAAACTCGGCACTCTAAAGCACCCGAGAGCGTTTTTTTCGATGCCAACCTAACCAGAGTGACGGGAGCGGCACAATTCAGAAAAAGCGCTCAGCTCGCCGAGAAAATGCGATTTAAGCAATAAAATTAAAAATGCTTATAAAACATAAACCAAACGTTGGAGGTGGTCATTTCTTCATGCGCAGTGAATAACTCGGCACTCTAAAGCACCCGAGAGCGTTTTTTTCGATGCCAACCTAACCAGAGTTACGGGAGCGGCACAATTCAGAAAAAGCGCTCAGCTCGCCGAAAAAATGCGATTTAAGCAATAAAATTAAAAATGCTTATAAAACATAAACCAAACGTTGGAAGTGGTCATTTCTTCATGCGCAGTGATAAACTCGGCACTCTAAAGCACCCGAGAGCGTTTTTTTCGATGCCAACCTAACCAGAGTGACGGGAGCGGCACAATTCAGAAAAAGCGCTCAGCTCGCCGAGAAAATGCGATTTAAGCAATAAAATTAAAAATGCTTATTAAACATAAACCAAACGTTGGAGGTGGTCATTTCTTCATGCGCAGTGAATAACTCGGCACTCTAAAGCACCCGAGAGCGTTTTTTTCGATGCCAACCTAACCAGAGTGACGGGACAGGCACAATTCAGAAAAAGCGCTCAGCTCGCCGAGAAAATGCGATTTAAGCAATAAAATTAAAAATGCTTATAAAACATAAACCAAACGTTGGAGGTGGTCATTTCTTCATGCGCAGTGATAAACTCGGCACTCTAAAGCACCCGAGAGCGTTTTTTTCGATGCCAACCTAACCAGAGTGACGGGAGCGGCACAATTCAGAAAAAGTGCTCAGCTCGCCGAGAAAATGCGATTTAAGCAATAAAATTAAAAATGCTTATAAAACATAAACCAAACGTTGGAGGTGGTCATTTCTTCATGCGCAGTGATAAACTCGGCACTCTAAAGCACCCGAGAGCGTTTTTTTCGATGCCAACCTAACCAGAGTGACGGGAGCGGCACAATTCAGAAAAAGCGCTCAGCTCGCCGAGAAAATGCGATTTAAGCAATAAAATTAAAAATGCTTATAAAACATAAACCAAACGTTGGAGGTGGTCATTTCTTCATGCGCAGTGATAAACTCGGCACTCTAAAGCACCCGAGAGCGTTTTTTTCGATGCCAACCTAACCAGAGTGACGGGAGCGGCACAATTCAGAAAAAGTGCTCAGCTCGCCGAGAAAATGCGATTCAAGCAATAAAATTAAAAATGCTTATTAAACATAAACCAAACGTTGGAGGTGGTCATTTCTTCATGCGCAGTGAATAACTCGGCACTCTAAAGCACCCGAGAGCGTTTTTTTCGATGCCAACCTAACCAGAGTGACGGGAGCGGCACAATTCAGAAAAAGTGCTCAGCTCGCCGAGAAAATGCGATTTAAGCAATAAAATTAAAAATGCTTATAAAACATAAACCAAACGTTGGAGGTGGTCATTTCTTAATGCGCAGTAATAAACTCGGTGTCATGATTCGTCCTCGGCCACACCCCTTTCGTTATCGTAATGTCTGTCACCTGGTTCCTCTTGTTACCCTGTGTATTTAAGCCCTACCCGTGTATTTCTCCCGGGCGGTGTCTACTGTTGTGATCCGTCCCTGTCCGCGCCCAGTGTTCCTGTCGTTTGGTTTTCCACGGTCTGTCTGGAGGCTCACGGTCAGAATTTTATCCTTGTCCAAGTTTCCAAGTGTCCAAGTATCCAAGTGTCCAAGAAGACTTCTGTCTGTTTGCTGGCCGTGAGTCTCTATCCCGTTTGTGTCTTCGTTTCCCCACCTGACTCCCTTCCAACTCCCTTTCCCTTCAATAAATCCTGGTTCAAGCTGCATTTGGTCGCCCTGGCTCAACTCACTCCTGACAGAAGACACCGGCCAGCACAGCGACCAGCGCTTGGACCCCCCTCCACCACCAGTTTCCGTTGCCACAGCCCAAGCCACAGCCGAGCCGAGCCACAGCCGAGCCGAGCCAAAGCCAAGCAACCACGCCAAGCCAAGCCCAAGAAACAAACGCCAAGCCAAGCCCAAGAAACAAACGCCAAGCCAAGCCCAAGAAACCAAAGCCACAGCTCAAGCCACAGCTCAAGCCACAGCTCAAGCCACAGCTCAAGCCACAGCTCAAGCCACAGCTCAAGCCACAGCTCAAGCCACAGCTCAAGCCACAGCTCAAGCCACAGCTCAAGCCACAGCTCAAGCCACAGCTCAAGCCACAGCTCAAGCCACAGCTCAAGCCACAGCTCAAGCCACAGCTCAAGCCACAGCTCAAGCCACAGCTCAAGCCACAGCTCAAGCCACAGCTCAAGCCACAGCTCAAGCCACAGCTCAAGCCACAGCTCAAGCCACAGCTCAAGCCACAGCTCAAGCCACAGCTCAAGCCACAGCTCAAGCCACAGCTCAAGCCACAGCTCAAGCCACAGCTCAAGCCACAGCTCAAGCCACAGCTCAAGCCACAGCTCAAGCCACAGCTCAAGCCACAGCTCAAGCCACAGCTCAAGCCACAGCTCAAGCCACAGCTCAAGCCACAGCTCAAGCCACAGCTCAAGCCACAGCTCAAGCCACAGCTCAAGCCACAGCTCAAGCCACAGCTCAAGCCACAGCTCAAGCCACAGCTCAAGCCACAGCTCAAGCCACAGCTCAAGCCACAGCTCAAGCCACAGCTCAAGCCACAGCTCAAGCCACAGCTCAAGCCACAGCTCAAGCCACAGCTCAAGCCACAGCTCAAGCCACAGCTCAAGCCACAGCTCAAGCCACAGCTCAAGCCACAGCTCAAGCCACAGCTCAAGCCACAGCTCAAGCCACAGCTCAAGCCACAGCTCAAGCCACAGCTCAAGCCACAGCTCAAGCCACAGCTCAAGCCACAGCCCAAGCGAAGCCAAAGCCGAGCGAAGCCAAAGCCGTGCGAAGCCAAAGCCGAGCGAAGCCAAAGCCGAGCGAAGCCAAAGCCGAGCGAAGCCAAAGCCGAACCAACGCCAAGCCCAGCCAAGACCCGTCGGCGCGGATGCTACGGCCGCCACAAGTCCAGGCGGCGTGGATCCAGCGGCCGACTCCCGACCCTGTCCGGTCGGCGCGGATGCTACGGCCGCCACAAATCCAGGCGGCGTGGATCCAGCGGCCGACCACCGACCCTGTCCCGTCGGCGCGGATGCTACGGCCGCCACAAATCCAGGCGGCGTGGATCCAGCGGCCGACCCCCGACCCTGTCCGGTCGGCGCGGATGCTACGGCCGCCACAAATCCAGGCGGCGTGGATCCAGCGGCCGACCCCCGTCCCTGTCCCGTCGGCGCAGATGCTGCGGCCGCCACAAATCCAGGCGGCGCGGATCCAGCGGCCGACCCCCGACCCTGTCCCGACGGCGCGGATGCTGCGGCCGCCACAAAACCAGGCGGCGCGGATCCAGCGGCCGTCATCCCGTCGGTCTTCGGAGGCGTGGGCAGTGTGGCTGACTCCCCGTTCCCTCCCGCCCCTTCTTGGACAGTTTTGGGGATTTTGGGACGTCGGGAGCCGTCCCTTGTGGGGGGGGTTCTGTCATGATTCGTCCTCGGCCACACCCCTTTCGTTATCGTAATGTCTGTCACCTGGTTCCTCTTGTTACCCTGTGTATTTAAGCCCTGCCCGTGTATTTCTCCCGGCCGGTGTCTACTGTTGTGATCCGTCCCTGTCCGCGCCCAGTGTTCCTGTCGTTTGGTTTTCCACGGTCTGTCTGGAGGCTCACGGTCAGAATTTTATCCTTGTCCAAGTTTCCAAGTGTCCAAGTATCCAAGTGTCCAAGAAGACTTCTGTCTGTTTGCTGGCCGTGAGTCTCTATCCCGTTTGTGTCTTCGTTTCCCCACCTGACTCCCTTCCCACTCCCTGTCCCTTCAATAAATCCTAGTCCAAGCTGCATTTGGTCGCCCTGGCTCACCTCACTCCTGACACTCGGCACTCTAAAGCACCCGAGAGCGTTTTTTTCGATGCCAACGGGAGCGGCACAATTCAGAAAAAGTGCTCAGCTCGCCGAGAAAATGCGATTTAAGCAATAAAATTAAAAATGCTTATAAAACATAAACCAAACGTTGGAGGTGGTCATTTCTTAATGCGCAGTAATAAACTCGGCACTCTAAAGCACCCGAGAGCGTTTTTTTCGATGCCAACCTAACCAGAGTGACGGGAGCGGCACAATTCAGAAAAAGTGCTCAGCTCGCCGAGAAAATGCGATTTAAGCAATAAAATTAAAAATGCTTATAAAACATAAACCAAACGTTGGAGGTGGTCATTTCTTCATGCGCAGTGATAAACTCGGCACTCTAAAGCACCCGAGAGCGTTTTTTTCGATGCCAACCTAACCAGAGTGACGGGAGCGGCACAATTCAGAAAAAGTGCTCAGCTCGCCGAGAAAATGCGATTTAAGCAATAAAATTAAAAATGCTTATAAAACATAAACCAAACGTTGGAGGTGGTCATTTCTTCATGCGCAGTGAATAACTCGGCACTCTAAAGCACCCGAGAGCGTTTTTTTCGATGCCAACCTAACCAGAGTGACGGGAGCGGCACAATTCAGAAAAAGTGCTCAGCTCGCCGAGAAAATGCGATTTAAGCAATAAAATTAAAAATGCTTATAAAACATAAACCAAACGTTGGAGGTGGTCATTTCTTAATGCGCAGTAATAAACTCGGCACTCTAAAGCACCCGAGAGCGTTTTTTTCGATGCCAACCTAACCAGAGTGACGGGAGCGGCACAATTCAGAAAAAGTGCTCAGCTCGCCGAGAAAATGCGATTTAAGCAATAAAATTAAAAATGCTTATAAAACATAAACCAAACGTTGGAGGTGGTCATTTCTTAATGCGCAGTAATAAACTCGGCACTCTAGAGCACCCGAGAGCGTTTTTTTCGATGCCAACCTAACCAGAGTGACGGGAGCGGCACAATTCAGAAAAAGTGCTCAGCTCGCCGAGAAAATGCGATTTAAGCAATAAAATTAAAAATGCTTATAAAACATAAACCAAACGTTGGAAGTGGTCATTTCTTCATGCGCAGTGATAAACTCGGCACTCTAAAGCACCCGAGAGCGTTTTTTTCGATGCCAACCTATAACCAGAGTTACGGGAGCGGCACAATTCAGAAAAAGCGCTCAGCTCGCCGAGAAAATGCGATTTAAGCAATAAAATTAAAAATGCTTATAAAACATAAACCAAACGTTGGAGGTGGTCATTTCTTAATGCGCAGTAATAAACTCGGCACTCTAAAGCACCCGTGAGCGTTTTTTTCGATGCCAACCTAACCAGAGTGACGGGAGCGGCACAATTCAGAAAAAGTGCTCAGCTCGCCGAGAAAATGCGATTTAAGCAATAAAATTAAAAATGCTTATAAAACATAAACCAAACGTTGGAGGTGGTCATTTCTTCATGCGCAGTGATAAAGTCGGCACTCTAAAGCACCCGAGAGCGTTTTTTTCGATGCCAACCTAACCAGTGACGGGAGCGGCACAATTCAGAAAAAGTGCTCAGCTCGCCGAGAAAATGCGATTTAAGCAATAAAATTAAAAATGCTTATTAAACATAAACCAAACGTTGGAGGTGGTCATTTTTTCATGCGCAGTGATAAACTCGGCACTCTAAAGCACCCGAGAGCGTTTTTTTCGATGCCAACCTAACCAGAGTGACGGGAGCGGCACAATTCAGAAAAAGTGCTCAGCTCGCCGAGAAAATGCGATTTAAGCAATAAAATTAAAAATGCTTATAAAACATAAACCAAACGTTGGAGGTGGTCATTTCTTAATGCGCAGTAATAAACTCGGCACTCTAAAGCACCCGAGAGCGTTTTTTTCGATGCCAACCTAACCAGAGTGACGGGAGCGGCACAATTCAGAAAAAGTGCTCAGCTCGCCGAGAAAATGCGATTTAAGCAATAAAATTAAAAATGCTTATTAAACATAAACCAAACGTTGGAGGTGGTCATTTCTTCATGCGCAGTGAATAACTCGGCACTCTAAAGCACCCGAGAGCGTTTTTTTCGATGCCAACCTAACCAGAGTGACGGGAGCGGCACAATTCAGAAAAAGCGCTCAGCTCGCCGAGAAAATGCGATTTAAGCAATAAAATTAAAAATGCTTATAAAACATAAACCAAACGTTGGAGGTGGTCATTTCTTAATGCGCAGTAATAAACTCGGCACTCTAAAGCACCCGAGAGCGTTTTTTTCGATGCCAACCTAACCAGAGTGACGGGAGCGGCACAATTCAGAAAAAGTGCTCAGCTCGCCGAGAAAATGCGATTTAAGCAATAAAATTAAAAATGCTTATTAAACATAAACCAAACGTTGGAGGTGGTCATTTCTTCATGCGCAGTGAATAACTCGGCACTCTAAAGCACCCGAGAGCGTTTTTTTTCGATGCCAACCTAACCAGAGTGACGGGAGCGGCACAATTCAGAAAAAGCGCTCAGATCGCCGAGAAAATGCGATTTAAGCAATAAAATTAAAAATGCTTATAAAACATAAACCAAACGTTGGAGGTGGTCATTTCTTAATGCGCAGTAATAAACTCGGCACTCTAAAGCACCCGAGAGCGTTTTTTTCGATGCCAACCTAACCAGAGTGACGGGAGCGGCACAATTCAGAAAAAGTGCTCAGCTCGCCGAGAAAATGCGATTTAAGCAATAAAATTAAAAATGCTTATAAAACATAAACCAAACGTTGGAGGTGGTCATTTCTTAATGCGCAGTAATAAACTCGGCACTCTAAAGCACCCGAGAGCGTTTTTTTCGATGCCAACCTAACCAGAGTGACGGGAGCGGCACAATTCAGAAAAAGTGCTCAGCTCGCCGAGAAAATGCGATTTAAGCAATAAAATTAAAAATGCTTATTAAACATAAACCAAACGTTGGAGGTGGTCATTTCTTCATGCCCAGTGAATAACTCGGCACTCTAAAGCACCCGATAGCGTTTTTTTCGATGCCAACCTAACCAGAGTGACGGGAGCGGCACAATTCAGAAAAAGTGCTCAGCTCGCCGAGAAAATGCGATTTAAGCAATAAAATTAAAAATGCTTATAAAACATAAACCAAACGTTGGAGGTGGTCATTTCTTAATGCGCAGTAATAAACTCGGCACTCTAAAGCACCCGAGAGCGTTTTTTTCGATGCCAACCTAACCAGAGTGACGGGAGCGGCACAATTCAGAAAAAGTGCTCAGCTCGCCGAGAAAATGCGATTTAAGCAATAAAATTAAAAATGCTTATAAAACATAAACCAAACGTTGGAGGTGGTCATTTCTTAATGCGCAGTAATAAACTCGGCACTCTAAAGCACCCGAGAGCGTTTTTTTCGATGCCAACCTAACCAGAGTTACGGGAGCGGCACAATTCAGAAAAAGCGCTCAGCTCGCCGAGAAAATGCGATTTAAGCAATAAAATTAAAAATGCTTATAAAACATAAACCAAACGTTGGAGGTGGTCATTTCTTCATGCGCAGTGAATAACTCGGCACTCTAAAGCACCCGAGAGCGTTTTTTTCGATGCCAACCTAACCAGAGTGACGGGAGCGGCACAATTCAGAAAAAGTGCTCAGCTCGCCGAGAAAATGCGATTTAAGCAATAAAATTAAAAATGCTTATAAAACATAAACCAAACGTTGGAGGTGGTCATTTCTTCATGCGCAGTAATAAACTCGGCACTCTAAAGCTCCCGAGAGCGTTTTTTTCGATGCCAACCTAACCAGAGTGACGGGAGCGGCACAATTCAGAAAAAGTGCTCAGCTCGCCGAGAAAATGCGATTTAAGCAATAAAATTAAAAATGCTTATTAAACATAAACCAAACGTTGGAGGTGGTCATTTCTTCATGCGCAGTGATAAACTCGGCACTCTAAAGCACCCGAGAGCGTTTTTTTCGATGCCAACCTAACCAGAGTGACGGGAGCGGCACAATTAAGAAAAAGTGCTCAGCTCGCCGAGAAAATGCGATTCAAGCAATAAAATTAAAAATGCTTATAAAACATAAACCAAACGTTGGAGGTGGTCATTTCTTAATGCGCAGTAATAAACTCGGCACTCTAAAGCACCCGAGAGCGTTTTTTTCGATGCCAACCTAACCAGAGTGACGGGAGCGGCACAATTCAGAAAAAGTGCTCAGCTCGCCGAGAAAATGCGATTTAAGCAATAAAATTAAAAATGCTTATTAAACATAAACCAAACGTTGGAGGTGGTCATTTCTTCATGCCCAGTGAATAACTCGGCACTCTAAAGCACCCGATAGCGTTTTTTTCGATGCCAACCTAACCAGAGTGACGGGAGCGGCACAATTCAGAAAAAGTGCTCAGCTCGCCGAGAAAATGCGATTTAAGCAATAAAATTAAAAATGCTTATAAAACATAAACCAAACGTTGGAGGTGGTCATTTCTTAATGCGCAGTAATAAACTCGGCACTCTAAAGCACCCGAGAGCGTTTTTTTCGATGCCAACCTAACCAGAGTGACGGGAGCGGCACAATTCAGAAAAAGTGCTCAGCTCGCCGAGAAAATGCGATTTAAGCAATAAAATTAAAAATGCTTATAAAACATAAACCAAACGTTGGAGGTGGTCATTTCTTAATGCGCAGTAATAAACTCGGCACTCTAAAGCACCCGAGAGCGTTTTTTTCGATGCCAACCTAACCAGAGTTACGGGAGCGGCACAATTCAGAAAAAGCGCTCAGCTCGCCGAGAAAATGCGATTTAAGCAATAAAATTAAAAATGCTTATAAAACATAAACCAAACGTTGGAGGTGGTCATTTCTTCATGCGCAGTGAATAACTCGGCACTCTAAAGCACCCGAGAGCGTTTTTTTCGATGCCAACCTAACCAGAGTGACGGGAGCGGCACAATTCAGAAAAAGTGCTCAGCTCGCCGAGAAAATGCGATTTAAGCAATAAAATTAAAAATGCTTATAAAACATAAACCAAACGTTGGAGGTGGTCATTTCTTCATGCGCAGTAATAAACTCGGCACTCTAAAGCTCCCGAGAGCGTTTTTTTCGATGCCAACCTAACCAGAGTGACGGGAGCGGCACAATTCAGAAAAAGTGCTCAGCTCGCCGAGAAAATGCGATTTAAGCAATAAAATTAAAAATGCTTATTAAACATAAACCAAACGTTGGAGGTGGTCATTTCTTCATGCGCAGTGATAAACTCGGCACTCTAAAGCACCCGAGAGCGTTTTTTTCGATGCCAACCTAACCAGAGTGACGGGAGCGGCACAATTAAGAAAAAGTGCTCAGCTCGCCGAGAAAATGCGATTCAAGCAATAAAATTAAAAATGCTTATAAAACATAAACCAAACGTTGGAGGTGGTCATTTCTTAATGCGCAGTAATAAACTCGGCACTCTAAAGCACCCGAGAGCGTTTTTTTCGATGCCAACCTAACCAGAGTGACGGGAACGGCACAATTCAGAAAAAGTGCTCAGCTCGCCGAGAAAATGCGATTTAAGCAATAAAATTAAAAATGCTTATTAAACATAAACCAAACGTTGGAGGTGGTCATTTCTTCATGCGCAGTGAATAACTCGGCACTCTAAAGCACCCGAGAGCGTTTTTTTCGATGCCAACCTAACCAGAGTGACGGGAGCGGCACAATTCAGAAAAAGCGCTCAGCTCGCCGAGAAAATGCGATTTAAGCAATAAAATTAAAAATGCTTATAAAACATAAACCAAACGTTGGAGGTGGTCATTTCTTAATGCGCAGTAATAAACTCGGCACTCTAAAGCACCCGAGAGCGTTTTTTTCGATGCCACAGAGTGACGGGAGCGGCACAATTCAGAAAAAGTGCTCAGCTCGCCGAGAAAATGCGATTTAAGCAATAAAATTAAAAATGCTTATAAAACATAAACCAAACGTTGGAGGTGGTCATTTCTTAATGCGCAGTAATAAACTCGGCACTCTAAAGCACCCGAGAGCGTTTTTTCCGATGCCAACCTAACCAGAGTGACGGGAGCGGCACAATTCAGAAAAAGTGCTCAGCTCGCCGAGAAAATGCGATTTAAGCAATAAAATTAAAAATGCTTATTAAACATAAACCAAACGTTGGAGGTGGTCATTTCTTCATGCGCAGTGAATAACTCGGCACTCTAAAGCACCCGATAGCGTTTTTTTCGATGCCAACCTAACCAGAGTGACGGGAGCGGCACAATTCAGAAAAAGTGCTCAGCTCGCCGAGAAAATGCGATTTAAGCAATAAAATTAAAAATGCTTATAAAACATAAACCAAACGTTGGAGGTGGTCATTTCTTAATGCGCAGTAATAAACTCGGCACTCTAAAGCACCCGAGAGCGTTTTTTTCGATGCCAACCTAACCAGAGTGACGGGAGCGGCACAATTCAGAAAAAGTGCTCAGCTCGCCGAGAAAATGCGATTTAAGCAATAAAATTAAAAATGCTTATAAAACATAAACCAAACGTTGGAGGTGGTCATTTCTTAATGCGCAGTAATAAACTCGGCACTCTAAAGCACCCGAGAGCGTTTTTTTCGATGCCAACCTAACCAGAGTGACGGGAGCGGCACAATTCAGAAAAAGTGCTCAGCTCGCCGAGAAAATGCGATTTAAGCAATAAAATTAAAAATGCTTATAAAACATAAACCAAACGTTGGAGGTGGTCATTTCTTAATGCGCAGTAATAAACTCGGCACTCTAAAGCACCCGAGAGCGTTTTTTTCGATGCCAACGTAACCAGAGTTACGGGAGCGGCACAATTCAGAAAAAGCGCTCAGCTCGCCGAGAAAATGCGATTTAAGCAATAAAATTAAAAATGCTTATAAAACATAAACCAAACGTTGGAGGTGGTCATTTCTTCATGCGCAGTGAATAACTCGGCACTCTAAAGCACCCGAGAGCGTTTTTTTCGATGCCAACCTAACCAGAGTGACGGGAGCGGCACAATTCAGAAAAAGTGCTCAGCTCGCCGAGAAAATGCGATTTAAGCAATAAAATTAAAAATGCTTATAAAACATAAACCAAACGTTGGAGGTGGTCATTTCTTAATGCGCAGTAATAAACTCGGCACTCTAAAGCACCCGTGAGCGTTTTTTTCGATGCCAAGCAGAGTGACGGGAGCGGCACAATTCAGAAAAAGTGCTCAGCTCGCCGAGAAAATGCGATTTAAGCAATAAAATTAAAAATGCTTATAAAACATAAACCAAACGTTGGAGGTGGTCATTTCTTAATGCGCAGTAATAAACTCGGCACTCTAAAGCACCCGAGAGCGTTTTTTTCGATGCCAACCTAACCAGAGTGACGGGAGCGGCACAACTCAGAAAAAGCGCTCAGCTCGCCGAGAAAATGCGATTTAAGCAATAAAATTAAAAATGCTTATAAAACATAAACCAAACGTTGGAGGTGGTCATTTCTTCGTGCGCAGTGAATAACTCGGCACTCTAAAGCACCCGAGAGCGTTTTTTTCGATGCCAACCTAACCAGAGTGACGGGAGCGGCACAATTCAGAAAAAGTGCTCAGCTCGCCGAGAAAATGCGATTTAAGCAATAAAATTAAAAATGCTTATAAAACATAAACCAAACGTTGGAGGTGGTCATTTCTTCATGCGCAGTGATAAACTCGGCACTCTAAAGCACCCGAGAGCGTTTTTTTCGATGCCAACCTAACCAGAGTGACGGGAGCGGCACAATTCAGAAAAAGTGCTCAGCTCGCCGAGAAAATGCGATTTAAGCAATAAAATTAAAAATGCTTATAAAACATAAACCAAACGTTGGAGGTGGTCATTTCTTAATGCGCAGTAATAAACTCGGCACTCTAAAGCACCCGAGAGCGTTTTTTTCGATGCCAACCTAACCAGAGTGACGGGAGCGGCACAATTCAGAAAAAGTGCTCAGCTCGCCGAGAAAATGCGATTTAAGCAATAAAATTAAAAATGCTTATTAAACATAAACCAAACGGTGGAGGTGGTCATTTCTTCATGCGCAGTGAATAACTCGGCACTCTAAAGCACCCGAGAGCGGTTTTTTCGATGCCAACCTAACCAGAGTGACGGGAGCGGCACAATTCAGAAAAAGCGCTCAGCTCGCCGAGAAAATGCGATTTAAGCAATAAAATTAAAAATGCTTATTAAACATAAACCAAACGTTGGAGGTGGTCATTTCTTCATGCGCAGTGAATAACTCGGCACTCTAAAGCACCCGAGAGCGTTTTTTTCGATGCCAACCTAACCAGAGTGACGGGAGCGGCACAATTCAGAAAAAGCGCTCAGCTCGCCGAGAAAATGCGATTTAAGCAATAAAATTAAAAATGCTTATAAAACATAAACCAAACGTTGGAGGTGGTCATTTCTTCATGCGCAGTGATAAACTCGGCACTCTAAAGCACCCGAGAGCGTTTTTTTCGATGCCAACCTAACCAGAGTGACGGGAGCGGCACAATTCAGAAAAAGTGCTCAGCTCGCCGAGAAAATGCGATTTAAGCAATAAAATTAAAAATGCTTATAAAACATAAACCAAACGTTGGAGGTGGTCATTTCTTCATGCGCAGTGAATAACTCGGCACTCTAAAGCACCCGAGAGCGTTTTTTTCGATGCCAACCTAACCAGAGTGACGGGAGCGGCACAATTCAGAAAAAGTGCTCAGCTCGCCGAGAAAATGCGATTTAAGCAATAAAATTAAAAATGCTTATAAAACATAAACCAAACGTTGGAGGTGGTCATTTCTTAATGCGCAGTAATAAACTCGGCACTCTAGAGCACCCGAGAGCGTTTTTTTCGATGCCAACCTAACCAGAGTGACGGGAGCGGCAGAAAAAGTGCTCAGCTCGCCGAGAAAATGCGATTTAAGCAATAAAATTAAAAATGCTTATAAAACATAAACCAAACGTTGGAGGTGGCCATTTCTTCATGCGCAGTGAATAACTCGGCACTCTAAAGCACCCGAGAGCGTTTTTTTCGATGCCAACCTAACCAGAGTGACGGGAGCGGCACAATTCAGAAAAAGTGCTCAGCTCGCCGAGAAAATGCGATTTAAGCAATAAAATTAAAAATGCTTATATAAAACATAAACCAAACGTTGGAAGTGGTCATTTCTTCATGCGCAGTGATAAACTCGGCACTCTAAAGCACCCGAGAGCGTTTTTTTCGATGCCAACCTAACCAGAGTTACGGGAGCGGCACAATTCAGAAAAAGCGCTCAGCTCGCCGAGAAAATGCGATTTAAGCAATAAAATTAAAAATGCTTATAAAACATAAACCAAACGTTGGAGGTGGTCATTTCTTCATGCGCAGTGATAAACTCGGCACTCTAAAGCACCCGAGAGCGTTTTTTTCGATGCCAACCTAACCAGAGTGACGGGAGCGGCACAATTCAGAAAAAGTGCTCAGCTCGCCGAGAAAATGCGATTTAAGCAATAAAATTAAAAATGCTTATAAAACATAAACCAAACGTTGGAGGTGGTCATTTCTTCATGCGCAGTGAATAACTCGGCACTCTAAAGCACCCGAGAGCGTTTTTTTCGATGCCAACCTAACCAGAGTGACGGGAGCGGCACAATTCAGAAAAAGTGCTCAGCTCGCCGAGAAAATGCGATTTAAGCAATAAAATTAAAAATGCTTATAAAACATAAACCAAACGTTGGAGGTGGTCATTTCTTAATGCGCAGTAATAAACTCGGCACTCTAGAGCATGCACCCGAGAGCGTTTTTTTCGATGCCAACCTAACCAGAGTGACGGGAGCGGCACAATTCAGAAAAAGTGCTCAGCTCGCCGAGAAAATGCGATTTAAGCAATAAAATTAAAAATGCTTATAAAACATAAACCAAACGTTGGAAGTGGTCATTTCTTCATGCGCAGTGATAAACTCGGCACTCTAAAGCACCCGAGAGCGTTTTTTTCGATGCCAACCTAACCAGAGTTACGGGAGCGGCACAATTCAGAAAAAGCGCTCAGCTCGCCGAGAAAATGCGATTTAAGCAATAAAATTAAAAATGCTTATAAAACATAAACCAAACGTTGGAAGTGGTCATTTCTTCATGCGCAGTGATAAACTCGGCACTCTAAAGCACCCGAGAGCGTTTTTTTCGATGCCAACGAGTTACGGGAGCGGCACAATTCAGAAAAAGCGCTCAGCTCGCCGAGAAAATGCGATTTAAGCAATAAAATTAAAAATGCTTATAAAACATAAACCAAACGTTGGAGGTGGTCATTTCTTCATGCGCAGTGATAAACTCGGCACTCTAAAGCACCCGAGAGCGTTTTTTTCGATGCCAACCTAACCAGAGTGACGGGAGCGGCACAATTCAGAAAAAGCGCTCAGCTCGCCGAGAAAATGCGATTTAAGCAATAAAATTAAAAATGCTTATAAAACATAAACCAAACGTTGGAGGTGGTCATTTCTTCATGCGCAGTGATAAACTCGGCACTCTAAAGCACCCGAGAGCGTTTTTTTCGATGCCAACCTAACCAGAGTGACGGGAGCGGCACAATTCAGAAAAAGTGCTCAGCTCGCCGAGAAAATGCGATTTAAGCAATAAAATTAAAAATGCTTATAAAACATAAACCAAACGTTGGAGGTGGTCATTTCTCCATGCGCAGTGAATAACTTGGCACTCTAAAGCACCCGAGAGCGTTTTTTTCGATGCCAACCTAACCAGAGTGACGGGAGCGGCACAATTCAGAAAAAGTGCTCAGCTCGCCGAGAAAATGCGATTTAAGCAATAAAATTAAAAATGCTTATAAAACATAAACCAAACGTTGGAGGTGGTCATTTCTTAATGCGCAGTAATAAACTCGGCACTCTAAAGCACCCGTGAGCGTTTTTTTCGATGCCAACCTAACCAGAGTGACGGGAGCGGCACAATTCAGAAAAAGTGCTCAGCTCGCCGAGAAAATGCGATTTAAGCAATAAAATTAAAAATGCTTATAAAACATAAACCAAACGTTGGAGGTGGTCATTTCTTAATGCGCAGTAATAAACTCGGCACTCTAAAGCACCCGAGAGCGTTTTTTTCGATGCCAACCTAACCAGAGTGACGGGAGCGGCACAATTCAGAAAAAGTGCTCAGCTCGCCGAGAAAATGCGATTTAAGCAATAAAATTAAAAATGCTTATAAAACATAAACCAAACGTTGGAGGTGGTCATTTCTTAATGCGCAGTAATAAACTCGGCACTCTAAAGCACCCGAGAGCGTTTTTTTCGATGCCAACCTAACCAGAGTTACGGGAGCGGCACAATTCAGAAAAAGCGCTCAGCTCGCCGAGAAAATGCGATTTAAGCAATAAAATTAAAAATGCTTATAAAACATGAACCAAACGTTGGAGGTGGTCATTTCTTCATGCGCAGTGATAAAGTCGGCACTCTAAAGCACCCGAGAGCGTTTTTTTCGATGCCAACCTAACCAGAGTGACGGGAGCGGCACAATTCAGAAAAAGTGCTCAGCTCGCCGAGAAAATGCGATTTAAGCAATAAAATTAAAAATGCTTATTAAACATAAACCAAACGTTGGAGGTGGTCATTTCTTCATGCGCAGTGATAAACTCGGCACTCTAAAGCACCCGAGAGCGTTTTTTTCGATGCCAACCTAACCAGAGTGACGGGAGCGGCACAATTCAGAAAAAGTGCTCAGCTCGCCGAGAAAATGCGATTTAAGCAATAAAATTAAAAATGCTTATAAAACATAAACCAAACGTTGGAGGTGGTCATTTCTTAATGCGCAGTAATAAACTCGGCACTCTAAAGCACCCGAGAGCGTTTTTTTCGATGCCAACCTAACCAGAGTGACGGGAGCGGCACAATTCAGAAAAAGTGCTCAGCTCGCCGAGAAAATGCGATTTAAGCAATAAAATTAAAAATGCTTATTAAACATAAACCAAACGTTGGAGGTGGTCATTTCTTCATGCGCAGTGAATAACTCGGCACTCTAAAGCACCCGAGAGCGTTTTTTTCGATGCCAACCTAACCAGAGTGACGGGAGCGGCACAATTCAGAAAAAGCGCTCAGCTCGCCGAGAAAATGCGATTTAAGCAATAAAATTAAAAATGCTTATAAAACATAAACCAAACGTTGGAGGTGGTCATTTCTTAATGCGCAGTAATAAACTCGGCACTCTAAAGCACCCGAGAGCCTTTTTTTCGATGCCAACCTAACCAGAGTGACGGGAGCGGCACAATTCAGAAAAAGTGCTCAGCTCGCCGAGAAAATGCGATTTAAGCAATAAAATTAAAAATGCTTATTAAACATAAACCAAACGTTGGAGGTGGTCATTTCTTCATGCGCAGTGAATAACTCGGCACTCTAAAGCACCCGAGAGCGTTTTTTTCGATGCCAACCTAACCAGAGTGACGGGAGCGGCACAATTCAGAAAAAGCGCTCAGCTCGCCGAGAAAATGCGATTTAAGCAATAAAATTAAAAATGCTTATAAAACATAAACCAAACGTTGGAGGTGGTCATTTCTTAATGCGCAGTAATAAACTCGGCACTCTAAAGCACCCGAGAGCGTTTTTTTCGATGCCAACCTAACCAGAGTGACGGGAGCGGCACAATTCAGAAAAAGTGCTCAGCTCGCCGAGAAAATGCGATTTAAGCAATAAAATTAAAAATGCTTATAAAACATAAACCAAACGTTGGAGGTGGTCATTTCTTAATGCGCAGTAATAAACTCGGCACTCTAAAGCACCCGAGAGCGTTTTTTTCGATGCCAACCTAACCAGAGTGACGGGAGCGGCACAATTCAGAAAAAGTGCTCAGCTCGCCGAGAAAATGCGATTTAAGCAATAAAATTAAAAATGCTTATTAAACATAAACCAAACGTTGGAGGTGGTCATTTCTTCATGCGCAGTGAATAACTCGGCACTCTAAAGCACCCGATAGCGTTTTTTTCGATGCCAACCTAACCAGAGTGACGGGAGCGGCACAATTCAGAAAAAGTGCTCAGCTCGCCGAGAAAATGCGATTTAAGCAATAAAATTAAAAATGCTTATAAAACATAAACCAAACGTTGGAGGTGGTCATTTCTTAATGCGCAGTAATAAACTCGGCACTCTAAAGCACCCGAGAGCGTTTTTTTCGATGCCAACCTAACCAGAGTGACGGGAGCGGCACAATTCAGAAAAAGTGCTCAGCTCGCCGAGAAAATGCGATTTAAGCAATAAAATTAAAAATGCTTATAAAACATAAACCAAACGTTGGAGGTGGTCATTTCTTAATGCGCAGTAATAAACTCGGCACTCTAAAGCACCCGAGAGCGTTTTTTTCGATGCCAACCTAACCAGAGTGACGGGAGCGGCACAATTCAGAAAAAGCGCTCAGCTCGCCGAGAAAATGCGATTTAAGCAATAAAATTAAAAATGCTTATAAAACATAAACCAAACGTTGGAGGTGGTCATTTCTTCGTGCGCAGTGAATAACTCGGCACTCTAAAGCACCCGAGAGCGTTTTTTTCGATGCCAACCTAACCAGAGTGACGGGAGCGGCACAATTCAGAAAAAGTGCTCAGCTCGCCGAGAAAATGCGATTTAAGCAATAAAATTAAAAATGCTTATAAAACATAAACCAAACGTTGGAGGTGGTCATTTCTTAATGCGCAGTAATAAACTCGGCACTCTAAAGCACCCGAGAGCGTTTTTTTCGATGCCAACCTAACCAGAGTGACGGGAGCGGCACAATTCAGAAAAAGTGCTCAGCTCGCCGAGAAAATGCGATTTAGGCAATAAAATTAAAAATGCTTATAAAACATAAACCAAACGTTGGAGGTGGTCATTTCTTAATGCGCAGTAATAAACTCGGCACTCTAAAGCACCCGAGAGCGTTTTTTTCGATGCCAACCTAACCAGAGTGACGGGAGCGGCACAATTCAGAAAAAGCGCTCAGCTCGCCGAGAAAATGCGATTTAAGCAATAAAATTAAAAATGCTTATAAAACATAAACCAAACGTTGGAGGTGGTCATTTCTTCATGCGCAGTGAATAACTCGGCACTCTAAAGCACCCGAGAGCGTTTTTTTCGATGCCAAGTGACGGGAGCGGCACAATTCAGAAAAAGTGCTCAGCTCGCCGAGAAAATGCGATTTAAGCAATAAAATTAAAAATGCTTATAAAACATAAACCAAACGTTGGAGGTGGTCATTTCTTAATGCGCAGTAATAAACTCGGCACTCTAAAGCACCCGAGAGCGTTTTTTTCGATGCCAACCTAACCAGAGTGACGGGAGCGGCACAATTCAGAAAAAGTGCTCAGCTCGCCGAGAAAATGCGATTTAAGCAATAAAATTAAAAATGCTTATAAAACATAAACCAAACGTTGGAGGTGGTCATTTCTTCATGCGCAGTGAATAACTCGGCACTCTAAAGCACCCGAGAGCGTTTTTTTCGATGCCAACCTAACCAGAGTGACGGGAGCGGCACAATTCAGAAAAAGTGCTCAGCTCGCCGAGAAAATACGATTTAAGCAATAAAATTAAAAATGCTTATAAAACATAAACCAAACGTTGGAGGTGGTCATTTCTTAATGCGCAGTAATAAACTCGGCACTCTAAAGCACCCGTGAGCGTTTTTTTCGATGCCAACCTAACCAGAGTGACGGGAGCGGCACAATTCAGAAAAAGTGCTCAGCTCGCCGAGAAAATGCGATTTAAGCAATAAAATTAAAAATGCTTATAAAACATAAACCAAACGTTGGAGGTGGTCATTTCTTCATGCGCAGTGATAAAGTCGGCACTCTAAAGCACCCGAGAGCGTTTTTTTCCATGCCAACCTAACCAGAGTGACGGGAGCGGCACAATTCAGAAAAAGTGCTCAGCTCGCCGAGAAAATGCGATTTAAGCAATAAAATTAAAAATGCTTATTAAACATAAACCAAACGTTGGAGGTGGTCATTTCTTCATGCGCAGTGATAAACTCGGCACTCTAAAGCACCCGAGAGCGTTTTTTTCGATGCCAACCTAACCAGAGTGACGGGAGCGGCACAATTCAGAAAAAGTGCTCAGCTCGCCGAGAAAATGCGATTTAAGCAATAAAATTAAAAATGCTTATAAAACATAAACCAAACGTTGGAGGTGGTCATTTCTTAATGCGCAGTAATAAACTCGGCACTCTAAAGCACCCGAGAGCGTTTTTTTCGATGCCAACCTAACCAGAGTGACGGGAGCGGCACAATTCAGAAAAAGTGCTCAGCTCGCCGAGAAAATGCGATTTAAGCAATAAAATTAAAAATGCTTATTAAACATAAACCAAACGTTGGAGGTGGTCATTTCTTCATGCGCAGTGAATAACTCGGCACTCTAAAGCACCCGAGAGCGTTTTTTTCGATGCCAACCTAACCAGAGTGACGGGAGCGGCACAATTCAGAAAAAGCGCTCAGCTCGCCGAGAAAATGCGATTTAAGCAATAAAATTAAAAATGCTTATAAAACATAAACCAAACGTTGGAGGTGGTCATTTCTTAATGCGCAGTAATAAACTCGGCACTCTAAAGCACCCGAGAGCGTTTTTTTCGATGCCAACCTAACCAGAGTGACGGGAGCGGCACAATTCAGAAAAAGTGCTCAGCTCGCCGAGAAAATGCGATTTAAGCAATAAAATTAAAAATGCTTATAAAACATAAACCAAACGTTGGAAGTGGTCATTTCTTCATGCGCAGTGATAAACTCGGCACTCTAAAGCACCTGAGAGCGTTTTTTTCGATGCCAACCTAACCAGAGTTACGGGAGCGGCACAATTCAGAAAAAGCGCTCAGCTCGCCGAGAAAATGCGATTTAAGCAATAAAATTAAAAATGCTTATTAAACATAAACCAAACGTTGGAGGTGGTCATTTCTTCATGCGCAGTGAATAACTCGGCACTCTAAAGCACCCGAGAGCGTTTTTTTCGATGCCAACCTAACCAGAGTGACGGGAGCGGCACAATTCAGAAAAAGCGCTCAGCTCGCCGAGAAAATGCGATTTAAGCAATAAAATTAAAAATGCTTATAAAACATAAACCAAACGTTGGAGGTGGTCATTTCTTCATGCGCAGTGATAAACTCGGCACTCTAAAGCACCCGAGAGCGTTTTTTTCGATGCCAACCTAACCAGAGTGACGGGAGCGGCACAATTCAGAAAAAGTGCTCAGCTCGCCGAGAAAATGCGATTTAAGCAATAAAATTAAAAATGCTTATAAAACATAAACCAAACGTTGGAGGTGGTCATTTCTTCATGCGCAGTGAATAACTCGGCACTCTAAAGCACCCGAGAGCGTTTTTTTCGATGCCAACCTAACCAGAGTGACGGGAGCGGCACAATTCAGAAAAAGTGCTCAGCTCGCCGAGAAAATGCGATTTAAGCAATAAAATTAAAAATGCTTATAAAACATAAACCAAACGTTGGAGGTGGTCATTTCTTAATGCGCAGTAATAAACTCGGCACTCTAGAGCACCCGAGAGCGTTTTTTTCGATGCCAACCTAACCAGAGTGACGGGAGCGGCACAATTCAGAAAAAGTGCTCAGCTCGCCGAGAAAATGCGATTTAAGCAATAAAATTAAAAATGCTTATAAAACATAAACCAAACGTTGGAAGTGGTCATTTCTTCATGCGCAGTGAATAACTCGGCACTCTAAAGCACCCGAGAGCGTTTTTTTCGATGCCAACCTAACCAGAGTTACGGGAGCGGCACAATTCAGAAAAAGCGCTCAGCTCGCCGAGAAAATGCGATTTAAGCAATAAAATTAAAAATGCTTATAAAACATAAACCAAACGTTGGAAGTGGTCATTTCTTCATGCGCAGTGATAAACTCGGCACTCTAAAGCACCCGAGAGCGTTTTTTTCGATGCCAACCTAACCAGAGTTACGGGAGCGGCACAATTCAGAAAAAGTGCTCAGCTCGCCGAGAAAATGCGATTTAAGCAATAAAATTAAAAATGCTTATTAAACATAAACCAAACGTTGGAGGTTCTCATTTCTTCATGCGCAGTGAATAACTCGGCACTCTAAAGCACCCGAGAGCGGTTTTTTCGATGCCAACCTAACCAGAGTGACGGGAGCGGCACAATTCAGAAAAAGCGCTCAGCTCGCCGAGAAAATGCGATTTAAGCAATAAAATTAAAAATGCTTATTAAACATAAACCAAACGTTGGAGGTGGTCATTTCTTCATGCGCAGTGAATAACTCGGCACTCTAAAGCACCCGAGAGCGTTTTTTTCGATGCCAACCTAACCAGAGTGACGGGACAGGCACAATTCAGAAAAAGCGCTCAGCTCGCCGAGAAAATGCGATTTAAGCAATAAAATTAAAAATGCTTATAAAACATAAACCAAACGTTGGAGGTGGTCATTTCTTCATGCGCAGTGATAAACTCGGCACTCTAAAGCCCCCGAGAGCGTTTTTTTCGATGCCAACCTAACCAGAGTGACGGGAGCGGCACAATTCAGAAAAAGTGCTCAGCTCGCCGAGAAAATGCGATTTAAGAAATAAAATTAAACATGCTTATAAAACATAAACCAAACGTTGGAGGTGGTCATTTCTTCATGCGCAGTGATAAACTCGGCACTCTAAAGCACCCGAGAGCGTTTTTTTCGATGCCAACCTAACCAGAGTGACGGGAGCGGCACAATTCAGAAAAAGCGCTCAGCTCGCCGAGAAAATGCGATTTAAGCAATAAAATTAAAAATGCTTATAAAACATAAACCAAACGTTGGAGGATGCGCAGTAATAAACTCGGCACTCTAAAGCACCCGAGAGCGTTTTTTTCGATGCCAACCTAACCAGAGTGACGGGAGCGGCACAATTCAGAAAAAGCGCTCAGCTCGCCGAGAAAATGCGATTTAAGCAATAAAATTAAAAATGCTTATAAAACATAAACCAAACGTTGGAGGTGGTCATTTCCTAATGCGCAGTAATAAACTCGGCACTCTAAAGCACCCGAGAGCGTTTTTTTCGATGCCAACCTAACCAGAGTTACGGGAGCGGCACAATTCAGAAAAAGCGCTCAGCTCGCCGAGAAAATGCGATTTAAGCAATAAAATTAAAAATGCTTATAAAACATAAACCAAACGTTGGAGGTGGTCATTTCTTCATGCGCAGTGATAAACTCGGAACTCTAAAGCACCCGAGAGCGTTTTTTTCGATGCCAACCTAACCATAGTGACGGGAGCGGCACAATTCAGAAAAAGTGCTCAGCTCGCCGAGAAAATGCGATTTAAGCAATAAAATTAAAAATGCTTATAAAACATAAACCAAACGTTGGAGGTGGTCATTTCTCCATGCGCAGTGAATAACTCGGCACTCTAAAGCACCCGAGAGCGTTTTTTTCGATGCCAACCTAACCAGAGTGACGGGAGCGGCACAATTCAGAAAAAGTGCTCAGCTCGCCGAGAAAATGCGATTTAAGCAATAAAATTAAAAATGCTTATAAAACATAAACCAAACGTTGGAGGTGGTCATTTCTTAATGCGCAGTAATAAACTCGGCACTCTAAAGCACCCGTGAGCGTTTTTTTCGATGCCAACCTAACCAGAGTGACGGGAGCGGCACAATTCAGAAAAAGCGCTCAGCTCGCCGAGAAAATGCGATTTAAGCAATAAAATTAAAAATGCTTATTAAACATAAACCAAACGTTGGAGGTGGTCATTTCTTCATGCGCAGTGAATAACTCGGCACTCTAAAGCACCCGAGAGCGTTTTTTTCGATGCCAACCTAACCAGAGTGACGGGACAGGCACAATTCAGAAAAAGCGCTCAGCTCGCCGAGAAAATTTGATTTAAGCAATAAAATTAAAAATGCTTATAAAACATAAACCAAACGTTGGAGGTGGTCATTTCTTCATGCGCAGTGATAAACTCGGCACTCTAAAGCACCCGAGAGCGTTTTTTTCGATGCCAACCTAACCAGAGTGACGGGAGCGGCACAATTCAGAAAAAGTGCTCAGCTCGCCGAGAAAATGCGATTTAAACAATAAAATTAAAAATGCTTATAAAACATAAACCAAACGTTGGAGGTGGTCATTTCTTCATGCGCAGTGATAAACTCGGCACTCTAAAGCACCCGAGAGCGTTTTTTTCGATGCCAACCTAACCAGAGTGACGGGAGCGGCACAATTCAGAAAAAGCGCTCAGCTCGCCGAGAAAATGCGATTTAAGCAATAAAATTAAAAATGCTTATAAAACATAAACCAAACGTTGGAGGTGGTCATTTCTTCATGCGCAGTGATAAACTCGGCACTCTAAAGCACCCGAGAGCGTTTTTTTCGATGCCAACCTAACCAGAGTGACGGGAGCGGCACAATTCAGAAAAAGTGCTCAGCTCGCCGAGAAAATGCGATTCAAGCAATAAAATTAAAAATGCTTATTAAACATAAACCAAACGTTGGAGGTGGTCATTTCTTCATGCGCAGTGAATAACTCGGCACTCTAAAGCACCCGAGAGCGTTTTTTTCGATGCCAACCTAACCAGAGTGACGGGAGCGGCACAATTCAGAAAAAGTGCTCAGCTCGCCGAGAAAATGCGATTTAAGCACTAAAATTAAAAATGCTTATAAAACATAAACCAAACGTTGGAGGTGGTCATTTCTTAATGCGCAGTAATAAACTCGGCACTCTAAAGCACCCGAGAGCGTTTTTTTCGATGCCAACCTAACCAGAGTGACGGGAGCGGCACAATTCAGAAAAAGTGCTCAGCTCGCCGAGAAAATGCGATTTAAGCAATAAAATTAAAAATGCTTATAAAACATAAACCAAACGTTGGAGGTGGTCATTTCTTCATGCGCAGTGAATAACTCGGCACTCTAAAGCACCCGAGAGCGTTTTTTTCGATGCCAACCTAACCAGAGTGACGGGAGCGGCACAATTCAGAAAAAGTGCTCAGCTCGCCGAGAAAATGCGATTTAAGCAATACAATTAAAAATGCTTATTAAACATAAACCAAACGTTGGAGGTGGTCATTTCTTCATGCGCAGTGAATAACTCGGCACTCTAAAGCACCCGAGAGCGTTTTTTTCGATGCCAACCTAACCAGAGTGACGGGAGCGGCACAATTCAGAAAAAGTGCTCAGCTCGCCGAGAAAATGCGATTTAAGCAATAAAATTAAAAATGCTTATAAAACATAAACCAAACGTTGGAGGTGGTCATTTCTTAATGCGCAGTAATAAACTCGGCACTCTAAAGCACCCGAGAGCGTTTTTTTCGATGCCAACCTAACCAGAGTGACGGGAGCGGCACAATTCAGAAAAAGTGCTCAGCTCGCCGAGAAAATGCGATTTAAGCAATAAAATTAAAAATGCTTATAAAACATAAACCAAACGTTGGAGGTGGTCATTTCTTAATGCGCAGTAATAAACTCGGCACTCTAAAGCACCCGAGAGCGTTTTTTTCGATGCCAACCTAACCAGAGTGACGGGAGCGGCACAATTCAGAAAAAGCGCTCAGCTCGCCGAGAAAATGCGATTTAAGCAATAAAATTAAAAATGCTTATAAAACATAAACCAAACGTTGGAGGTGGTCATTTCTTCATGCGCAGTGATAAACTCGGCACTCTAAAGCACCCGAGAGCGTTTTTTTCGATGCCAACCTAACGAGAGTGACGGGAGCGGCACAATTCAGAAAAAGTGCTCAGCTCGCCGAGAAAATGCGATTTAAGCAATAAAATTAAAAATGCTTATAAAACATAAACCAAACGTTGGAGGTGGTCATTTCTTCATGCGCAGTGATAAACTCGGCACTCTAAAGCACCCGAGAGCGTTTTTTTCGATGCCAACCTAACCAGAGTGACGGGAGCGGCACAATTCAGAAAAAGTGCTCAGCTCGCCGAGAAAATGCGATTCAAGCAATAAAATTAAAAATGCTTATTAAACATAAACCAAACGTTGGAGGTGGTCATTTCTTCATGCGCAGTGAATAACTCGGCACTCTAAAGCACCCGAGAGCGTTTTTTTCGATGCCAACCTAACCAGAGTGACGGGAGCGGCACAATTCAGAAAAAGTGCTCAGCTCGCCGAGAAAATGCGATTTAAGCAATAAAATTAAAAATGCTTATAAAACATAAACCAAACGTTGGAGGTGGTCATTTCTTAATGCGCAGTAATAAACTCGGCACTCTAAAGCACCCGAGAGCGTTTTTTTCGATGCCAACCTAACCAGAGTGACGGGAGCGGCACAATTCAGAAAAAGTGCTCAGCTCGCCGAGAAAATGCGATTTAAGCAATAAAATTAAAAAGGCTTATAAAACATAAACCAAACGTTGGAGGTGGTCATTTCTTAATGCGCAGTAATAAACTCGGCACTCTAAAGCACCCGAGAGCGTTTTTTTCGATGCCAACCTAACCAGAGTGACGGGAGCGGCACAATTCAGAAAAAGTGCTCAGCTCGCCGAGAAAATGCGATTTAAGCAATAAAATTAAAAATGCTTATTAAACATAAACCAAACGTTGGAGGTGGTCATTTCTTCATGCGCAGTGAATAACTCGGCACTCTAAAGCACCCGAGAGCGTTTTTTTCGATGCCAACCTAACCAGAGTGACGGGAGCGGCACAATTCAGAAAAAGCGCTCAGCTCGCCGAGAAAATGCGATTTAAGCAATAAAATTAAAAATGCTTATAAAACATAAACCAAACGTTGGAGGTGGTCATTTCTTAATGCGCAGTAATAAACTCGGCACTCTAAAGCACCCGAGAGCGTTTTTTTCGATGCCAACCTAACCAGAGTGACGGGAGCGGCACAATTCAGAAAAAGTGCTCAGCTCGCCGAGAAAATGCGATTTAAGCAATAAAATTAAAAATGCTTATAAAACATAAACCAAACGTTGGAGGTGGTCATTTCTTAATGCGCAGTAATAAACTCGGCACTCTAAAGCACCCGAGAGCGTTTTTTTGGATGCCAACCTAACCAGAGTGACGGGAGCGGCACAGTTCAGAAAAAGTGCTCAGCTCGCCGAGAAAATGCGATTTAAGCAATAAAATTAAAAATGCTTATTAAACATAAACCAAACGTTGGAGGTGGTCATTTCTTCATGCGCAGTGAATAACTCGGCACTCTAAAGCACCCGATAGCGTTTTTTTCGATGCCAACCTAACCAGAGTGACGGGAGCGGCACAATTCAGAAAAAGTGCTCAGCTCGCCGAGAAAATGCGATTTAAGCAATAAAATTAAAAATGCTCATAAAACATAAACCAAACGTTGGAGGTGGTCATTTCCTAATGCGCAGTAATAAACTCGGCACTCTAAAGCACCCGAGAGCGTTTTTTTCGATGCCAACCTAACCAGAGTGACGGGAGCGGCACAATTCAGAAAAAGTGCTCAGCTCGCCGAGAAAATGCGATTTAAGCAATAAAATTAAAAATGCTTATAAAACATAAACCAAACGTTGGAGGTGGTCATTTCTTAATGCGCAGTAATAAACTCGGCACTCTAAAGCACCCGAGAGCGTTTTTTTCGATGCCAACCTAACCAGAGTGACGGGAGCGGCACAATTCAGAAAAAGTGCTCAGCTCGCCGAGAAAATGCGATTTAAGCAATAAAATTAAAAATGCTTATAAAACATAAACCAAACGTTGGAGGTGGTCATTTCTTCGTGCGCAGTGAATAACTCGGCACTCTAAAGCACCCGAGAGCGTTTTTTTCGATGCCAACCTAACCAGAGTGACGGGAGCGGCACAATTCAGAAAAAGTGCTCAGCTCGCCGAGAAAATGCGATTTAAGCAATAAAATTAAAAATGCTTATAAAACATAAACCAAACGTTGGAGGTGGTCATTTCTTAATGCGCAGTAATAAACTCGGCACTCTAAAGCACCCGAGAGCGTTTTTTTCGATGCCAACCTAACCAGAGTGACGGGAGCGGCACAATTCAGAAAAAGTGCTCAGCTCGCCGAGAAAATGCGATTTAAGCAATAAAATTAAAAATGCTTATAAAACATAAACCAAACGTTGGAGGATGCGCAGTAATAAACTCGGCACTCTAAAGCACCCGAGAGCGTTTTTTTCGATGCCAACCTAACCAGAGTTACGGGAGCGGCACAATTCAGAAAAAGCGCTCAGCTCGCCGAGAAAATGCGATTTAAGCAATAAAATTAAAAATGCTTATAAAACATAAACCAAACGTTGGAGGTGGTCATTTCTTCATGCGCAGTGAATAACTCGGCACTCTAAAGCACCCGAGAGCGTTTTTTTCGATGCCAACCTAACCAGAGTGACGGGAGCGGCACAATTCAGAAAAAGTGCTCAGCTCGCCGAGAAAATGCGATTTAAGCAATAAAATTAAAAATGCTTATAAAACATAAACCAAACGTTGGAGGTGGTCATTTCTTAATGCGCAGTAATAAACTCGGCACTCTAAAGCACCCGTGAGCGTTTTTTTCGATGCCAACCTAACCAGAGTGACGGGAGCGGCACAATTCAGAAAAAGTGCTCAGCTCGCCGAGAAAATGCGATTTAAGCAATAAAATTAAAAATGCTTATTAAACATAAACCAAACGTTGGAGGTGGTCATTTCTTCATGCGCAGTGAATAACTCGGCACTCTAAAGCACCCGAGAGCGTTTTTTTCGATGCCAACCTAACCAGAGTGACGGGAGCGGCACAATTCAGAAAAAGCGCTCAGCTCGCCGAGAAAATGCGATTTAAGCAAAAAAATTAAAAATGCTTATAAAACATAAACCAAACGTTGGAGGTGGTCATTTCTTAATGCGCAGTAATAAACTCGGCACTCTAAAGCACCCGAGAGCGTTTTTTTCGATGCCAACCTAACCAGAGTGACGGGAGCGGCACAATTCAGAAAAAGTGCTCAGCTCGCCGAGAAAATGCGATTTAAGCAATAAAATTAAAAATGCTTATAAAACATAAACCAAACGTTGGAGGTGGTCATTTCTTAATGCGCAGTAATAAACTCGGCACTCTAAAGCACCCGAGAGCGTTTTTTTCGATGCCAACCTAACCAGAGTGACGGGAGCGGCACAATTCAGAAAAAGTGCTCAGCTCGCCGAGAAAATGCGATTTAGGCAATAAAATTAAAAATGCTTATAAAACATAAACCAAACGTTGGAGGTGGTCATTTCTTAATGCGCAGTAATAAACTCGGCACTCTAAAGCACCCGAGAGCGTTTTTTTCGATGCCAACCTAACCAGAGTGACGGGAGCGGCACAATTCAGAAAAAGCGCTCAGCTCGCCGAGAAAATGCGATTTAAGCAATGAAATTAAAAATGCTTATAAAACATAAACCAAACGTTGGAGGTGGTCATTTCTTCATGCGCAGTGAATAACTCGGCACTCTAAAGCACCCGAGAGCGTTTTTTTCGATGCCAAGTGACGGGAGCGGCACAATTCAGAAAAAGTGCTCAGCTCGCCGAGAAAATGCGATTTAAGCAATAAAATTAAAAATGCTTATTAAACATAAACCAAACGTTGGAGGTGGTCATTTCTTCATGCGCAGTGAATAACTCGGCACTCTAAAGCACCCGAGAGCGTTTTTTTCGATGCCAACCTAACCAGAGTGACGGGAGCGGCACAATTCAGAAAAAGCGCTCAGCTCGCCGAGAAAATGCGATTTAAGCAATAAAATTAAAAATGCTTATAAAACATAAACCAAACGTTGGAGGTGGTCATTTCTTAATGCGCAGTAATAAACTCGGCACTCTAAAGCACCCGAGAGCGTTTTTTTCGATGCCAACCTAACCAGAGTGACGGGAGCGGCACAATTCAGAAAAAGCGCTCAGCTCGCCGAGAAAATGCGATTTAAGCAATAAAATTAAAAATGCTTATAAAACATAAACCAAACGTTGGAGGTGGTCATTTCTTAATGCGCAGTAATAAACTCGGCACTCTAAAGCACCCGAGAGCGTTTTTTTCGATGCCAACCTAACCAGAGTGACGGGAGCGGCACAATTCAGAAAAAGTGCTCAGCTCGCCGAGAAAATGCGATTTAAGCAATAAAATTAAAAATGCTTATAAAACATAAACCAAACGTTGGAGGTGGTCATTTCTTAATGCGCAGTAATAAACTCGGCACTCTAAAGCACCCGAGAGCGTTTTTTTCGATGCCAACCTAACCAGAGTTACGGGAGCGGCACAATTCAGAAAAAGCGCTCAGCTCGCCGAGAAAATGCGATTTAAGCAATAAAATTAAAAATGCTTATTAAACATAAACCAAACGTTGGAGGTGGTCATTTCTTCATGCGCAGTGAATAACTCGGCACTCTTAAGCACCCGAGAGCGTTTTTTTCGATGCCAACCTAACCAGAGTGACGGGAGCGGCACAATTCAGAAAAAGCGCTCAGCTCGCCGAGAAAATGCGATTTAAGCAATAAAATTAAAAATGCTTATAAAACATAAACCAAACGTTGGAGGTGGTCATTTCTTCATGCGCAGTGATAAACTCGGCACTCTAAAGCACCCGAGAGCGTTTTTTTCGATGCCAACCTAACCAGAGTGACGGGAGCGGCACAATTCAGAAAAAGTGCTCAGCTCGCCGAGAAAATGCGATTTAAGCAATAAAATTAAAAATGCTTATAAAACATAAACCAAACGTTGGAGGTGGTCATTTCTTCATGCGCAGTGAATAACTCGGCACTCTAAAGCACCCGAGAGCGTTTTTTTCGATGCCAACCTAACCAGAGTGACGGGAGCGGCACAATTCAGAAAAAGTGCTCAGCTCGCCGAGAAAATGCGATTTAAGCAATAAAATTAAAAATGCTTATAAAACATAAACCAAACGTTGGAGGTGGTCATTTCTTCATGCGCAGTGATAAACTCGGCACTCTAAAGCACCCGAGAGCGTTTTTTTCGATGCCAACCTAACCAGAGTGACGGGAGCGGCACAATTCAGAAAAAGTGCTCAGCTCGCCGAGAAAATGCGATTTAAGCAATAAAATTAAAAATGCTTATAAAACATAAACCAAACGTTGGAGGTGGTCATTTCTCCATGCGCAGTGAATAACTCGGCACTCTAAAGCACCCGAGAGCGTTTTTTTCGATGCCAACCTAACCAGAGTGACGGGAGCGGCACAATTCAGAAAAAGTGCTCAGCTCGCCGAGAAAATGCGATTTAAGCAATAAAATTAAAAATGCTTATAAAACATAAACCAAACGTTGGAGGTGGTCATTTCTTAATGCGCAGTAATAAACTCGGAACTCTAAAGCACCTGAGAGCGTTTTTTTCGATGCCAACCGAACCAGAGTGACGGGAGCGGCACAATTCAGAAAAAACGCTCAGCTCGCCGAGAAAATGCGATTTAAGAAATAAAATTAAAAATGCTTATAAAACATAAACCAAACGTTGGAGGTGGTCATTTCTTAATGCGCAGTGATAAACTCGGCACTCTAAAGCACCCGAGAGCGTTTTTTTCGATGCCAACCTAACCAGAGTGACGGGAGCGGCACAATTCAGAAAAAGTGCTCAGCTCGCCGAGAAAATGCGATTCAAGCAATAAAATTAAAAATGCTTATTAAACATAAACCAAACGTTGGAGGTGGTCATTTCTTCATGCGCAGTGAATAACTCGGCACTCTAAAGCACCCGAGAGCGTTTTTTTCGATGCCAACCTAACCAGAGTGACGGAGCGGCACAATTCAGAAAAAGTGCTCAACTCGCCGAGAAAATGCGATTTAAGCAATAAAATTAAAAATGCTTATTAAACATAAACCAAACGTTGGAGGTGGTCATTTCTTCATGCGCAGTGAATAACTCGGCACTCTAAAGCACCCGATAGCGTTTTTTTCGATGCCAACCTAACCAGAGTGACGGGAGCGGCACAATTCAGAAAAAGTGCTCAGCTCGCCGAGAAAATGCGATTTAAGCAATAAAATTAAAAATGCTTATAAAACATAAACCAAACGTTGGAGGTGGTCATTTCTTAATGCGCAGTGAATAACTCGGCACTCTAAAGCACCCGATAGCGTTTTTTTCGATGCCAACCTAACCAGAGTGACGGGAGCGGCACAATTCAGAAAAAGTGCTCAGCTCGCCGAGAAAATGCGATTTAGGCAATAAAATTAAAAATGCTTATAAAACATAAACCAAACGTTGGAGGTGGTCATTTCTTAATGCGCAGTAATAAACTCGGCACTCTAAAGCACCCGAGAGCGTTTTTTTCGATGCCAACCTAACCAGAGTGACGGGAGCGGCACAATTCAGAAAAAGCGCTCAGCTCGCCGAGAAAATGCGATTTAAGCAATAAAATTAAAAATGCTTATAAAACATAAACCAAACGTTGGAGGTGGTCATTTCTTCATGCGCAGTGAATAACTCGGCACTCTAAAGCACCCGAGAGCGTTTTTTTCGATGCCAACCTAACCAGAGTGACGGGAGCGGCACAATTCAGAAAAAGTGCTCAGCTCGCCGAGAAAATGCGATTTAAGCAATAAAATTAAAAATGCTTATAAAACATAAACCAAACGTTGGAGGTGGTCATTTCTTAATGCGCAGTAATAAACTCGGCACTCTAAAGCACCCGAGAGCGTTTTTTTCGATGCCAACCTAACCAGAGTGACGGGAGCGGCACAATTCAGAAAAAGTTCTCAGCTCGCCGAGAAAATGCGATTTAAGCAATAAAATTAAAAATGCTTATTAAACATAAACCAAACGTTGGAGGTGGTCATTTCTTCATGCGCAGTGAATAACTCGGCACTCTAAAGCACCCGAGAGCGTTTTTTTCGATGCCAACCTAACCAGAGTGACGGGAGCGGCACAATTCAGAAAAAGCGCTCAGCTCGCCGAGAAAATGCGATTTAAGCAATAAAATTAAAAATGCTTATTAAACATAAACCAAACGTTGGAGGTGGTCATTTCTTCATGCGCAGTGAATAACTCGGCACTCTAAAGCACCCGAGAGCGTTTTTTTCGATGCCAACCTAACCAGAGTGACGGGAGCGGCACAATTCAGAAAAAGTGCTCAGCTCGCCGAGAAAATGCGATTTAGGCAATAAAATTAAAAATGCTTATAAAACATAAACCAAACGTTGGAGGTGGTCATTTCTTAATGCGCAGTAATAAACTCGGCACTCTAAAGCACCCGAGAGCGTTTTTTTCGATGCCAACCTAACCAGAGTGACGGGAGCGGCACAATTCAGAAAAAGCGCTCAGCTCGCCGAGAAAATGCGATTTAAGCAATAAAATTAAAAATGCTTATAAAACATAAACCAAACGTTGGAGGTGGTCATTTCTTCATGCGCAGTGAATAACTCGGCACTCTAAAGCACCCGAGAGCGTTTTTTTCGATGCCAACCTAACCAGAGTGACGGGAGCGGCACAATTCAGAAAAAGTGCTCAGCTCGCCGAGAAAATGCGATTTAAGCAATACAATTAAAAATGCTTATAAAACATAAACCAAACGTTGGAGGTGGTCATTTCTTAATGCGCAGTAATAAACTCGGCACTCTAAAGCACCCGAGAGCGTTTTTTTCGATGCCAACCTAACCAGAGTGACGGGAGCGGCACAATTCAGAAAAAGTTCTCAGCTCGCCGAGAAAATGCGATTTAAGCAATAAAATTAAAAATGCTTATTAAACATAAACCAAACGTTGGAGGTGGTCATTTCTTCATGCGCAGTGAATAACTCGGCACTCTTAAGCACCCGAGAGCGTTTTTTTCGATGCCAACCTAACCAGAGTGACGGGAGCGGCACAATTCAGAAAAAGCGCTCAGCTCGCCGAGAAAATGCGATTTAAGCAATAAAATTAAAAATGCTTATAAAACATAAACCAAACGTTGGAGGTGGTCATTTCTTCATGCGCAGTGATAAACTCGGCACTCTAAAGCACCCGAGAGCGTTTTTTTCGATGCCAACCTAACCAGAGTGACGGGAGCGGCACAATTCAGAAAAAGTGCTCAGCTCGCCGAGAAAATGCGATTTAAGCAATAAAATTAAAAATGCTTATAAAACATAAACCAAACGTTGGAGGTGGTCATTTCTTCATGCGCAGTGAATAACTCGGCACTCTAAAGCACCCGAGAGCGTTTTTTTCGATGCCAACCTAACCAGAGTGACGGGAGCGGCACAATTCAGAAAAAGTGCTCAGCTCGCCGAGAAAATGCGATTTAAGCAATAAAATTAAAAATGCTTATAAAACATAAACCAAACGTTGGAGGTGGTCATTTCTTCATGCGCAGTGATAAACTCGGCACTCTATAGCACCCGAGAGCGTTTTTTTCGATGCCAACCTAACCAGAGTGACGGGAGCGGCACAATTCAGAAAAAGTGCTCAGCTCGCCGAGAAAATGCGATTTAAGCAATAAAATTAAAAATGCTTATAAAACATAAACCAAACGTTGGAGGTGGTCATTTCTCCATGCGCAGTGAATAACTCGGCACTCTAAAGCACCCGAGAGCGTTTTTTTCGATGCCAACCTAACCAGAGTGACGGGAGCGGCACAATTCAGAAAAAGTGCTCAGCTCGCCGAGAAAATGCGATTTAAGCAATAAAATTAAAAATGCTTATAAAACATAAACCAAACGTTGGAGGTGGTCATTTCTTAATGCGCAGTAATAAACTCGGAACTCTAAAGCACCCGTGAGCGTTTTTTTCGATGCCAACCTAACCAGAGTGACGGGAGCGGCACAATTCAGAAAAAGTGCTCAGCTCGCCGAGAAAATGCGATTTAAGCAATAAAATTAAAAATGCTTATAAAACATAAACCAAACGTTGGAGGTGGTCATTTCTTAATGCGCAGTAATAAACTCGGCACTCTAAAGCACCCGAGAGCGTTTTTTTCGATGCCAACCTAACCAGAGTGACGGGAGCGGCACAATTCAGAAAAAGCGCTCAGCTCGCCGAGAAAATGCGATTTGAGCAATAAAATTAAAAATGCTTATAAAACATAAACCAAACGTTGGAGGTGGTCATTTCTTAATGCGCAGTAATAAACTCGGCACTCTAAAGCACCCGAGAGCGTTTTTTTCGATGCCAACCTAACCAGAGTGACGGGAGCGGCACAATTCAGAAAAAGTGCTCAGCTCGCCGAGAAAATGCGATTTAAGCAATAAAATTAAAAATGCTTATTAAACATAAACCAAACGTTGGAGGTGGTCATTTCTTCATGCGCAGTGAATAACTCGGCACTCTAAAGCACCCGAGAGCGTTTTTTTCGATGCCAACCTAACCAGAGTGACGGGAGCGGCACAATTCAGAAAAAGCGCTCAGCTCGCCGAGAAAATGCGATTTAAGCAATAAATTTAAAAATGCTTATAAAACATAAACCAAACGTTGGAGGTGGTCATTTCTTCATGCGCAGTGATAAACTCGGCACTCTAAAGCACCCGAGAGCGTTTTTTTCGATGCCAACCTAACCAGAGTGACGGGAGCGGCACAATTCAGAAAAAGTGCTCAGCTCGCCGAGAAAATGCGATTTAAGCAATAAAATTAAAAATGCTTATAAAACATAAACCAAACGTTGGAGGTGGTCATTTCTTCATGCGCAGTGATAAACTCGGCACTCTAAAGCACCTGAGAGCGTTTTTTCCGATGCCAACCGAACCAGAGTGACGGGAGCGGCACAATTCAGAAAAAGCGCTCAGCTCGCCGAGAAAATGCGATTTAAGAAATAAAATTAAAAATGCTTATAAAACATAAACCAAACGTTGGAGGTGGTCATTTCTTCATGCGCAGTGATAAACTCGGCACTCTAAAGCACCCGAGAGCGTTTTTTTCGATGCCAACCTAACCAGAGTGACGGGAGCGGCACAATTCAGAAAAAGTGCTCAGCTCGCCGAGAAAATGCGATTCAAGCAATAAAATTAAAAATGCTTATTAAACATAAACCAAACGTTGGAGGTGGTCATTTCTTCATGCGCAGTGAATAACTCGGCACTCTAAAGCACCCGAGAGCGTTTTTTTCGATGCCAACCTAACCAGAGTGACGGAGCGGCACAATTCAGAAAAAGTGCTCAACTCGCCGAGAAAATGCGATTTAAGCAATAAAATTAAAAATGCTTATTAAACATAAACCAAACGTTGGAGGTGGTCATTTCTTCATGCGCAGTGAATAACTCGGCACTCTAAAGCACCCGATAGCGTTTTTTTTCGATGCCAACCTAACCAGAGTGACGGGAGCGGCACAATTCAGAAAAAGTGCTCAGCTCGCCGAGAAAATGCGATTTAAGCAATAAAATTAAAAATGCTTATAAAACATAAACCAAACGTTGGAGGTGGTCATTTCTTAATGCGCAGTGAATAACTCGGCACTCTAAAGCACCCGATAGCGTTTTTTTCGATGCCAACCTAACCAGAGTGACGGGAGCGGCACAATTCAGAAAAAGTGCTCAGCTCGCCGAGAAAATGCGATTTAGGCAATAAAATTAAAAATGCTTATAAAACATAAACCAAACGTTGGAGGTGGTCATTTCTTAATGCGCAGTAATAAACTCGGCACTCTAAAGCACCCGAGAGCGTTTTTTTCGATGCCAACCTAACCAGAGTGACGGGAGCGGCACAATTCAGAAAAAGCGCTCAGCTCGCCGAGAAAATGCGATTTAAGCAATAAAATTAAAAATGCTTATAAAACATAAACCAAACGTTGGAGGTGGTCATTTCTTCATGCGCAGTGAATAACTCGGCACTCTAAAGCACCCGAGAGCGTTTTTTTCGATGCCAACCTAACCAGAGTGACGGGAGCGGCACAATTCAGAAAAAGTGCTCAGCTCGCCGAGAAAATGCGATTTAAGCAATAAAATTAAAAATGCTTATAAAACATAAACCAAACGTTGGAGGTGGTCATTTCTTAATGCGCAGTAATAAACTCGGCACTCTAAAGCACCCGAGAGCGTTTTTTTCGATGCCAACCTAACCAGAGTGACGGGAGCGGCACAATTCAGAAAAAGTTCTCAGCTCGCCGAGAAAATGCGATTTAAGCAATAAAATTAAAAATGCTTATTAAACATAAACCAAACGTTGGAGGTGGTCATTTCTTCATGCGCAGTGAATAACTCGGCACTCTAAAGCACCCGAGAGCGTTTTTTTCGATGCCAACCTAACCAGAGTGACGGGAGCGGCACAATTCAGAAAAAGCGCTCAGCTCGCCGAGAAAATGCGATTTAAGCAATAAAAATAAAAATGCTTATTAAACATAAACCAAACGTTGGAGGTGGTCATTTCTTCATGCGCAGTGAATAACTCGGCACTCTAAAGCACCCGAGAGCGTTTTTTTCGATGCCAACCTAACCAGAGTGACGGGAGCGGCACAATTCAGAAAAAGTGCTCAGCTCGCCGAGAAAATGCGATTTAGGCAATAAAATTAAAAATGCTTATAAAACATAAACCAAACGTTGGAGGTGGTCATTTCTTAATGCGCAGTAATAAACTCGGCACTCTAAAGCACCCGAGAGCGTTTTTTTCGATGCCAACCTAACCAGAGTGACGGGAGCGGCACAATTCAGAAAAAGTGCTCAGCTCGCCGAGAAAATGCGATTTAAGCAATAAAATTAAAAATGCTTATAAAACATAAACCAAACGTTGGAGGTGGTCATTTCTTCATGCGCAGTGAATAACTCGGCACTCTAAAGCACCCGAGAGCGTTTTTTTCGATGCCAACCTAACCAGAGTGACGGGAGCGGCACAATTCAGAAAAAGTGCTCAGCTCGCCGAGAAAATGCGATTTAAGCAATAAAATTAAAAATGCTTATAAAACATAAACCAAACGTTGGAGGTGGTCATTTCTTCATGCGCAGTGATAAACTCGGCACTCTAAAGCACCCGAGAGCGTTTTTTTCGATGCCAACCTAACCAGAGTGACGGGAGCGGCACAATTCAGAAAAAGCGCTCAGCTCGCCGAGAAAATGCGATTTAAGAAATAAAATTAAAAATGCTTATAAAACATAAACCAAACGTTGGAGGTGGTCATTTCTTCATGCGCAGTGATAAACTCGGCACTCTAAAGCACCCGAGAGCGTTTTTTTCGATGCCAACCTAACCAGAGTGACGGGAGCGGCACAATTCAGAAAAAGTTCTCAGCTCGCCGAGAAAATGCGATTTAAGCAATAAAATTAAAAATGCTTATAAAACATAAACCAAACGTTGGAGGTGGTCATTTCTTCATGCGCAGTGATAAACTCGGCACTCTAAAGCACCCGAGAGCGTTTTTTTCGATGCCAACCTAACCAGAGTGACGGGAGCGGCACAATTCAGAAAAAGTGCTCAGCTCGCCGAGAAAATGCGATTTAAGCAATAAAATTAAAAATGCTTATAAAACATAAACCAAACGTTGGAGGTGGTCATTTCTTCATGCGCAGTGATAAACTCGGCACTCTAAAGCACCCGAGAGCGTTTTTTTCGATGCCAACCTAACCAGAGTGACGGGAGCGGCACAATTCAGAAAAAGTGCTCAGCTCGCCGAGAAAATGCGATTTAGGCAATAAAATTAAAAATGCTTATAAAACATAAACCAAACGTTGGAGGTGGTCATTTCTTAATGCGCAGTAATAAACTCGGCACTCTAAAGCACCCGAGAGCGTTTTTTTCGATGCCAACCTAACCAGAGTGACGGGAGCGGCACAATTCAGAAAAAGCGCTCAGCTCGCCGAGAAAATGCGATTTAAGCAATAAAATTAAAAATGCTTATAAAACATAAACCAAACGTTGGAGGTGGTCATTTCTTAATGCGCAGTAATAAACTCGGCACTCTAAAGCACCCGAGAGCGTTTTTTTCGATGCCAACCTAACCAGAGTGACGGGAGCGGCACAATTCAGAAAAAGCGCTCAGCTCGCCGAGAAAATGCGATTTAAGCAATAAAATTAAAAATGCTTATAAAACATAAACCAAACGTTGGAGGTGGTCATTTCTTAATGCACAGTAATAAACTCGGCACTCTAAAGCACCCGAGAGCGTTTTTTTCGATGCCAACCTAACCAGAGTGACGGGAGCGGCACAATTCAGAAAAAGTGCTCAGCTCGCCGAGAAAATGCGATTTAAGCAATAAAATTAAAAATGCTTATTAAACATAAACCAAACGTTGGAGGTTGTCATTTCTTCATGCGCAGTGAATAACTCGGCACTCTAAAGCACCCGAGAGCGTTTTTTTCGATGCCAACCTAACCAGAGTGACGGGAGCGGCACAATTCAGAAAAAGCGCTCAGCTCGCCGAGAAAATGCGATTTAAGCAATGAAATTAAAAATGCTTATAAAACATAAACCAAACGTTGGAGGTGGTCATTTCTTAATGCGCAGTAATAAACTCGGCACTCTAAAGCACCCGAGAGCGTTTTTTTCGATGCCAACCTAACCAGAGTGACGGGAGCGGCACAATTCAGAAAAAGCGCTGAGCTCGCCGAGAAAATGCGATTTAAGCAATAAAATTAAAAATGCTTATAAAACATAAACCAAACGTTGGAGGTGGTCATTTCTTCATGCGCAGTGATAAACTCGGCACTCTAAAGCACCCGAGAGCGTTTTTTTCGATGCCAACCTAACCAGAGTGACGGGAGCGGCACAATTCAGAAAAAGCGCTCAGCTCACCGAGAAAATGCGATTTAAGCAATAAAATTAAAACTGCTTATAAAACATAAACCAAACGTTGGAGGTGGTCATTTCTTCATGCGCAGTGATAAACTCGGCACTCTAAAGCACCCGAGAGCGTTTTTTTCGATGCCAACCTAACCAGAGTGACGGGAGCGGCACAATTCAGAAAAAGTGCTCAGCTCGCCGAGAAAATGCGATTTAAGCAATAAAATTAAAAATGCTTATAAAACATAAACCAAACGTTGGAGGTGGTCATTTCTTCATGCGCAGTGATAAACTCGGCACTCTAAAGCACCCGAGAGCGTTTTTTTCGATGCCAACCTAACCAGAGTGACGGGAGCGGCACAATACAGAAAAAGCGCTCAGCTCGCCGAGAAAATGCGATTTAAGAAATAAAATTAAAAATGCTTATAAAACATAAACCAAACGTTGGAGGTGGTCATTTCTTCATGCGCAGTGATAAACTCGGCACTCTAAAGCACCCGAGAGCGTTTTTTTCGATGCCAACCTAACCAGAGTGACGGGAGCGGCACAATTCAGAAAAAGTGCTCAGCTCGCCGAGAAAATGCGATTCAAGCAATAAAATTAAAAATGCTTATTAAACATAAACCAAACGTTGGAGGTGGTCATTTCTTCATGCGCAGTGAATAACTCGGCACTCTAAAGCACCCGAGAGCGTTTTTTTCGATGCCAACCTAACCAGAGTGACGGGAGCGGCACAATTCAGAAAAAGTGCTCAGCTCGCCGAGAAAATGCGATTTAAGCAATAAAATTAAAAATGCTTATAAAACATAAACCAAACGTTGGAGGTGGTAATTTCTTAATGCGCAGTAATAAACTCGGCACTCTAAAGCACCCGAGAGCGTTTTTTTCGATGCCAACCTAACCAGAGTGACGGAGCGGCACAATTCAGAAAAAGTGCTCAGCTCGCCGATAAAATGCGATTTAAGCAATAAAATTAAAAATGCTTATTAAACATAAACCAAACGTTGGAGGTGGTCATTTCTTCATGCGCAGTGAATAACTCGGCACTCTAAAGCACCCGATAGCGTTTTTTTCGATGCCAACCTAACCAGAGTGACGGGAGCGGCACAATTCAGAAAAAGTGCTCAGCTCGCCGAGAAAATGCGATTTAAGCAATAAAATTAAAAATGCTTATAAAACATAAACCAAACGTTGGAGGTGGTCATTTCTTAATGCGCAGTAATAAACTCGGCACTCTAAAGCACCCGAGAGCGTTTTTTTCGATGCCAACCTAACCAGAGTGACGGGAGCGGCACAATTCAGAAAAAGTGCTCAGCTCGCCGAGAAAATGCGATTTAGGCAATAAAATTAAAAATGCTTATAAAACATAAACCAAACGTTGGAGGTGGTCATTTCTTAATGCGCAGTAATAAACTCGGCACTCTAAAGCACCCGAGAGCGTTTTTTTCGATGCCAACCTAACCAGAGTGACGGGAGCGGCACAATTCAGAAAAAGCGCTCAGCTCGCCGAGAAAATGCGATTTAAGCAATAAAATTAAAAATGCTTATAAAACATAAACCAAACGTTGGAGGTGGTCATTTCTTCATGCGCAGTGAATAACTCGGCACTCTAAAGCACCCGAGAGCGTTTTTTTCGATGCCAACCTAACCAGAGTGACGGGAGCGGCACAATTCAGAAAAAGTGCTCAGCTCGCCGAGAAAATGCGATTTAAGCAATAAAATTAAAAATGCTTATAAAACATAAACCAAACGTTGGAGGTGGTCATTTCTTAATGCGCAGTAATAAACTCGGCACTCTAAAGCACCCGAGAGCGTTTTTTTCGATGCCAACCTAACCAGAGTGACGGGAGCGGCACAATTCAGAAAAAGTTCTCAGCTCGCCGAGAAAATGCGATTTAAGCAATAAAATTAAAAATGCTTATAAAACATAAACCAAACGTTGGAGGTGGTCATTTCTTAATGCGCAGTAATAAACTCGGCACTCTAAAGCACCCGAGAGCGTTTTTTTCGATGCCAACCTAACCAGAGTGACGGGAGCGGCACAATTCAGAAAAAGCGCTCAGCTCGCCGAGAAAATGCGATTTAAGCAATAAAATTAAAAATGCTTATAAAACATAAACCAAACGTTGGAGGTGGTCATTTCTTAATGCGCAGTAATAAACTCGGCACTCTAAAGCACCCGAGAGCGTTTTTTTCGATGCCAACCTAACCAGAGTGACGGGAGCGGCACAATTCAGAAAAAGTGCTCAGCTCGCCGAGAAAATGCGATTTAAGCAATAAAATTAAAAATGCTTATTAAACATAAAAAGAACGTTGGAGGTTGTCATTTCTTCATGCGCAGTGAATAACTCGGCACTCTAAAGCACCCGAGAGCGTTTTTTTCGATGCCAACCTAACCAGAGTGACGGGAGCGGCACAATTCAGAAAAAGCGCTCAGCTCGCCGAGAAAATGCGATTTAAGCAATAAAATTAAAAATGCTTATTAAACATAAACCAAACGTTGGAGGTGGTCATTTCTTCATGCGCAGTGAATAACTCGGCACTCTAAAGCACCCGAGAGCGTTTTTTTCGATGCCAACCTAACCAGAGTGACGGGAGCGGCACAATTCAGAAAAAGTGCTCAGCTCGCCGAGAAAATGCGATTTAAGCAATAAAATTAAAAATGCTTATAAAACATAAACCAAACGTTGGAGGTGGTCATTTCTTAATGCGCAGTAATAAACTCGGCACTCTAAAGCACCCGTGAGCGTTTTTTTCGATGCCAACCTAACCAGAGTGACGGGAGCGGCACAAAAAGTGCTCAGCTCGCCGAGAAAATGCGATTTAAGCAATAAAATTAAAAATGCTTATAAAACATAAACCAAACGTTGGAGGTGGTCATTTCTTCATGCGCAGTGATAAACTCGGCACTCTAAAGCACCCGAGAGCGTTTTTTTCGATGCCAACCTAACCAGAGTGACGGGAGCGGCACAATTCAGAAAAAGTGCTCAGCTCGCCGAGAAAATGCGATTTAAGCAATAAAATTAAAAATGCTTATAAAACATAAACCAAACGTTGGAGGTGGTCATTTCTTCATGCGCAGTGATAAAGTCGGCACTCTAAAGCACCCGAGAGCGTTTTTTTCGATGCCAACCTAACCAGAGTGACGGGAGCGGCACAATTCGGAAAAAGTGCTCAGCTCGCCGAGAAAATGCGATTTAAGCAATAAAATTAAAAATGCTTATTAAACATAAACCAAACGTTGGAGGTGGTCATTTCTTCATGCGCAGTGATAAACTCGGCACTCTAAAGCACCCGAGAGCGTTTTTTTCGATGCCAACCTAACCAGAGTGACGGGAGCGGCACAATTCAGAAAAAGTGCTCAGCTCGCCGAGAAAATGCGATTTAAGCAATAAAACTAAAAATGCTTATAAAACATAAACCAAACGTTGGAGGTGGTCATTTCTTCATGCGCAGTGAATAACTCGGCACTCTAAAGCACCCGAGAGCGTTTTTTTCGATGCCAACCTAACCAGAGTGACGGGAGCGGCACAATTCAGAAAAAGCGCTCAGCTCGCCGAGAAAATGCGATTTAAGCAATAAAATTAAAAATGCTTATTAAACATAAACCAAACGTTGGAGGTGGTCATTTCTTCATGCGCAGTGAATAACTCGGCACTCTAAAGCACCCGAGAGCGTTTTTTTCGATGCCAACCTAACCAGAGTGACGGGAGAGGCACAATTCAGAAAAAGCGCTCAGCTCGCCGAGAAAATGCGATTTAAGCAATAAAATTAAAAATGCTTATAAAACATAAACCAAACGTTGGAGGTGGTCATTTCTTCATGCGCAGTGATAAACTCGGCACTCTAAAGCACCCGAGAGCGTTTTTTTCGATGCCAACCTAACCAGAGTGACGGGAGCGGCACAATTCAGAAAAAGTGCTCAGCTCGCCGAGAAAATGCGATTTAAGCAATAAAATTAAAAATGCTTATAAAACATAAACCAAACGTTGGAGGTGGTCATTTCTTCATGCGCAGTGATAAAGTCGGCACTCTAAAGCACCCGAGAGCGTTTTTTTCGATGCCAACCTAACCAGAGTGACGGGAGCGGCACAATTCAGAAAAAGTGCTCAGCTCGCCGAGAAAATGCGATTTAAGCAATAAAATTAAAAATGCTTATTAAACATAAACCAAACGTTGGAGGTGGTCATTTCTTCATGCGCAGTGATAAACTCGGCACTCTAAAGCACCCGAGAGCGTTTTTTTCGATGCCAACCTAACCAGAGTGACGGGAGCGGCACAATTCAGAAAAAGTGCTCAGCTCGCCGAGAAAATGCGATTTAAGCAATAAAACTAAAAATGCTTATAAAACATAAACCAAACGTTGGAGGTGGTCATTTCTTCATGCGCAGTGAATAACTCGGCACTCTAAAGCACCCGAGAGCGTTTTTTTCGATGCCAACCTAACCAGAGTGACGGGAGCGGCACAATTCAGAAAAAGCGCTCAGCTCGCCGAGAAAATGCGATTTAAGCAATAAATTTAAAAATGCTTATAAAACATAAACCAAACCTTGGAGGTGGTCATTTCTTCATGCGCAGTGATAAACTCGGCACTCTAAAGCACCCGAGAGCGTTTTTTTCGATGCCAACCTAACCAGAGTGACGGGAGCGGCACAATTCAGAAAAAGTGCTCAGCTCGCCGAGAAAATGCGATTTAAGCAATAAAATTAAAAATGCTTATAAAACATAAACCAAACGTTGGAGGTGGTCATTTCTTCATGCGCAGTGATAAACTCGGCACTCTAAAGCACCCGAGAGCGTTTTTTTCGATGCCAACCTAACCAGAGTGACGGGAGCGGCACAATTCAGAAAAAGCGCTCAGCTCGCCGAGAAAATGCGATTTAAGCAATAAAATTAAAAATGCTTATAAAACATAAACCAAACGTTGGAGGTGGTCATTTCTTCATGCGCAGTGATAAACTCGGCACTCTAAAGCACCCGAGAGCGTTTTTTTCGATGCCAACCTAACCAGAGTGACGGGAGCGGCACAATTCAGAAAAAGTGCTCAGCTCGCCGAGAAAATGCGATTTAAGCAATAAAATTAAAAATGCTTATAAAACATAAAACAAACGTTGGAGGTGGTCATTTCTTCAGGCGCAGTGAATAACTCGGCACTCTAAAGCACCCGAGAGCGTTTTTTTCGATGCCAACCTAACCAGAGTGACGGGAGCGGCACAATTCAGAAAAAGTGCTCAGCTCGCCGAGAAAATGCGATTTAAGCAATAAAATTAAAAATGCTTATAAAACATAAACCAAACGTTGGAGGTGGTCATTTCTTAATGCGCAGTAATAAACTCGGCACTCTAAAGCACCCGTGAGCGTTTTTTTCGATGCCAACCTAACCAGAGTGACGGGATTGGCACAATTCAGAAAAAGTGCTCAGCTCGCCGAGAAAATGCGATTTAAGCAATAAAATTAAAAATGCTTATAAAACATAAACCAAATGTTGGAGGTGGTCATTTCTTCATGCGCAGTGATAAAGTCGGCACTCTAAAGCACCCGAGAGCGTTTTTTTCGATGCCAACCTAACCAGAGTGACGGGAGCGGCACAATTCAGAAAAAGTGCTCAGCTCGCCGAGAAAATGCGATTTAAGCAATAAAATTAAAAATGCTTATTAAACATAAACCAAACGTTGGAGGTGGTCATTTCTTCATGCGCAGTGATAAACTCGGCACTCTAAAGCACCCGAGAGCGTTTTTTTCAATGCCAACCTAACCAGAGTGACGGGAGCGGCACAATTCAGAAAAAGTGCTCAGCTCGCCGAGAAAATGCGATTTAAGCAATACAACTAAAAATGCTTATAAAACATAAACCAAACGTTGGAGGTGGTCATTTCTTCATGCGCAGTGAATAACTCGGCACTCTAAAGCACCCGAGAGCGTTTTTTTCGATGCCAACCTAACCAGAGTGACGGGAGCGGCACAATTCAGAAAAAGCGCTCAGCTCGCCGAGAAAATGCGATTTAAGCAATAAATTTAAAAATGCTTATAAAACATAAACCAAACGTTGGAGGTGGTCATTTCTTCATGCGCAGTGATAAACTCGGCACTCTAAAGCACCCGAGAGCGTTTTTTTCGATGCCAACCTAACCAGAGTGACGGGAGCGGCACAATTCAGAAAAAGTGCTCAGCTCGCCGAGAAAATGCGATTTAAGCAATAAAATAAAAAATGCTTATAAAACATAAACCAAACGTTGGAGGTGGTCATTTCTTCATGCGCAGTGATAAACTCGGCACTCTAAAGCACCCGAGAGCGTTTTTTTCGATGCCAACCTAACCAGAGTGACGGGAGCGGCACAATTCAGAAAAAGCGCTCAGCTCGCCGAGAAAATGCGATTTAAGCAATAAAATTAAAAATGCTTATAAAACATAAACCAAACGTTGGAGGTGGTCATTTCTTCATGCGCAGTGATAAACTCGGGACTCTAAAGCACCCGAGAGCGTTTTTTTCGATGCCAACCTAACCAGAGTGACGGGAGCGGCACAATTCAGAAAAAGTGCTCAGCTCGCCGAGAAAATGCGATTTAAGCAATACAATTAAAAATGCTTATAAAACATAAACCAAACGTTGGAGGTGGTCATTTCTTCATGCGCAGTGAATAACTCGGCACTCTAAAGCACCCGAGAGCGTTTTTTTCGATGCCAACCTAACCAGAGTGACGGGAGCGGCACAATTCAGAAAAAGTGCTCAGCTCGCCGAGAAAATGCGATTTAAGCAATAAAATTAAAAATGCTTATAAAACATAAACCAAACGTTGGAGGTTGTCATTTCTTAATGCGCAGTAATAAACTCGGCACTCTAAAGCACCCGAGAGCGGTTTTTTCGATGCCAACCTAACCAGAGTGACGGGAGCGGCACAATTCAGAAAAAGTGCTCAGCTCGCCGAGAAAATGCGATTTAAGCAATAAAATTAAAAATGCTTATAAAACATAAACCAAACGTTGGAAGTGGTCATTTCTTCATGCGCAGTGATAAACTCGGCACTCTAAAGCACCCGAGAGCGTTTTTTTCGATGCCAACCTAACCAGAGTGACGGGAGCGGCACAATTCAGAAAAAGCGCTCAGCTCGCCGAGAAAATGCGATTTAAGCAATAAAATTAAAAATGCTTATTAAACATAAACCAAACGTTGGAGGTGGTCATTTCTTCATGCGCAGTGAATAACTCGGCACTCTAAAGCACCCGAGAGCGTTTTTTTCGATGCCAACCTAACCAGAGTGACGGGAGAGGCACAATTCAGAAAAAGCGCTCAGCTCGCCGAGAAAATGCGATTTAAGCAATAAAATTAAAAATGCTTATAAAACATAAACCAAACGTTGGAGGTGGTCATTTCTTCATGCGCAGTGATAAACTCGGCACTCTAAAGCACCCGAGAGCGTTTTTTTCGATGCCAACCTAACCAGAGTGACGGGAGCGGCACAATTCAGAAAAAGTGCTCAGCTCGCCGAGAAAATGCGATTTAAGCAATAAAATTAAAAATGCTTATTAAACATAAAAAGAACGTTGGAGGTTGTCATTTCTTCATGCGCAGTGAATAACTCGGCACTCTAAAGCACCCGAGAGCGTTTTTTTCGATGCCAACCTAACCAGAGTGACGGGAGCGGCACAATTCAGAAAAAGCGCTCAGCTCGCCGAGAAAATGCGATTTAAGCAATAAAATTAAAAATGCTTATTAAACATAAACCAAACGTTGGAGGTGGTCATTTCTTCATGCGCAGTGAATAACTCGGCACTCTAAAGCACCCGAGAGCGTTTTTTTCGATGCCAACCTAACCAGAGTGACGGGAGAGGCACAATTCAGAAAAAGCGCTCAGCTCGCCGAGAAAATGCGATTTAAGCAATAAAATTAAAAATGCTTATAAAACATAAACCAAACGTTGGAGGTGGTCATTTCTTCATGCGCAGTGATAAACTCGGCACTCTAAAGCACCCGAGAGCGTTTTTTTTCGATGCCAACCTAACCAGAGTGACGGGAGCGGCACAATTCAGAAAAAGTGCTCAGCTCGCCGAGAAAATGCGATTTAAGCAATAAAATTAAAAATGCTTATAAAACATAAACCAAACGTTGGAGGTGGTCATTTCTTCATGCGCAGTGATAAACTCGGCACTCTAAAGCACCCGAGAGCGTTTTTTTCGATGCCAACCTAACCAGAGTGACGGGAGCGGCACAATTCAGAAAAAGCGCTCACTCGCCGAGAAAATGCGATTTAAGCAATAAAATTAAAAATGCTTATAAAACATAAACCAAACGTTGGAGGTGGTCATTTCTTCATGCGCAGTGATAAACTCGGCACTCTAAAGCACCCGAGAGCGTTTTTTTCGATGCCAACCTAACCAGAGTGACGTGAGCGGCACAATTCAGAAAAAGTGCTCAGCTCGCCGAGAAAATGCGATTTAAGCAATAAAATTAAAAATGCTTATTAAACATAAACCAAACGTTGGAGGTGGTCATTTCTTCATGCGCAGTGAATAACTCGGCACTCTAAAGCACCCGATAGCGTTTTTTTCGATGCCAACCTAACCAGAGTGACGGGAGCGGCACAATTCAGAAAAAGTGCTCAGCTCGCCGAGAAAATGCGATTTAAGCAATAAAATTAAAAATGCTTATAAAACATAAACCAAACGTTGGAGGTGGTCATTTCTTAATGCGCAGTAATAAACTCGGCACTCTAAAGCACCCGAGAGCGTTTTTTTCGATGCCAACCTAACCAGAGTGACGGGAGCGGCACAATTCAGAAAAAGTGCTCAGCTCGCCGAGAAAATGCGATTTAAGCAATAAAATTAAAAATGCTTATAAAACATAAACCAAACGTTGGAGGTGGTCATTTCTTAATGCGCAGTAATAAACTCGGCACTCTAAAGCACCCGAGAGCGTTTTTTTCGATGCCAACCTAACCAGAGTGACGGGAGCGGCACAATTCAGAAAAAGTGCTCAGCTCGCCGAGAAAATGCGATTTAAGCAATAAAATTAAAAATGCTTATAAAACATAAACCAAACGTTGGAGGTGGTCATTTCTTAATGCGCAGTAATAAACTCGGCACTCTAAAGCACCCGAGAGCGTTTTTTTCGATGCCAACCTAACCAGAGTGACGGGAGCGGCACAATTCAGAAAAAGCGCTGAGCTCGCCGAGAAAATGCGATTTAAGCAATAAAATTAAAAATGCTTATAAAACATAAACCAAACGTTGGAGGTGGTCATTTCCTAATGCGCAGTAATAAACTCGGCACTCTAAAGCACCCGAGAGCGTTTTTTTCGATGCCAACCTAACCAGAGTGACGGGAGCGGCACAATTCAGAAAAAGCGCTCAGCTCGCCGAGAAAATGCGATTTAAGCAATAAAATTAAAAATGCTTATAAAACATAAACCAAACGTTGGAGGTGGTCATTTCTTCATGCGCAGTGAATAACTCGGCACTCTAAAGCACCCGAGAGCGTTTTTTTCGATGCCAACCTAACCAGAGTGACGGGAGCGGCACAATTCAGAAAAAGTGCTCAGCTCGCCGAGAAAATGCGATTTAAGCAATAAAATTAAAAATGCTTATAAAACATAAACCAAACGTTGGAGGTGGTCATTTCTTAATGCGCAGTAATAAACTCGGCACTCTAAAGCACCCGAGAGCGTTTTTTTCGATGCCAACCTAACCAGAGTGACGGGAGCGGCACAATTCAGAAAAAGTTCTCAGCTCGCCGAGAAAATGCGATTTAAGCAATAAAATTAAAAATGCTTATAAAACATAAACCAAACGTTGGAGGTGGTCATTTCTTAATGCGCAGTAATAAACTCGGCACTCTAAAGCACCCGAGAGCGTTTTTTTCGATGCCAACCTAACCAGAGTGACGGGAGCGGCACAATTCAGAAAAAGTGCTCAGCTCGCCGAGAAAATGCGATTTAAGCAATAAAATTAAAAATGCTTATTAAACATAAACCAAACGTTGGAGGTGGTCATTTCTTCATGCGCAGTGAATAACTCGGCACTCTAAAGCACCCGATAGCGTTTTTTTCGATGCCAACCTAACCAGAGTGACGGGAGCGGCACAATTCAGAAAAAGTGCTCAGCTCGCCGAGAAAATGCGATTTAAGCAATAAAATTAAAAATGCTTATAAAACATAAACCAAACGTTGGAGGTGATCATTTCTTAATGCGCAGTAATAAACTCGGCACTCTAAAGCACCCGAGAGCGTATTTTTCGATGCCAACCTAACCAGAGTGACGGGAGCGGCACAATTCAGAAAAAGTGCTCAGCTCGCCGAGAAAATGCGATTCAAGCAATAAAATTAAAAATGCTTATAAAACATAAACCAAACGTTGGAGGTGGTCATTTCTTAATGCGCAGTAATAAACTCGGCACTCTAAAGCACCCGAGAGCGTTTTTTTCGATGCCAACCTAACCAGAGTGACGGGAGCGGCACAATTCAGAAAAAGCGCTCAGCTCGCCGAGAAAATGCGATTTAAGCAATAAAATTAAAAATGCTTATAAAACATAAGCCAAACGTTGGAGGTGGTCATTTCTTAATGCGCAGTAATAAACTCGGCACTCTAAAGCACCCGAGAGCGTTTTTTTCGATGCCAACCTAACCAGAGTGACGGGAGCGGCACAATTCAGAAAAAGTGCTCAGCTCGCCGAGAAAATGCGATTTAAGCAATAAAATTAAAAATGCTTATTAAACATAAAAAGAACGTTGGAGGTTGTCATTTCTTCATGCGCAGTGAATAACTCGGCACTCTAAAGCACCCGAGAGCGTTTTTTTCGATGCCAACCTAACCAGAGTGACGGGAGCGGCACAATTCAGAAAAAGCGCTCAGCTCGCCGAGAAAATGCGATTTAAGCAATAAAATTAAAAATGCTTATTAAACATAAACCAAACGTTGGAGGTGGTCATTTCTTCATGCGCAGTGAATAACTCGGCACTCTAAAGCACCCGAGAGCGTTTTTTTCGATGCCAACCTAACCAGAGTGACGGGAGAGGCACAATTCAGAAAAAGCGCTAAGCTCGCCGAGAAAATGCGATTTAAGCAATAAAATTAAAAATGCTTATAAAACATAAACCAAACGTTGGAGGTGGTCATTTCTTCATGCGCAGTGATAAACTCGGCACTCTAAAGCACCCGAGAGCGTTTTTTTCGATGCCAACCTAACCAGAGTGACGGGAGCGGCACAATTCAGAAAAAGTGCTCAGCTCGCCGAGAAAATGCGATTTAAGCAATAAAATTAAAAATGCTTATAAAACATAAACCAAACGTTGGAGGTGGTCATTTCTTCATGCGCAGTGATAAAGTCGGCACTCTAAAGCACCCGAGAGCGTTTTTTTCGATGCCAACCTAACCAGAGTGACGGGAGCGGCACAATTCGGAAAAAGTGCTCAGCTCGCCGAGAAAATGCGATTTAAGCAATAAAATTAAAAATGCTTATTAAACATAAACCAAACGTTGGAGGTGGTCATTTCTTCATGCGCAGTGATAAACTCGGCACTCTAAAGCACCCGAGAGCGTTTTTTTCGATGCCAACCTAACCAGAGTGACGGGAGCGGCACAATTCAGAAAAAGTGCTCAGCTCGCCGAGAAAATGCGATTTAAGCAATAAAACTAAAAATGCTTATAAAACATAAACCAAACGTTGGAGGTGGTCATTTCTTCATGCGCAGTGAATAACTCGGCACTCTAAAGCACCCGAGAGCGTTTTTTTCGATGCCAACCTAACCAGAGTGACGGGAGCGGCACAATTCAGAAAAAGCGCTCAGCTCGCCGAGAAAATGCGATTTAAGCAATAAAATTAAAAATGCTTATTAAACATAAACCAAACGTTGGAGGTGGTCATTTCTTCATGCGCAGTGAATAACTCGGCACTCTAAAGCACCCGAGAGCGTTTTTTTCGATGCCAACCTAACCAGAGTGACGGGAGAGGCACAATTCAGAAAAAGCGCTCAGCTCGCCGAGAAAATGCGATTTAAGCAATAAAATTAAAAATGCTTATAAAACATAAACCAAACGTTGGAGGTGGTCATTTCTTCATGCGCAGTGATAAACTCGGCACTCTAAAGCACCCGAGAGCGTTTTTTTCGATGCCAACCTAACCAGAGTGACGGGAGCGGCACAATTCAGAAAAAGTGCTCAGCTCGCCGAGAAAATGCGATTTAAGCAATAAAATTAAAAATGCTTATAAAACATAAACCAAACGTTGGAGGTGGTCATTTCTTCATGCGCAGTGATAAAGTCGGCACTCTAAAGCACCCGAGAGCGTTTTTTTCGATGCCAACCTAACCAGAGTGACGGGAGCGGCACAATTCAGAAAAAGTGCTCAGCTCGCCGAGAAAATGCGATTTAAGCAATAAAATTAAAAATGCTTATTAAACATAAACCAAACGTTGGAGGTGGTCATTTCTTCATGCGCAGTGATAAACTCGGCACTCTAAAGCACCCGAGAGCGTTTTTTTCGATGCCAACCTAACCAGAGTGACGGGAGCGGCACAATTCAGAAAAAGTGCTCAGCTCGCCGAGAAAATGCGATTTAAGCAATAAAACTAAAAATGCTTATAAAACATAAACCAAACGTTGGAGGTGGTCATTTCTTCATGCGCAGTGAATAACTCGGCACTCTAAAGCACCCGAGAGCGTTTTTTTCGATGCCAACCTAACCAGAGTGACGGGAGCGGCACAATTCAGAAAAAGCGCTCAGCTCGCCGAGAAAATGCGATTTAAGCAATAAATTTAAAAATGCTTATAAAACATAAACCAAACCTTGGAGGTGGTCATTTCTTCATGCGCAGTGATAAAGTCGGCACTCTAAAGCACCCGAGAGCGTTTTTTTCGATGCCAACCTAACCAGAGTGACGGGAGCGGCACAATTCAGAAAAAGTGCTCAGCTCGCCGAGAAAATGCGATTTAAGCAATAAAATTAAAAATGCTTATTAAACATAAACCAAACGTTGGAGGTGGTCATTTCTTCATGCGCAGTGATAAACTCGGCACTCTAAAGCACCCGAGAGCGTTTTTTTCGATGCCAACCTAACCAGAGTGACGGGAGCGGCACAATTCAGAAAAAGTGCTCAGCTCGCCGAGAAAATGCGATTTAAGCAATACAACTAAAAATGCTTATAAAACATAAACCAAACGTTGGAGGTGGTCATTTCTTCATGCGCAGTGAATAACTCGGCACTCTAAAGCACCCGAGAGCGTTTTTTTCGATGCCAACCTAACCAGAGTGACGGGAGCGGCACAATTCAGAAAAAGCGCTCAGCTCGCCGAGAAAATGCGATTTAAGCAATAAATTTAAAAATGCTTATAAAACATAAACCAAACGTTGGAGGTGGTCATTTCTTCATGCGCAGTGATAAACTCGGCACTCTAAAGCACCCGAGAGCGTTTTTTTCGATGCCAACCTAACCAGAGTGACGGGAGCGGCACAATTCAGAAAAAGTGCTCAGCTCGCCGAGAAAATGCGATTTAAGCAATAAAATAAAAAATGCTTATAAAACATAAACCAAACGTTGGAGGTGGTCATTTCTTCATGCGCAGTGATAAACTCGGCACTCTAAAGCACCCGAGAGCGTTTTTTTCGATGCCAACCTAACCAGAGTGACGGGAGCGGCACAATTCAGAAAAAGCGCTCAGCTCGCCGAGAAAATGCGATTTAAGCAATAAAATTAAAAATGCTTATAAAACATAAACCAAACGTTGGAGGTGGTCATTTCTTCATGCGCAGTGATAAACTCGGGACTCTAAAGCACCCGAGAGCGTTTTTTTCGATGCCAACCTAACCAGAGTGACGGGAGCGGCACAATTCAGAAAAAGTGCTCAGCTCGCCGAGAAAATGCGATTTAAGCAATACAATTAAAAATGCTTATAAAACATAAACCAAACGTTGGAGGTGGTCATTTCTTCATGCGCAGTGAATAACTCGGCACTCTAAAGCACCCGAGAGCGTTTTTTTTTATGCCAACCTAACCAGAGTGACGGGAGCGGCACAATTCAGAAAAAGTGCTCAGCTCGCCGAGAAAATGCGATTTAAGCAATAAAATTAAAAATGCTTATAAAACATAAACCAAACGTTGGAGGTTGTCATTTCTTAATGCGCAGTAATAAACTCGGCACTCTAAAGCACCCGAGAGCGGTTTTTTCGATGCCAACCTAACCAGAGTGAAGGGAGCGGCACAATTCAGAAAAAGTGCTCAGCTCGCCGAGAAAATGCGATTTAAGCAATAAAATTAAAAATGCTTATAAAACATAAACCAAACGTTGGAAGTGGTCATTTCTTCATGCGCAGTGATAAACTCGGCACTCTAAAGCACCCGAGAGCGTTTTTTTCGATGCCAACCTAACCAGAGTGACGGGAGCGGCACAATTCAGAAAAAGCGCTCAGCTCGCCGAGAAAATGCGATTTAAGCAATAAAATTAAAAATGCTTATTAAACATAAACCAAACGTTGGAGGTGGTCATTTCTTCATGCGCAGTGAATAACTCGGCACTCTAAAGCACCCGAGAGCGTTTTTTTCGATGCCAACCTAACCAGAGTGACGGGAGAGGCACAATTCAGAAAAAGCGCTCAGCTCGCCGAGAAAATGCGATTTAAGCAATAAAATTAAAAATGCTTATAAAACATAAACCAAACGTTGGAGGTGGTCATTTCTTCATGCGCAGTGATAAACTCGGCACTCTAAAGCACCCGAGAGCGTTTTTTTCGATGCCAACCTAACCAGAGTGACGGGAGCGGCACAATTCAGAAAAAGTGCTCAGCTCGCCGAGAAAATGCGATTTAAGCAATAAAATTAAAAATGCTTATAAAACATAAACCAAACGTTGGAGGTGGTCATTTCTTCATGCGCAGTGATAAACTCGGCACTCTAAAGCACCCGAGAGCGTTTTTTTCGATGCCAACCTAACCAGAGTGACGGGAGCGGCACAATTCAGAAAAAGTGCTCAGCTCGCCGAGAAAATGCGATTTAAGCAATAAAATTAAAAATGCTTATAAAACATAAACCAAACGTTGGAGGTGGTCATTTCTTCATGCGCAGTGATAAACTCGGCACTCTAAAGCACCCGAGAGCGTTTTTTTCGATGCCAACCTAACCAGAGTGACGGGAGCGGCACAATTCAGAAAAAGCGCTCAGCTCGCCGAGAAAATGCGATTTAAGCAATAAAATTAAAAATGCTTATAAAACATAAACCAAACGTTGGAGGTGGTCATTTCTTCATGCGCAGTGAATAACTCGGCACTCTAAAGCACCCGAGAGCGTTTTTTTCGATGCCAACCTAACCAGAGTGACGGGAGCGGCACAATTCAGAAAAAGCGCTCAGCTCGCCGAGAAAATGCGATTTAAGCAATAAAATTAAATATGCTTAATATAAAACATAAACCAAACGTTGGAGGTGGTCATTTCTTCATGCGCAGTGATAAACTCGGCACTCTAAAGCACCCGAGAGCGTTTTTTTCGATGCCAACCTAACCAGAGTGACGGGAGCGGCACAATTCAGAAAAAGTGCTCAGCTCGCCGAGAAAATGCGATTTAAGCAATAAAATTAAAAATGCTTATAAAACATAAACCAAACGTTGGAGGTTGTCATTTCTTCATGCGCAGTGAATAACTCGGCACTCTAAAGCACCCGAGAGCGTTTTTTTCGATGCCAACCTAACCAGAGTGACGGGAGCGGCACAATTCAGAAAAAGTGCTCAGCTCGCCGAGAAAATGCGATTTAAGCAATAAAATTAAAAATGCTTATAAAACATAAACCAAACGTTGGAGGTGGTCATTTCTTAATGCGCAGAAATAAACTCGGCACTCTAAAGCACCCGAGAGCGTTTTTTTCGATGCCAACCTAACCAGAGTGACGGGAGCGGCACAATTCAGAAAAAGCGCTCAGCTCGCCGAGAAAATGCGATTTAAGCAATAAAATTAAAAATGCTTATTAAACATAAACCAAACGTTGGAGGTGGTCATTTCTTCATGCGCAGTGAATAACTCGGCACTCTAAAGCACCCGCGAGCGTTTTTTTCGATGCCAACCTAACCAGAGTGACGGGAGCGGCACAATTCAGAAAAAGCGCTCAGCTCGCCGAGAAAATGCGATTTAAGCAATAAAATTAAAAATGCTTATAAAACATAAACCAAACGTTGGAGGTGGTCATTTCTTCATGCGCAGTGATAAACTCGGGACTCTAAAGCACCCGAGAGCGTTTTTTTCGATGCCAACCTAACCAGAGTGACGGGAGCGGCACAATTCAGAAAAAGTGCTCAGCTCGCCGAGAAAATGCGATTTAAGCAATACAATTAAAAAGGCTTATAAAACATAAACCAAACGTTGGAGGTGGTCATTTCTTCATGCGCAGTGAATAACTCGGCACTCTAAAGCACCCGAGAGCGTTTTTTTCGATGCCAACCTAACCAGAGTGACGGGAGCGGCACAATTCAGAAAAAGTGCTCAGCTCGCCGAGAAAATGCGATTTAAGCAATAAAATTAAAAATGCTTATAAAACATAAACCAAACGTTGGAGGTTGTCATTTCTTAATGCGCAGTAATAAACTCGGCACTCTAAAGCACCCGAGAGCGTTTTTTTCGATGCCAACCTAACCAGAGTGACGGGAGCGGCACAATTCAGAAAAAGTGCTCAGCTCGCCGAGAAAATGCGATTTAAGCAATAAAATTAAAAATGCTTATAAAACATAAACCAAACGTTGGAAGTGGTCATTTCTTCATGCGCAGTGATAAACTCGGCACTCTAAAGCACCCGAGAGCGTTTTTTTCGATGCCAACCTAACCAGAGTTACGGGAGCGGCACAATTCAGAAAAAGCGCTCAGCTCGCCGAGAAAATGCGATTTAAGCAATAAAATTAAAAATGCTTATTAAACATAAACCAAACGTTGGAGGTGGTCATTTCTTCATGCGCAGTGAATAACTCGGCACTCTAAAGCACCCGAGAGCGTTTTTTTCGATGCCAACCTAACCAGAGTGACGGGAGAGGCACAATTCAGAAAAAGCGCTCAGCTCGCCGAGAAAATGCGATTTAAGCAATAAAATTAAAAATGCTTATAAAACATGAACCAAACGTTGGAGGTGGTCATTTCTTCATGCGCAGTGATAAACTCGGCACTCTAAAGCACCCGAGAGCGTTTTTTTCGATGCCAACCTAACCAGAGTGACGGGAGCGGCACAATTCAGAAAAAGTGCTCAGCTCGCCGAGAAAATGCGATTTAAGCAATAAAATTAAAAATGCTTATAAAACATAAACCAAACGTTGGAGGTGGTCATTTCTTCATGCGCAGTGATAAACTCGGCACTCTAAAGCACCCGAGAGCGTTTTTTTCGATGCCAACCTAACCAGAGTGACGGGAGCGGCACAATTCAGAAAAAGCGCTCAGCTCGCCGAGAAAATGCGATTTAAGCAATAAAATTAAAAATGCTTATAAAACATAAACCAAACGTTGGAGGTGGTCATTTCTTCATGCGCAGTGATAAACTCGGCACTCTAAAGCACCCGAGAGCGTTTTTTTCGATGCCAACCTAACCAGAGTGACGGGAGCGGCACAATTCAGAAAATGTGCTCAGCTCGCCGAGAAAATGCGATTCAAGCAATAAAATTAAAAATGCTCATTAAACATAAACCAAACGTTGGAGGTGGTCATTTCTTCATGCGCAGTGAATAACTCGGCACTCTAAAGCACCCGAGAGCGTTTTTTTCGATGCCAACCTAACCAGAGTGACGGGAGCGGCACAATTCAGAAAAAGTGCTCAGCTCGCCGAGAAAATGCGATTTAAGCAATAAAATTAAAAATGCTTATAAAACATAAACCAAACGTTGGAGGTTGTCATTTCTTAATGCGCAGTAATAAACTCGGCACTCTAAAGCACCCGAGAGCGTTTTTTTCGATGCCAACCTAACCAGAGTGACGGGAGCGGCACAATTCAGAAAAAGTGCTCAGCTCGCCGAGAAAATGCGATTTAAGCAATAAAATTAAAAATGCTTATAAAACATAAACCAAACGTTGGAAGTGGTCATTTCTTCATGCGCAGTGATAAACTCGGCACTCTAAAGCACCCGAGAGCGTTTTTTTCGATGCCAACCTAACCAGAGTTACGGGAGCGGCACAATTCAGAAAAAGCGCTCAGCTCGCCGAGAAAATGCGATTTAAGCAATAAAATTAAAAATGCTTATTAAACATAAACCAAACGTTGGAGGTGGTCATTTCTTCATGCGCAGTGAATAACTCGGCACTCTAAAGCACCCGAGAGCGTTTTTTTCGATGCCAACCTAACCAGAGTGACGGGAGAGGCACAATTCAGAAAAAGCGCTCAGCTCGCCGAGAAAATGCGATTTAAGCAATAAAATTAAAAATGCTTATAAAACATGAACCAAACGTTGGAGGTGGTCATTTCTTCATGCGCAGTGATAAACTCGGCACTCTAAAGCACCCGAGAGCGTTTTTTTCGATGCCAACCTAACCAGAGTGACGGGAGCGGCACAATTCAGAAAAAGTGCTCAGCTCGCCGAGAAAATGCGATTTAAGCAATAAAATTAAAAATGCTTATAAAACATAAACCAAACGTTGGAGGTGGTCATTTCTTCATGCGCAGTGATAAACTCGGCACTCTAAAGCACCCGAGAGCGTTTTTTTCGATGCCAACCTAACCAGAGTGACGGGAGCGGCACAATTCAGAAAAAGCGCTCAGCTCGCCGAGAAAATGCGATTTAAGCAATAAAATTAAAAATGCTTATAAAACATAAACCAAACGTTGGAGGTGGTCATTTCTTCATGCGCAGTGATAAACTCGGCACTCTAAAGCACCCGAGAGCGTTTTTTTCGATGCCAACCTAACCAGAGTGACGGGAGCGGCACAATTCAGAAAATGTGCTCAGCTCGCCGAGAAAATGCGATTCAAGCAATAAAATTAAAAATGCTCATTAAACATAAACCAAACGTTGGAGGTGGTCATTTCTTCATGCGCAGTGAATAACTCGGCACTCTAAAGCACCCGAGAGCGTTTTTTTCGATGCCAACCTAACCAGAGTGACGGGAGCGGCACAATTCAGAAAAAGTGCTCAGCTCGCCGAGAAAATGCGATTTAAGCAATAAAATTAAAAATGCTTATAAAACATAAACCAAACGTTGGAGGTGGTCATTTCTTAATGCGCAGTAATAAACTCGGCACTCTAAAGCACCCGAGAGCGTTTTTTTCGATGCCAACCTAACCAGAGTGACGGGAGCGGCACAATTCAGAAAAAGTGCTCAGCTCGCCGAGAAAATGCGATTTAAGCAATAAAATTAAAAATGCTTATAAAACATAAACCAAACGTTGGAGGTGGTCATTTCTTAATGCGCAGTAATAAACTCGGCACTCTAAAGCACCCGAGAGCGTTTTTTTCGATGCCAACCTAACCAGAGTGACGGGAGCGGCACAATTCAGAAAAAGTGCTCAGCTCGCCGAGAAAATGCGATTTAAGCAATAAAATTAAAAATGCTTATTAAACATAAACCAAACGTTGGAGGTGGTCATTTCTTCATGCGCAGTGAATAACTCGGCACTCTAAAGCACCCGATAGCGTTTTTTTCGATGCCAACCTAACCAGAGTGACGGGAGCGGCACAATTCAGAAAAAGTGCTCAGCTCGCCGAGAAAATGCGATTTAAGCAATAAAATTAAAAATGCTTATAAAACATAAACCAAACGTTGGAGGTGGTCATTTCTTAATGCGCAGTAATAAACTCGGCACTCTAAAGCACCCGAGAGCGTTTTTTTCGATGCCAACCTAACCAGAGTGACGGGAGCGGCACAATTCAGAAAAAGTGCTCAGCTCGCCGAGAAAATGCGATTTAAGCAATAAAATTAAAAATGCTTATAAAACATAAACCAAACGTTGGAGGTGGTCATTTCTTAATGCGCAGTAATAAACTCGGCACTCTAAAGCACCCGAGAGCGTTTTTTTCGATGCCAACCTAACCAGAGTGACGGGAGCGGCACAATTCAGAAAAAGTGCTCAGCTCGCCGAGAAAATGCGATTTAAGCAATAAAATTAAAAATGCTTATAAAACATAAACCAAACGTTGGAGGTGGTCATTTCGTAATGCGCAGTAATAAACTCGGCACTCTAAAGCACCCGAGATGGTTTTTTTCGATGCCAACCTAACCAGAGTGACGGGAGCGGCACAATTCAGAAAAAGCGCTCAGCTCGCCGAGAAAATGCGATTTAAGCAATAAAATTAAAAATGCTTATAAAACATAAACCAAACGTTGGAGGTGGTCATTTCCTAATGCGCAGTAATAAACTCGGCACTCTAAAGCACCCGAGAGCGTTTTTTTCGATGCCAACCTAACCAGAGTGACGGGAGCGGCACAATTCAGAAAAAGTGCTCAGCTCGCCGAGAAAATGCGATTTAAGCAATAAAATTAAAAATGCTTATTAAACATAAACCAAACGTTGGAGGTGGTCATTTCTTCATGCGCAGTGAATAACTCGGCACTCTAAAGCACCCGAGAGCGTTTTTTTCGATGCCAACCTAACCAGAGTGACGGGAGCGGCACATTTCAGAAAAAGCGCTCAGCTCGCCGAGAAAATGCGATTTAAACAATAAAATTAAAAATGCTTATTAAACATAAACCAAACATTGGAGGTGGTCATTTCTTCATGCGCAGTGAATAACTCGGCACTCTAAAGCACCCGAGAGCGTTTTTTTCGATGCCAACCTAACCAGAGTGACGGGAGCGGCACAATTCAGAAAAAGCGCTCAGCTCGCCGAGAAAATGCGATTTAAGCAATAAAACTAAAAATGCTTATAAAACATAAACCAAACGTTGGAGGTGGTCATTTCTTCATGCGCAGTGAATAACTCGGCACTCTAAAGCACCCGAGAGCGTTTTTTTCGATGCCAACCTAACCAGAGTGACGGGAGCGGCACAATTCAGAAAAAGCGCTCAGCTCGCCGAGAAAATGCAATAAATTTAAAAATGCTTATAAAACATAAACCAAACGTTGGAGGTGGTCATTTCTTCATGCGCAGTGATAAACTCGGCACTCTAAAGCACCCGAGAGCGTTTTTTTCGATGCCAACCTAACCAGAGTGACGGGAGCGGCACAATTCAGAAAAAGTGCTCAGCTCGCCGAGAAAATGCGATTAAAGCAATAAAATTAAAAATGCTTATAAAACATAAACCAAACGTTGGAGGTGGTCATTTCTTCATGCGCAGTGATAAACTCGGCACTCTAAAGCACCCGAGAGCGTTTTTTTCGATGCCAACCTAACCAGAGTGACGGGAGCGGCACAATTCAGAAAAAGCGCTCAGCTCGCCGAGAAAATGCGATTTAAGCAATAAAATTAAAAATGCTTATAAAACATAAACCAAACGTTGGAGGTGGTCATTTCCTAATGCGCAGTAATAAACTCGGCACTCTAAAGCACCCGAGAGCGTTTTTTTCGATGCCAACCTAACCAGAGTGACGGGAGCGGCACAATTCAGAAAAAGTGCTCAGCTCGCCGAGAAAATGCGATTTAAGCAATAAAATTAAAAATGCTTATTAAACATAAACCAAACGTTGGAGGTGGTCATTTCTTCATGCGCAGTGAATAACTCGGCACTCTAAAGCACCCGAGAGCGTTTTTTTCGATGCCAACCTAACCAGAGTGACGGGAGCGGCACAATTCAGAAAAAGCGCTCAGCTCGCCGAGAAAATGCGATTTAAGCAATAAAATTAAAAATGCTTATTAAACATAAACCAAACATTGGAGGTGGTCATTTCTTCATGCGCAGTGAATAACTCGGCACTCTAAAGCACCCGAGAGCGTTTTTTTCGATGCCAACCTAACCAGAGTGACGGGAGCGGCACAATTCAGAAAAAGCGCTCAGCTCGCCGAGAAAATGCGATTTAAGCAATAAAACTAAAAATGCTTATAAAACATAAACCAAACGTTGGAGGTGGTCATTTCTTCATGCGCAGTGAATAACTCGGCACTCTAAAGCACCCGAGAGCGTTTTTTTCGATGCCAACCTAACCAGAGTGACGGGAGCGGCACAATTCAGAAAAAGCGCTCAGCTCGCCGAGAAAATGCAATAAATTTAAAAATGCTTATAAAACATAAACCAAACGTTGGAGGTGGTCATTTCTTCATGCGCAGTGATAAACTCGGCACTCTAAAGCACCCGAGAGCGTTTTTTTCGATGCCAACCTAACCAGAGTGACGGGAGCGGCACAATTCAGAAAAAGTGCTCAGCTCGCCGAGAAAATGCGATTTAAGCAATAAAATTAAAAATGCTTATAAAACATAAACCAAACGTTGGAGGTGGTCATTTCTTCATGCGCAGTGATAAACTCGGCACTCTAAAGCACCCGAGAGCGTTTTTTTCGATGCCAACCTAACCAGAGTGACGGGAGCGGCACAATTCAGAAAAAGCGCTCAGCTCGCCGAGAAAATGCGATTTAAGCAATAAAATTAAAAATGCTTATAAAACATAAACCAAACGTTGGAGGTGGTCTTTTCTTCATGCGCAGTGATAAACTCGGCACTCTAAAGCACCCGAGAGCGTTTTTTTCTATGCCAACCTAACCAGAGTGACGGGAGCGGCACAATTCAGAAAAAGTGCTCAGCTCGCCGAGAAAATGCGATTCAAGCAATAAAATTAAAAATGCTTATTAAACATAAACCAAACGTTGGAGGTGGTCATTTCTTCATGCGCAGTGAATAACTCGGCACTCTAAAGCACCCGAGAGCGTTTTTTTCGATGCCAACCTAACCAGAGTGACGGAGCGGCACAATTCAGAAAAAGTGCTCAGCTCGCCGAGAAAATGCGATTTAAGCAATAAAATTAAAAATGCTTATTAAACATAAACCAAACGTTGGAGGTGGTCTATTCTTCATGCGCAGTAATAAACTCGGCACTCTAAAGCACCCGAGAGCGTTTTTTTCGATGCCAACCTAACCAGAGTGACGGGAGCGGCACAATTCAGAAAAAGTGCTCAGCTCGCCGAGAAAATGCGATTTAGGCAATAAATTTAAAAATGCTTATAAAACATAAACCAAACGTTGGAGGTGGTCATTTCTTAATGCGCAGTAATAAACTCGGCACTCTAAAGCACCCGAGAGCGTTTTTTTCGATGCCAACCTAACCAGAGTGACGGGAGCGGCACAATTCAGAAAAAGCGCTCAGCTCGCCGAGAAAATGCGATTTAAGCAATAAAATTAAAAATGCTTATAAAACATAAACCAAACGTTGGAGGTGGTCATTTCTTCATGCGCAGTGAATAACTCGGCACTCTAAAGCACCCGAGAGCGTTTTTTTCGATGCCAACCTAACCAGAGTGACGGGAGCGGCACAATTCAGAAAAAGTGCTCAGCTCGCCGAGAAAATGCGATTTAAGCAATAAAATTAAAAATGCTTATAAAACATAAACCAAACGTTGGAGGTGGTCATTTCTTAATGCGCAGTAATAAACTCGGCACTCTAAAGCACCCGAGAGCGTTTTTTTCGATGCCAACCTAACCAGAGTGACGGGAGCGGCACAATTCAGAAAAAGTGCTCAGCTCGCCGAGAAAATGCGATTTAAGCAATAAAATTAAAAATGCTTATAAAACATAAACCAAACGTTGGAGGTGGTCATTTCTTAATGCGCAGTAATAAACTCGGCACTCTAAAGCACCCGAGAGCGTTTTTTTCGATGCCAACCTAACCAGAGTGACGGGAGCGGCACAATTCAGAAAAAGTGCTCAGCTCGACGAGAAAATGCGATTTAGGCAATAAAATTAAAAATGCTTATAAAACATAAACCAAACGTTGGAGGTGGTCATTTCTTAATGCGCAGTAATAAACTCGGCACTCTAAAGCACCCGAGAGCGTTTTTTTCGATGCCAACCTAACCAGAGTGACGGGAGCGGCACAATTCAGAAAAAGCGCTCAGCTCGCCGAGAAAATGCGATTTAAGCAATAAAATTAAAAATGCTTATTAAACATAAACCAAACGTTGGAGGTGGTCATTTCTTCATGCGCAGTGATAAACTCGGCACTCTAAAGCACCCGAGATGGTTTTTTTCGATGCCAACCTAACCAGAGTGACGGGAGCGGCACAATTCAGAAAAAGCGCTCAGCTCGCCGAGAAAATGCGATTTAAGCAATAAAACTAAAAATGCTTATAAAACATAAACCAAACGTTGGAGGTGGTCATTTCTTCATGCGCAGTGAATAACTCGGCACTCTAAAGCACCCGAGAGCGTTTTTTTCGATGCCAACCTAACCAGAGTGACGGGAGCGGCACAATTCAGAAAAAGCGCTCAGCTCGCCGAGAAAATGCGATTTAAGCAATAAATTTAAAAATGCTTATAAAACATAAACCAAACGTTGGAGGTGGTCATTTCTTCATGCGCAGTGATAAACTCGGCACTCTAAAGCACCCGAGAGCGTTTTTTTCGATGCCAACCTAACCAGAGTGACGGGAGCGGCACAATTCAGAAAAAGTGCTCAGCTCGCCGAGAAAATGCGATTTAAGCAATAAAATTAAAAATGCTTATAAAACATAAACCAAACGTTGGAGGTGGTCATTTCTTCATGCGCAGTGATAAACTCGGCACTCTAAAGCACCCGAGAGCGTTTTTTTCGATGCCAACCTAACCAGAGTGACGGGAGCGGCACAATTCAGAAAAAGCGCTCAGCTCGCCGAGAAAATGCGATTTAAGCAATAAAATTAAAAATGCTTATAAAACATAAACCAAACGTTGGAGGTGGTCATTTCTTCATGCGCAGTGATAAACTCGGCACTCTAAAGCACCCGAGAGCGTTTTTTTCTATGCCAACCTAACCAGAGTGACGGGAGCGGCACAATTCAGAAAAAGTGCTCAGCTCGCCGAGAAAATGCGATTCAAGCAATAAAATTAAAAATGCTTATTAAACATAAACCAAACGTTGGAGGTGGTCATTTCTTCATGCGCAGTGAATAACTCGGCACTCTAAAGCACCCGAGAGCGTTTTTTTCGATGCCAACCTAACCAGAGTGACGGGAGCGGCACAATTCAGAAAAAGTGCTCAGCTCGCCGAGAAAATGCGATTTAAGCAATAAAATTAAAAATGCTTATAAAACATAAACCAAACGTTGGAGGTGGTCATTTCTTAATGCGCAGTAATAAACTCGGCACTCTAAAGCACCCGAGAGCGTTTTTTTCGATGCCAACCTAACCAGAGTGACGGGAGCGGCACAATTCAGAAAAAGTGCTCAGCTCGCCGAGAAAATGCGATTTAAGCAATAAAATTAAAAATGCTTATAAAACATAAACCAAACGTTGGAGGTGGTCATTTCTTAATGCGCAGTAATAAACTCGGCACTCTAAAGCACCCGAGAGCGTTTTTTTCGATGCCAACCTAACCAGAGTGACGGAGCGGCACAATTCAGAAAAAGTGCTCAGCTCGCCGAGAAAATGCGATTTAAGCAATAAAATTAAAAATGCTTATTAAACATAAACCAAACGTTGGAGGTGGTCTATTCTTCATGCGCAGTGAATAACTCGGCACTCTAAAGCACCCGATAGCGTTTTTTTCGATGCCAACCTAACCAGAGTGACGGGAGCGGCACAATTCAGAAAAAGTGCTCAGCTCGCCGAGAAAATGCGATTCAAGCAATAAAATTAAAAATGCTTATTAAACATAAACCAAACGTTGGAGGTGGTCATTTCTTCATGCGCAGTGAATAACTCGGCACTCTAAAGCACCCGAGAGCGTTTTTTTCGATGCCAACCTAACCAGAGTGACGGGAGCGGCACAATTCAGAAAAAGCGCTCAGCTCGCCGAGAAAATGCGATTTAAGCAATAAATTTAAAAATGCTTATAAAACATAAACCAAACGTTGGAGGTGGTCATTTCTTCATGCGCAGTGATAAACTCGGCACTCTAAAGCACCCGAGATGGTTTTTTTCGATGCCAACCTAACCAGAGTGACGGGAGCGGCACAATTCAGAAAAAGCGCTCAGCTCGCCGAGAAAATGCGATTTAAGCAATAAAACTAAAAATGCTTATAAAACATAAACCAAACGTTGGAGGTGGTCATTTCTTCATGCGCAGTGAATAACTCGGCACTCTAAAGCACCCGAGAGCGTTTTTTTCGATGCCAACCTAACCAGAGTGACGGGAGCGGCACAATTCAGAAAAAGCGCTCAGCTCGCCGAGAAAATGCGATTTAAGCAATAAATTTAAAAATGCTTATAAAACATAAACCAAACGTTGGAGGTGGTCATTTCTTCATGCGCAGTGATAAACTCGGCACTCTAAAGCACCCGAGAGCGTTTTTTTCGATGCCAACCTAACCAGAGTGACGGGAGCGGCACAATTCAGAAAAAGTGCTCAGCTCGCCGAGAAAATGCGATTTAAGCAATAAAATTAAAAATGCTTATAAAACATAAACCAAACGTTGGAGGTGGTCATTTCTTCATGCGCAGTGATAAACTCGGCACTCTAAAGCACCCGAGAGCGTTTTTTTCGATGCCAACCTAACCAGAGTGACGGGAGCGGCACAATTCAGAAAAAGCGCTCAGCTCGCCGAGAAAATGCGATTTAAGCAATAAAATTAAAAATGCTTATAAAACATAAACCAAACGTTGGAGGTGGTCATTTCTTCATGCGCAGTGATAAACTCGGCACTCTAAAGCACCCGAGAGCGTTTTTTTCTATGCCAACCTAACCAGAGTGACGGGAGCGGCACAATTCAGAAAAAGTGCTCAGCTCGCCGAGAAAATGCGATTCAAGCAATAAAATTAAAAATGCTTATTAAACATAAACCAAACGTTGGAGGTGGTCATTTCCTAATGCGCAGTAATAAACTCGGCACTCTAAAGCACCCGAGAGCGTTTTTTTTCGATGCCAACCTAACCAGAGTGACGGGAGCGGCACAATTCAGAAAAAGTGCTCAGCTCGCCGAGAAAATGCGATTTAAGCAATAAAATTAAAAATGCTTATTAAACATAAACCAAACGTTGGAGGTGGTCATTTCTTCATGCGCAGTGAATAACTCGGCACTCTAAAGCACCCGAGAGCGTTTTTTTCGATGCCAACCTAACCAGAGTGACGGGAGCGGCACAATTCAGAAAAAGCGCTCAGCTCGCCGAGAAAATGCGATTTAAGCAATAAAATTAAAAATGCTTATTAAACATAAACCAAACATTGGAGGTGGTCATTTCTTCATGCGCAGTGAATAACTCGGCACTCTAAAGCACCCGAGAGCGTTTTTTTCGATGCCAACCTAACCAGAGTGACGGGAGCGGCACAATTCAGAAAAAGCGCTCAGCTCGCCGAGAAAATGCGATTTAAGCAATAAAACTAAAAATGCTTATAAAACATAAACCAAACGTTGGAGGTGGTCATTTCTTCATGCGCAGTGAATAACTCGGCACTCTAAAGCACCCGAGAGCGTTTTTTTCGATGCCAACCTAACCAGAGTGACGGGAGCGGCACAATTCAGAAAAAGCGCTCAGCTCGCCGAGAAAATGCGATTTAAGCAATAAATTTAAAAATGCTTATAAAACATAAACCAAACGTTGGAGGTGGTCATTTCTTCATGCGCAGTGATAAACTCGGCACTCTAAAGCACCCGAGAGCGTTTTTTTCGATGCCAACCTAACCAGAGTGACGGGAGCGGCACAATTCAGAAAAAGTGCTCAGCTCGCCGAGAAAATGCGATTTAAGCAATAAAATTAAAAATGCTTATAAAACATAAACCAAACGTTGGAGGTGGTCATTTCTTCATGCGCAGTGATAAACTCGGCACTCTAAAGCACCCGAGAGCGTTTTTTTCGATGCCAACCTAACCAGAGTGACGGGAGCGGCACAATTCAGAAAAAGCGGTCAGCTCGCCGAGAAAATGCGATTTAAGCAATAAAATTAAAATGCTTATAAAACATAAACCAAACGTTGGAGGTGGTCATTTCTTCATGCGCAGTGATAAACTCGGCACTCTAAAGCACCCGAGAGCGTTTTTTTCTATGCCAACCTAACCAGAGTGACGGGAGCGGCACAATTCAGAAAAAGTGCTCAGCTCGCCGAGAAAATGCGATTCAAGCAATAAAATTAAAAATGCTTATTAAACATAAACCAAACGTTGGAGGTGGTCATTTCTTCATGCGCAGTGAATAACTCGGCACTCTAAAGCACCCGAGAGCGTTTTTTTCGATGCCAACCTAACCAGAGTGACGGGAGCGGCACAATTCAGAAAAAGTGCTCAGCTCGCCGAGAAAATGCGATTTAAGCAATAAAATTAAAAATGCTTATAAAACATAAACCAAACGTTGGAGGTGGTCATTTCTTAATGCGCAGTAATAAACTCGGCACTCTAAAGCACCCGAGAGCGTTTTTTTCGATGCCAACCTAACCAGAGTGACGGGAGCGGCACAATTCAGAAAAAGTGCTCAGCTCGCCGAGAAAATGCGATTTAAGCAATAAAATTAAAAATGCTTATAAAACATAAACCAAACGTTGGAGGTGGTCATTTCTTAATGCGCAGTAATAAACTCGGCACTCTAAAGCACCCGAGAGCGTTTTTTTCGATGCCAACCTAACCAGAGTGACGGAGCGGCACAATTCAGAAAAAGTGCTCAGCTCGCCGAGAAAATGCGATTTAAGCAATAAAATTAAAAATGCTTATTAAACATAAACCAAACGTTGGAGGTGGTCTATTCTTCATGCGCAGTGAATAACTCGGCACTCTAAAGCACCCGATAGCGTTTTTTTCGATGCCAACCTAACCAGAGTGACGGGAGCGGCACAATTCAGAAAAAGTGCTCAGCTCGCCGAGAAAATGCGATTTAAGCAATAAAATTAAAAATGCTTATAAAACATAAACCAAACGTTGGAGGTGGTCATTTCTTAATGCGCAGTAATAAACTCGGCACTCTAAAGCACCCGAGAGCGTTTTTTTCGATGCCAACCTAACCAGAGTGACGGGAGCGGCACAATTCAGAAAAAGTGCTCAGCTCGCCGAGAAAATGCGATTTAGGCAATAAAATTAAAAATGCTTATAAAACATAAACCAAACGTTGGAGGTGGTCATTTCTTAATGCGCAGTAATAAACTCGGCACTCTAAAGCACCCGAGAGCGTTTTTTTCGATGCCAACCTAACCAGAGTGACGGGAGCGGCACAATTCAGAAAAAGCGCTCAGCTCGCCGAGAAAATGCGATTTAAGCAATAAAATTAAAAATGCTTATAAAACATAAACCAAACGTTGGAGGTGGTCATTTCTTCATGCGCAGTGAATAACTCGGCACTCTAAAGCACCCGAGAGCGTTTTTTTCGATGCCAACCTAACCAGAGTGACGGGAGCGGCACAATTCAGAAAAAGTGCTCAGCTCGCCGAGAAAATGCGATTTAAGCAATAAAATTAAAAATGCTTATAAAACATAAACCAAACGTTGGAGGTGGTCATTTCTTAATGCGCAGTAATAAACTCGGCACTCTAAAGCACCCGAGAGCGTTTTTTTCGATGCCAACCTAACCAGAGTGACGGGAGCGGCACAATTCAGAAAAAGTGCTCAGCTCGCCGAGAAAATGCGATTTAAGCAATAAAATTAAAAATGCTTATAAAACATAAACCAAACGTTGGAGGTGGTCATTTCTTCATGCGCAGTGAATAACTCGGCACTCTAAAGCACCCGAGAGCGTTTTTTTCGATGCCAACCTAACCAGAGTGACGGGAGCGGCACAATTCAGAAAAAGCGCTCAGCTCGCCGAGAAAATGCGATTTAAGCAATAAAATTAAAAATGCTTATAAAACATAAACCAAACGTTGGAGGTGGTCATTTCTTCATGCGCAGTGATAAACTCGGCACTCTAAAGCACCCGAGAGCGTTTTTTTCGATGCCAACCTAACCAGAGTGACGGGAGCGGCACAATTCAGAAAAAGTGCTCAGCTCGCCGAGAAAATGCGATTTAAGCAATAAAATTAAAAATGCTTATAAAACATAAACCAAACGTTGGAGGTGGTCATTTCTTCATGCGCAGTGAATAACTCGGCACTCTAAAGCACCCGAGAGCGTTTTTTTCGATGCCAACCTAACCAGAGTGACGGGAGCGGCACAATTCAGAAAAAGTGCTCAACTCGCCGAGAAAATGCGATTTAAGCAATAAAATTAAAAATGCTTATAAAACATAAACCAAACGTTGGAGGTGGTCATTTCTTAATGCGCAGTAATAAACTCGGCACTCTAAAGCACCCGAGAGCGTTTTTTTCGATGCCAACCTAACCAGAGTGACGGGAGCGGCACAATTCAGAAAAAGTGCTCAGCTCGCCGAGAAAATGCGATTTAAGCAATAAAATTAAAAATGCTTATAAAACATAAACCAAACGTTGGAAGTGGTCATTTCTTCATGCGCAGTGATAAACTCGGCACTCTAAAGCACCCGAGAGCGTTTTTTTCGATGCCAACCTAACCAGAGTTACGGGAGCGGCACAATTCAGAAAAAGCGCTCAGCTCGCCGAGAAAATGCCATTTAAGCAATAAAATTAAAAATGCTTATAAAACATAAACCAAACGTTGGAGGTGGTCATTTCTTCATGCGCAGTGATAAACTCGGCACTCTAAAGCACCCGAGAGCGTTTTTTTCGATGCCAACCTAACCAGAGTGACGGGAGCGGCACAATTCAGAAAAAGTGCTCAGCTCGCCGAGAAAATGCGATTTAAGCAATAAAATTAAAAATGCTTATAAAACATAAACCAAACGTTGGAGGTGGTCATTTCTTCATGCGCAGTGAATAACTCGGCACTCTAAAGCACCCGAGAGCGTTTTTTTTCGATGCCAACCTAACCAGAGTGACGGGAGCGGCACAATTCAGAAAAAGTGCTCAGCTCGCCGAGAAAATGCGATTTAAGCAATAAAATTAAAAATGCTTATAAAACATAAACCAAACGTTGGAGGTGGTCATTTCTTAATGCGCAGTGAATAACTCGGCACTCTAAAGCACCCGAGAGCGTTTTTTTCGATGCCAACCTAACCAGAGTGACGGGAGCGGCACAATTCAGAAAAAGCGCTCAGCTCGCCGAGAAAATGCGATTTAAGCAATAAATTTAAAAATGCTTATAGAACATAAACCAAACGTTGGAGGTGGTCATTTCTTCATGCGCAGTGATAAACTCGGCACTCTAAAGCACCCGAGAGCTTTTTTTTCGATGCCAACCTCACCAGAGTGACGGGAGCGGCACAATTCAGAAAAAGTGCTCAGCTCGCCGAGAAAATGCGATTTAAGCAATAAAATTAAAAATGCTTATAAAACATAAACCAAACGTTGGAGGTGGTCATTTCTTCATGCGCAGTGATAAACTCGGCACTCTAAAGCACCCGAGAGCGTTTTTTTCGATGCCAACCTAACCAGAGTGACGGGAGCGGCACAATTCAGAAAAAGCGCTCAGCTCGCCGAGAAAATGCGATTTAAGCAATAAAATTAAAAATGCTTATAAAACATAAACCAAATTTTGGAGGTGGTCATTTCTTCATGCGCAGTGATAAACTCGGCACTCTAAAGCACCCGAGAGAATTTTTTTCGATGCCAACCTAACCAGAGTGACGGGAGCGGCACAATTCAGAAAAAGTGCTCAGCTCGCCGAGAAAATGCGATTCAAGCAATAAAATTAAAAATGCTTATTAAACATAAACCAAACGTTGGAGGTGGTCATTTCTTCATGCGCAGTGAATAACTCGGCACTCTAAAGCACCCGAGAGCGTTTTTTTCGATGCCAACCTAACCAGAGTTACGGGAGCGGCACAATTCAGAAAAAGTGCTCAGCTCGCCGAGAAAATGCAATTTAAGCAATAAAATTAAAAATGCTTATAAAACATAAACCAAACGTTGGAGGTGGTCATTTCTTCATGCGCAGTGAATAACTCGGCACTCTAAAGCACCCGAGAGCGTTTTTTTCGATGCCAACCTAACCAGAGTGACGGGAGCGGCACAATTCAGAAAAAGTGCTCAGCTCGCCGAGAAAATGCGATTTAAGCAATAAAATTAAAAATGCTTATAAAAAATAAACCAAACGTTGGAGGTGGTCATTTCTTAATGCGCAGTAATAAACTCGGCACTCTAAAGCACCCGAGAGCGTTTCTTTCGATGCCAACCTAACCAGAGTGACGGGAGCGGCACAATTCAGAAAAAGTGCTCAGCTTGCCGAGAAAATGCGATTTAAGAAATAAAATTAAAAATGCTTATAAAACATAAACCAAACGTTGGAAGTGGTCATTTCTTCATGCGCAGTGATAAACTCGGCACTCTAAAGCACCCGAGAGCGTTTTTTTCGATGCCAACCTAACCAGAGTTACGGGAGCGGCACAATTCAGAAAAAGCGCTCAGCTCGCCGAGAAAATGCGATTTAAGCAATAAAATTAAAAATGCTTATAAAACATAAACCAAACGTTGGAGGTGGTCATTTCTTCATGCGCAGTGATAAACTCGGCACTCTAAAGCACCCGAGAGCGTTTTTTTCGATGCCAACCTAACCAGAGTGACGGGAGCGGCACAATTCAGAAAAAGCGCTCAGCTCGCCGAGAAAATGCGATTCAAGCAATAAAATTAAAAATGCTTATAAAACATAAACCAAACGTTGGAGGTGGTCATTTCTTCGTGCGCAGTGATAAACTCGGCACTCTAAAGCACCCGAGATCGTTTTTTTCGATGCCAACCTAACCAGAGTGACGGGAGCGGCACAATTCAGAAAAAGTGCTCAGCTCGCCGAGAAAATGCGATTTAAGCAATAAAATTAAAAATGCTTATAAAACATAAACCAAACGTTGGAGGTGGTCATTTCTTAATGCGCAGTAATAAACTCGGCACTCTAAAGCACCCGAGAGCGTTTTTTTCGATGCCAACCTAACCAGAGTGACGGGAGCGGCACAATTCAGAAAAAGTGCTCAGCTCGCCGAGAAAATGCGATTTAAGCAATAAAATTAAAAATGCTTATAAAACATAAACCAAACGTTGGAGGTGGTCATTTCTTAATGCGCAGTAATAAACTCGGCACTCTAAAGCACCCGAGAGCGTTTTTTTCGATGCCAACCTAACCAGAGTGACGGAGCGGCACAATTCAGAAAAAGTGCTCAGCTCGCCGAGAAAATGCGATTTAAGCAATAAAATTAAAAATGCTTATTAAACATAAACCAAACGTTGGAGGTGGTCTATTCTTCATGCGCAGTGAATAACTCGGCACTCTAAAGCACCCGATAGCGTTTTTTTCGATGCCAACCTAACCAGAGTGACGGGAGCGGCACAATTCAGAAAAAGTGCTCAGCTCGCCGAGAAAATGCGATTTAAGCAATAAAATTAAAAATGCTTATAAAACATAAACCAAACGTTGGAGGTGGTCATTTCTTAATGCGCAGTAATAAACTCGGCACTCTAAAGCACCCGAGAGCGTTTTTTTCGATGCCAACCTAACCAGAGTGACGGGAGCGGCACAATTCAGAAAAAGTGCTCAGCTCGCCGAGAAAATGCGATTTAGGCAATAAAATTAAAAATGCTTATAAAACATAAACCAAACGTTGGAGGTGGTCATTTCTTAATGCGCAGTAATAAACTCGGCACTCTAAAGCACCCGAGAGCGTTTTTTTCGATGCCAACCTAACCAGAGTGACGGGAGCGGCACAATTCAGAAAAAGCGCTCAGCTCGCCGAGAAAATGCGATTTAAGCAATAAAATTAAAAATGCTTATAAAACATAAACCAAACGTTGGAGGTGGTCATTTCTTCATGCGCAGTGAATAACTCGGCACTCTAAAGCACCCGAGAGCGTTTTTTTCGATGCCAACCTAACCAGAGTGACGGGAGCGGCACAATTCAGAAAAAGTGCTCAGCTCGCCGAGAAAATGCGATTTAAGCAATAAAATTAAAAATGCTTATAAAACATAAACTAAACGTTGGAGGTGGTCATTTCTTAATGCGCAGTAATAAACTCGGCACTCTAAAGCACCCGAGAGCGTTTTTTTCGATGCCAACCTAACCAGAGTGACGGGAGCGGCACAATTCAGAAAAAGTGCTCAGCTCGCCGAGAAAATGCGATTTAAGCAATAAAATTAAAAATGCTTATAAAACATAAACCAAACGTTGGAGGTGGTCATTTCTTAATGCGCAGTAATAAACTCGGCACTCTAAAGCACCCGAGAGCGTTTTTTTCGATGCCAACCTAACCAGAGTGACGGGAGCGGCACAATTCAGAAAAAGTGCTCAGCTCGCCGAGAAAATGCGATTTAGGCAATAAAATTAAAAATGCTTATAAAACATAAACCAAACGTTGGAGGTGGTCATTTCTTAATGCGCAGTAATAAACTCGGCACTCTAAAGCACCCGAGAGTGTTTTTTTCGATGCCAACCTAACCAGATTGACGGGAGCGGCACAATTCAGAAAAAGCGCTCAGCTCGCCGAGAAAATGCGATTTAAGCAATAAAATTAAAAATGCTTATAAAACATAAACCAAACGTTGGAGGTGGTCATTTCTTCATGCGCAGTGAATAACTCGGCACTCTAAAGCACCCGAGAGCGTTTTTTTCGATGCCAACCTAACCAGAGTGACGGGAGCGGCACAATTCAGAAAAAGTGCTCAGCTCGCCGAGAAAATGCGATTTAAGCAATAAAATTAAAAATGCTTATAAAACATAAACCAAACGTTGGAGGTGGTCATTTCTTAATGCGCAGTAATAAACTCGGCACTCTAAAGCACCCGAGAGCGTTTTTTTCGATGCCAACCTAACCAGAGTGACGGGAGCGGCACAATTCAGAAAAAGTGCTCAGCTCGCCGAGAAAATGCGATTTAAGCAATAAAATTAAAAATGCTTATAAAACATAAACCAAACGTTGGAGGTGGTCATTTCTTAATGCGCAGTAATAAACTCGGCACTCTAAAGCACCCGAGAGCGTTTTTTTCGATGCCAACCTAACCAGAGTGACGGGAGCGGCACAATTCAGAAAAAGTGCTCAGCTCGCCGAGAAAATGCGATTTAAGCAATAAAATTAAAAATGCTTATTAAACATAAACCAAACGTTGGAGGTGGTCATTTCTTCATGCGCAGTGAATAACTCGGCACTCTAAAGCACCCGATAGCGTTTTTTTCGATGCCAACCTAACCAGAGTGAAGGGAGCGGCACAATTCAGAAAAAGTGCTCAGCTCGCCGAGAAAATGCGATTTAAGCAATAAAATTAAAAATGCTTATAAAACATAAACCAAACGTTGGAGGTGGTCATTTCTTAATGCACAGTAATAAACTCGGCACTCTAAAGCACCCGAGAGCGTTTTTTTTCGATGCCAACCTAACCAGAGTGACGGGAGCGGCACAATTCAGAAAAAGTGCTCAGCTCGCCGAGAAAATGCGATTTAAGCAATAAAATTAAAAATGCTTATAAAACATAAACCAAACGTTGGAGGTGGTCATTTCTTAATGCGCAGTAATAAACTCGGCACTCTAAAGCACCCGAGAGCGTTTTTTTCGATGCCAACCTAACCAGAGTGACGGGAGCGGCACAATTCAGAAAAAGTGCTCAGCTCGCCGAGAAAATGCGATTTAAGCAATAAAATTAAAAATGCTTATAAAACATAAACCAAACGTTGGAGGTGGTCATTTCTTAATGCGCAGTAATAAACTCGGCACTCTAAAGCACCCGAGATGGTTTTTTTCGATGCCAACCTAACCAGAGTGACGGGAGCGGCACAATTCAGAAAAAGCGCTCAGCTCGCCGAGAAAATGCGATTTAAGCAATAAAATTAAAAATGCTTATAAAACATAAACCAAACGTTGGAGGTGGTCATTTCCTAATGCGCAGTAATAAACTCGGCACTCTAAAGCACCCGAGAGCGTTTTTTTCGATGCCAACCTAACCAGAGTGACGGGAGCGGCACAATTCAGAAAAAGTGCTCAGCTCGCCGAGAAAATGCGATTTAAGCAATAAAATTAAAAATGCTTATTAAACATAAACCAAACGTTGGAGGTGGTCATTTCTTCATGCGCAGTGAATAACTCGGCACTCTAAAGCACCCGAGAGCGTTTTTTTCGATGCCAACCTAACCAGAGTGACGGGAGCGGCACAATTCAGAAAAAGCGCTCAGCTCGCCGAGAAAATGCGATTTAAGCAATAAAATTAAAAATGCTTATTAAACATAAACCAAACATTGGAGGTGGTCATTTCTTCATGCGCAGTGAATAACTCGGCACTCTAAAGCACCCGAGAGCGTTTTTTTCGATGCCAACCTAACCAGAGTGACGGGAGCGGCACAATTCAGAAAAAGCGCTCAGCTCGCCGAGAAAATGCGATTTAAGCAATAAAACTAAAAATGCTTATAAAACATAAACCAAACGTTGGAGGTGGTCATTTCTTCATGCGCAGTGAATAACTCGGCACTCTAAAGCACCCGAGAGCGTTTTTTTCGATGCCAACCTAACCAGAGTGACGGGAGCGGCACAATTCAGAAAAAGCGCTCAGCTCGCCGAGAAAATGCGATTTAAGCAATAAATTTAAAAATGCTTATAAAACATAAACCAAACGTTGGAGGTGGTCATTTCTTCATGCGCAGTGATAAACTCGGCACTCTAAAGCACCCGAGAGCGTTTTTTTCGATGCCAACCTAACCAGAGTGACGGGAGCGGCACAATTCAGAAAAAGTGCTCAGCTCGCCGAGAAAATGCGATTTAAGCAATAAAATTAAAAATGCTTATAAAACATAAACCAAACGTTGGAGGTGGTCATTTCTTCATGCGCAGTGATAAACTCGGCACTCTAAAGCACCCGAGAGCGTTTTTTTCGATGCCAACCTAACCAGAGTGACGGGAGCGGCACAATTCAGAAAAAGCGCTCAGCTCGCCGAGAAAATGCGATTTAAGCAATAAAATTAAAAATGCTTATAAAACATAAACCAAACGTTGGAGGTGGTCATTTCTTCATGCGCAGTGATAAACTCGGCACTCTAAAGCACCCGAGAGCGTTTTTTTCTATGCCAACCTAACCAGAGTGACGGGAGCGGCACAATTCAGAAAAAGTGCTCAGCTCGCCGAGAAAATGCGATTCAAGCAATAAAATTAAAAATGCTTATTAAACATAAACCAAACGTTGGAGGTGGTCATTTCTTCATGCGCAGTGAATAACTCGGCACTCTAAAGCACCCGAGAGCGTTTTTTTCGATGCCAACCTAACCAGAGTGACGGGAGCGGCACAATTCAGAAAAAGTGCTCAGCTCGCCGAGAAAATGCGATTTAAGCAATAAAATTAAAAATGCTTATAAAACATAAACCAAACGTTGGAGGTGGTCATTTCTTAATGCGCAGTAATAAACTCGGCACTCTAAAGCACCCGAGAGCGTTTTTTTCGATGCCAACCTAACCAGAGTGACGGGAGCGGCACAATTCAGAAAAAGTGCTCAGCTCGCCGAGAAAATGCGATTTAAGCAATAAAATTAAAAATGCTTATAAAACATAAACCAAACGTTGGAGGTGGTCATTTCTTAATGCGCAGTAATAAACTCGGCACTCTAAAGCACCCGAGAGCGTTTTTTTCGATGCCAACCTAACCAGAGTGACGGAGCGGCACAATTCAGAAAAAGTGCTCAGCTCGCCGAGAAAATGCGATTTAAGCAATAAAATTAAAAATGCTTATTAAACATAAACCAAACGTTGGAGGTGGTCTATTCTTCATGCGCAGTGAATAACTCGGCACTCTAAAGCACCCGATAGCGTTTTTTTCGATGCCAACCTAACCAGAGTGACGGGAGCGGCACAATTCAGAAAAAGTGCTCAGCTCGCCGAGAAAATGCGATTTAAGCAATAAAATTAAAAATGCTTATAAAACATAAACCAAACGTTGGAGGTGGTCATTTCTTAATGCGCAGTAATAAACTCGGCACTCTAAAGCACCCGAGAGCGTTTTTTTCGATGCCAACCTAACCAGAGTGACGGGAGAAGCACAATTCAGAAAAAGTGCTGAGCTCGCCGAGAAAATGCGATTTAGGCAATAAAATTAAAAATGCTTATAAAACATAAACCAAACGTTGGAGGTGGTCATTTCTTAATGCGCAGTAATAAACTCGGCACTCTAAAGCACCCGAGAGCGTTTTTTTCGATGCCAACCTAACCAGAGTGACGGGAGCGGCACAATTCAGAAAAAGCGCTCAGCTCGCCGAGAAAATGCGATTTAAGCAATAAAATTAAAAATGCTTATAAAACATAAACCAAACGTTGGAGGTGGTCATTTCTTCATGCGCAGTGAATAACTCGGCACTCTAAAGCACCCGAGAGCGTTTTTTTCGATGCCAACCTAACCAGAGTGACGGGAGCGGCACAATTCAGAAAAAGTGCTCAGCTCGCCGAGAAAATGCGATTTAAGCAATAAAATTAAAAATGCTTATAAAACATAAACCAAACGTTGGAGGTGGTCATTTCTTAATGCGCAGTAATAAACTCGGCACTCTAAAGCACCCGAGAGCGTTTTTTTCGATGCCAACCTAACCAGAGTGACGGGAGCGGCACAATTCAGAAAAAGTGCTCAGCTCGCCGAGAAAATGCGATTTAAGCAATAAAATTAAAAATGCTTATAAAACATAAACCAAACGTTGGAGGTGGTCATTTCTTAATGCGCAGTAATAAACTCGGCACTCTAAAGCACCCGAGAGCGTTTTTTTCGATGCCAACCTAACCAGAGTGACGGGAGCGGCACAATTCAGAAAAAGTGCTCAGCTCGCCGAGAAAATGCGATTTAGGCAATAAAATTAAAAATGCTTATAAAACATAAACCAAACGTTGGAGGTGGTCATTTCTTAATGCGCAGTAATAAACTCGGCACTCTAAAGCACCCGAGAGCGTTTTTTTCGATGCCAACCTAACCAGAGTGACGGGAGCGGCACAATTCAGAAAAAGCGCTCAGCTCGCCGAGAAAATGCGATTTAAGCAATAAAATTAAAAATGCTTATAAAACATAAACCAAACGTTGGAGGTGGTCATTTCTTCATGCGCAGTGAATAACTCGGCACTCTAAAGCACCCGAGAGCGTTTTTTTCGATGCCAACCTAACCAGAGTGACGGGAGCGGCACAATTCAGAAAAAGTGCTCAGCTCGCCGAGAAAATGCGATTTAAGCAATAAAATTAAAAATGCTTATAAAACATAAACCAAACGTTGGAGGTGGTCATTTCTTAATGCGCAGTAATAAACTCGGCACTCTAAAGCACCCGAGAGCGTTTTTTTCGATGCCAACCTAACCAGAGTGACGGGAGCGGCACAATTCAGAAAAAGTGCTCAGCTCGCCGAGAAAATGCGATTTAAGCAATAAAATTAAAAATGCTTATAGAACATAAACCAAACGTTGGAGGTGGTCATTTCTTAATGCGCAGTAATAAACTCGGCACTCTAAAGCACCCGAGAGCGTTTTTTTCGATGCCAACCTAACCAGAGTGACGGGAGCGGCACAATTCAGAAAAAGTGCTCAGCTCGCCGAGAAAATGCGATTTAAGCAATAAAATTAAAAATGCTTATTAAACATAAACCAAACGTTGGAGGTGGTCATTTCTTCAAGCGCAGTGAATAACTCGGCACTCTAAAGCACCCGAGAGCGTTTTTTTCGATGCCAACCTAACCAGAGTGACGGGAGCGGCACAATTCAGAAAAAGTGCTCAGCTCGCCGAGAAAATGCGATTTAAGCAATAAAATTAAAAATGCTTATAAAACATAAACCAAACGTTGGAGGTGGTCATTTCTTAATGCGCAGTAATAAACTCGGCACTCTAAAGCACCCGAGAGCGTTTTTTTCGATGCCAACCTAACCAGAGTGACGGGAGCGGCACAATTCAGAAAAAGTGCTCAGCTCGCCGAGAAAATGCGATTTAAGCAATAAAATTAAAAATGCTTATAAAACATAAACCAAACGTTGGAAGTGGTCATTTCTTCATGCGCAGTGATAAACTCGGCACTCTAAAGCACCCGAGAGCGTTTTTTTCGATGCCAACCTAACCAGAGTTACGGGAGCGGCACAATTCAGAAAAAGCGCTCAGCTCGCCGAGAAAATGCCATTTAAGCAATAAAATTAAAAATGCTTATAAAACATAAACCAAACGTTGGAGGTGGTCATTTCTTCATGCGCAGTGATAAACTCGGCACTCTAAAGCACCCGAGAGCGTTTTTTTCGATGCCAACCTAACCAGAGTGACGGGAGCGGCACAATTCAGAAAAAGTGCTCAGCTCGCCGAGAAAATGCGATTTAAGCAATAAAATTAAAAATGCTTATAAAACATAAACCAAACGTTGGAGGTGGTCATTTCTTCATGCGCAGTGAATAACTCGGCACTCTAAAGCACCCGAGAGCGTTTTTTTTCGATGCCAACCTAACCAGAGTGACGGGAGCGGCACAATTCAGAAAAAGTGCTCAGCTCGCCGAGAAAATGCGATTTAAGCAATAAAATTAAAAATGCTTATAAAACATAAACCAAACGTTGGAGGTGGTCATTTCTTAATGCGCAGTGAATAACTCGGCACTCTAAAGCACCCGAGAGCGTTTTTTTCGATGCCAACCTAACCAGAGTGACGGGAGCGGCACAATTCAGAAAAAGCGCTCAGCTCGCCGAGAAAATGCGATTTAAGCAATAAATTTAAAAATGCTTATAGAACATAAACCAAACGTTGGAGGTGGTCATTTCTTCATGCGCAGTGATAAACTCGGCACTCTAAAGCACCCGAGAGCTTTTTTTTCGATGCCAACCTCACCAGAGTGACGGGAGCGGCACAATTCAGAAAAAGTGCTCAGCTCGCCGAGAAAATGCGATTTAAGCAATAAAATTAAAAATGCTTATAAAACATAAACCAAACGTTGGAGGTGGTCATTTCTTCATGCGCAGTGATAAACTCGGCACTCTAAAGCACCCGAGAGCGTTTTTTTCGATGCCAAACTAACCAGAGTGACGGGAGCGGCACAATTCAGAAAAAGCGCTCAGCTCGCCGAGAAAATGCGATTTAAGCAATAAAATTAAAAATGCTTATAAAACATAAACCAAATTTTGGAGGTGGTCATTTCTTCATGCGCAGTGATAAACTCGGCACTCTAAAGCACCCGAGAGAATTTTTTTCGATGCCAACCTAACCAGAGTGACGGGAGCGGCACAATTCAGAAAAAGTGCTCAGCTCGCCGAGAAAATGCGATTCAAGCAATAAAATTAAAAATGCTTATTAAACATAAACCAAACGTTGGAGGTGGTCATTTCTTCATGCGCAGTGAATAACTCGGCACTCTAAAGCACCCGAGAGCGTTTTTTTCGATGCCAACCTAACCAGAGTTACGGGAGCGGCACAATTCAGAAAAAGTGCTCAGCTCGCCGAGAAAATGCAATTTAAGCAATAAAATTAAAAATGCTTATAAAACATAAACCAAACGTTGGAGGTGGTCATTTCTTCATGCGCAGTGAATAACTCGGCACTCTAAAGCACCCGAGAGCGTTTTTTTCGATGCCAACCTAACCAGAGTGACGGGAGCGGCACAATTCAGAAAAAGTGCTCAGCTCGCCGAGAAAATGCGATTTAAGCAATAAAATTAAAAATGCTTATAAAAAATAAACCAAACGTTGGAGGTGGTCATTTCTTAATGCGCAGTAATAAACTCGGCACTCTAAAGCACCCGAGAGCGTTTCTTTCGATGCCAACCTAACCAGAGTGACGGGAGCGGCACAATTCAGAAAAAGTGCTCAGCTTGCCGAGAAAATGCGATTTAAGCAATAAAATTAAAAATGCTTATAAAACATAAACCAAACGTTGGAAGTGGTCATTTCTTCATGCGCAGTGATAAACTCGGCACTCTAAAGCACCCGAGAGCGTTTTTTTCGATGCCAACCTAACCAGAGTTACGGGAGCGGCACAATTCAGAAAAAGCGCTCAGCTCGCCGAGAAAATGCGATTTAAGCAATAAAATTAAAAATGCTTATAAAACATAAACCAAACGTTGGAGGTGGTCATTTCTTCATGCGCAGTGATAAACTCGGCACTCTAAAGCACCCGAGAGCGTTTTTTTCGATGCCAACCTAACCAGAGTGACGGGAGCGGCACAATTCAGAAAAAGTGCTCAGCTCGCCGAGAAAATGCGATTTAAGCAATAAAATTAAAAATGCTTATAAAACATAAACCAAACGTTGGAGGTGGTCATTTCTTCATGCGCAGTGAATAACTCGGCACTCTAAAGCACCCGAGAGCGTTTTTTTTCGATGCCAACCTAACCAGAGTGACGGGAGCGGCACAATTCAGAAAAAGTGCTCAGCTCGCCGAGAAAATGCGATTTAAGCAATAAAATTAAAAATGCTTATAAAACATAAACCAAACGTTGGAGGTGGTCATTTCTTAATGCGCAGTGAATAACTCGGCACTCTAAAGCACCCGAGAGCGTTTTTTTCGATGCCAACCTAACCAGAGTGACGGGAGCGGCACAATTCAGAAAAAGCGCTCAGCTCGCCGAGAAAATGCGATTTAAGCAATAAATTTAAAAATGCTTATAGAACATAAACCAAACGTTGGAGGTGGTCATTTCTTCATGCGCAGTGATAAACTCGGCACTCTAAAGCACCCGAGAGCTTTTTTTTCGATGCCAACCTCACCAGAGTGACGGGAGCGGCACAATTCAGAAAAAGTGCTCAGCTCGCCGAGAAAATGCGATTTAAGCAATAAAATTAAAAATGCTTATAAAACATAAACCAAACGTTGGAGGTGGTCATTTCTTCATGCGCAGTGATAAACTCGGCACTCTAAAGCACCCGAGAGCGTTTTTTTCGATGCCAACCTAACCAGAGTGACGGGAGCGGCACAATTCAGAAAAAGCGCTCAGCTCGCCGAGAAAATGCGATTTAAGCAATAAAATTAAAAATGCTTATAAAACATAAACCAAATTTTGGAGGTGGTCATTTCTTCATGCGCAGTGATAAACTCGGCACTCTAAAGCACCCGAGAGATTTTTTTTCGATGCCAACCTAACCAGAGTGACGGGAGCGGCACAATTCAGAAAAAGTGCTCAGCTCGCCGAGAAAATGCGATTCAAGCAATAAAATTAAAAATGCTTATTAAACATAAACCAAACGTTGGAGGTGGTCATTTCTTCATGCGCAGTGAATAACTCGGCACTCTAAAGCACCCGAGAGCGTTTTTTTCGATGCCAACCTAACCAGAGTTACGGGAGCGGCACAATTCAGAAAAAGTGCTCAGCTCGCCGAGAAAATGCAATTTAAGCAATAAAATTAAAAATGCTTATAAAACATAAACCAAACGTTGGAGGTGGTCATTTCTTCATGCGCAGTGAATAACTCGGCACTCTAAAGCACCCGAGAGCGTTTTTTTCGATGCCAACCTAACCAGAGTGACGGGAGCGGCACAATTCAGAAAAAGTGCTCAGCTCGCCGAGAAAATGCGATTTAAGCAATAAAATTAAAAATGCTTATAAAAAATAAACCAAACGTTGGAGGTGGTCATTTCTTAATGCGCAGTAATAAACTCGGCACTCTAAAGCACCCGAGAGCGTTTCTTTCGATGCCAACCTAACCAGAGTGACGGGAGCGGCACAATTCAGAAAAAGTGCTCAGCTTGCCGAGAAAATGCGATTTAAGCAATAAAATTAAAAATGCTTATAAAACATAAACCAAACGTTGGAAGTGGTCATTTCTTCATGCGCAGTGATAAACTCGGCACTCTAAAGCACCCGAGAGCGTTTTTTTCGATGCCAACCTAACCAGAGTTACGGGAGCGGCACAATTCAGAAAAAGCGCTCAGCTCGCCGAGAAAATGCGATTTAAGCAATAAAATTAAAAATGCTTATAAAACATAAACCAAACGTTGGAGGTGGTCATTTCTTCATGCGCAGTGATAAACTCGGCACTCTAAAGCACCCGAGAGCGTTTTTTTCGATGCCAACCTAACCAGAGTGACGGGAGCGGCACAATTCAGAAAAAGCGCTCAGCTCGCCGAGAAAATGCGATTTAAGCAATAAAATTAAAAATGCTTATAAAACATAAACCAAACGTTGGAGGTGGTCATTTCTTCGTGCGCAGTGATAAACTCGGCACTCTAAAGCACCCGAGAGCGTTTTTTTCGATGCCAACCTAACCAGAGTGACGGGAGCGGCACAATTCAGAAAAAGTGCTCAGCTCGCCGAGAAAATGCGATTTAAGCAATAAAATTAAAAATGCTTATAAAACATAAACCAAACGTTGGAGGTTGTCATTTCTTCATGCGCAGTGAATAACTCGGCACTCTAAAGCACCCGAGAGCGTTTTTTTCGATGCAAACCTAACCAGAGTGACGGGAGCGGCACAATTCAGAAAAAGTGCTCAGCTCGCCGAGAAAATGCGATTTAAGCAATACAATTAAAAATGCTTATAAAACATAAACCAAATGTTGGAGGTGGTCATTTCTTCATGCGCAGTGATAAAGTCGGCAGTCTAAAGCACCCGAGAGCGTTTTTTTCGATGCCAACCTAACCAGAGTGACGGGAGCGGAACAATTCAGAAAAAGTGCTCAGCTCGCTGAGTAAATGCGATTTAAGCAATAAAATTAAAAATGCTTATTAAACATAAACCAAACGTTGGAGGTGGTCATTTCTTCATGCGCAGTGATAAACTCGGCACTCTAAAGCACCCGAGAGCGTTTTTTTCGAAGCCAACCTAACCAGAGTGACGGGAGCGGCACAATTCAGAAAAAGCGCTCAGCTCGCCGAGAAAATGCGATTTAAGCAATAAAATTAAAAATGCTTATTAAACATAAACCAAACGTTGGAGGTGGTCATTTCTTCATGCGCAGTGATAAACTCGGCACTCTAAAGCACCCGAGAGCGTTTTTTTCGATGCCAACCTAACCAGAGTTACGGGAGCGGCACAATTCAGAAAAAGCGCTCAGCTCGCCGAGAAAATGCCATTTAAGCAATAAAATTAAAAATGCTTATAAAACATAAACCAAACGTTGGAGGTGGTCATTTCTTCATGCGCAGTGATAAACTCGGCACTCTAAAGCACCCGAGAGCGTTTTTTTCGATGCCAACCTAACCAGAGTGACGGGAGCGGCACAATTCAGAAAAAGTGCTCAGCTCGCCGAGAAAATGCGATTTAAGCAATAAAATTAAAAATGCTTATAAAACATAAACCAAACGTTGGAGGTGGTCATTTCTTCATGCGCAGTGAATAACTCGGCACTCTAAAGCACCCGAGAGCGTTTTTTTTCGATGCCAACCTAACCAGAGTGACGGGAGCGGCACAATTCAGAAAAAGTGCTCAGCTCGCCGAGAAAATGCGATTTAAGCAATAAAATTAAAAATGCTTATAAAACATAAACCAAACGTTGGAGGTGGTCATTTCTTAATGCGCAGTGAATAACTCGGCACTCTAAAGCACCCGAGAGCGTTTTTTTCGATGCCAACCTAACCAGAGTGACGGGAGCGGCACAATTCAGAAAAAGCGCTCAGCTCGCCGAGAAAATGCGATTTAAGCAATAAATTTAAAAATGCTTATAGAACATAAACCAAACGTTGGAGGTGGTCATTTCTTCATGCGCAGTGATAAACTCGGCACTCTAAAGCACCCGAGAGCTTTTTTTTCGATGCCAACCTCACCAGAGTGACGGGAGCGGCACAATTCAGAAAAAGTGCTCAGCTCGCCGAGAAAATGCGATTTAAGCAATAAAATTAAAAATGCTTATAAAACATAAACCAAACGTTGGAGGTGGTCATTTCTTCATGCGCAGTGATAAACTCGGCACTCTAAAGCACCCGAGAGCGTTTTTTTCGATGCCAACCTAACCAGAGTGACGGGAGCGGCACAATTCAGAAAAAGCGCTCAGCTCGCCGAGAAAATGCGATTTAAGCAATAAAATTAAAAATGCTTATAAAACATAAACCAAATTTTGGAGGTGGTCATTTCTTCATGCGCAGTGATAAACTCGGCACTCTAAAGCACCCGAGAGAATTTTTTTCGATGCCAACCTAACCAGAGTGACGGGAGCGGCACAATTCAGAAAAAGTGCTCAGCTCGCCGAGAAAATGCGATTCAAGCAATAAAATTAAAAATGCTTATTAAACATAAACCAAACGTTGGAGGTGGTCATTTCTTCATGCGCAGTGAATAACTCGGCACTCTAAAGCACCCGAGAGCGTTTTTTTCGATGCCAACCTAACCAGAGTTACGGGAGCGGCACAATTCAGAAAAAGTGCTCAGCTCGCCGAGAAAATGCAATTTAAGCAATAAAATTAAAAATGCTTATAAAACATAAACCAAACGTTGGAGGTGGTCATTTCTTCATGCGCAGTGAATAACTCGGCACTCTAAAGCACCCGAGAGCGTTTTTTTCGATGCCAACCTAACCAGAGTGACGGGAGCGGCACAATTCAGAAAAAGTTCTCAGCTCGCCGAGAAAATGCGATTTAAGCAATAAAATTAAAAATGCTTATAAAAAATAAACCAAACGTTGGAGGTGGTCATTTCTTAATGCGCAGTAATAAACTCGGCACTCTAAAGCACCCGAGAGCGTTTCTTTCGATGCCAACCTAACCAGAGTGACGGGAGCGGCACAATTCAGAAAAAGTGCTCAGCTTGCCGAGAAAATGCGATTTAAGCAATAAAATTAAAAATGCTTATAAAACATAAACCAAACGTTGGAAGTGGTCATTTCTTCATGCGCAGTGATAAACTCGGCACTCTAAAGCACCCGAGAGCGTTTTTTTCGATGCCAACCTAACCAGAGTTACGGGAGCGGCACAATTCAGAAAAAGCGCTCAGCTCGCCGAGAAAATGCGATTTAAGCAATAAAATTAAAAATGCTTATAAAACATAAACCAAACGTTGGAGGTGGTCATTTCTTCATGCGCAGTGATAAACTCGGCACTCTAAAGCACCCGAGAGCGTTTTTTTCGATGCCAACCTAACCAGAGTGACGGGAGCGGCACAATTCAGAAAAAGCGCTCAGCTCGCCGAGAAAATGCGATTTAAGCAATAAAATTAAAAATGCTTATAAAACATAAACCAAACGTTGGAGGTGGTCATTTCTTCGTGCGCAGTGATAAACTCGGCACTCTAAAGCACCCGAGAGCGTTTTTTTCGATGCCAACCTAACCAGAGTGACGGGAGCGGCACAATTCAGAAAAAGTGCTCAGCTCGCCGAGAAAATGCGATTTAAGCAATAAAATTAAAAATGCTTATAAAACATAAACCAAACGTTGGAGGTTGTCATTTCTTCATGCGCAGTGAATAACTCGGCACTCTAAAGCACCCGAGAGCGTTTTTTTCGATGCAAACCTAACCAGAGTGACGGGAGCGGCACAATTCAGAAAAAGTGCTCAGCTCGCCGAGAAAATGCGATTTAAGCAATACAATTAAAAATGCTTATAAAACATAAACCAAATGTTGGAGGTGGTCATTTCTTCATGCGCAGTGATAAAGTCGGCAGTCTAAAGCACCCGAGAGCGTTTTTTTCGATGCCAACCTAACCAGAGTGACGGGAGCGGAACAATTCAGAAAAAGTGCTCAGCTCGCTGAGTAAATGCGATTTAAGCAATAAAATTAAAAATGCTTATTAAACATAAACCAAACGTTGGAGGTGGTCATTTCTTCATGCGCAGTGATAAACTCGGCACTCTAAAGCACCCGAGAGCGTTTTTTTCGAAGCCAACCTAACCAGAGTGACGGGAGCGGCACAATTCAGAAAAAGCGCTCAGCTCGCCGAGAAAATGCGATTTAAGCAATAAAATTAAAAATGCTTATTAAACATAAACCAAACGTTGGAGGTGGTCATTTCTTCATGCGCAGTGAATAACTCGGCACTCTAAAGCACCCGAGAGCGTTTTTTTCGATGCCAACCTAACCAGAGTGACGGGAGCGGCACAATTCAGAAAAAGCCCTCAGCTCGCCGAGAAAATGCGATTTAAGCAATAAAATTAAAAATGCTTATAAAACATAAACCAAACGTTGGAGGTGGTCATTTCTTCATGCGCAGTGATAAACTCGGCACTCTAAAGCACCCGAGAGCGTTTTTTTCGATGCCAACCTAACCAGAGTGACGGGAGCGGCACAATTCAGAAAAAGTGCTCAGCTCGCCGAGAAAATGCGATTTAAGCAATAAAATTAAAAATGCTTATAAAACATAAACCAAACGTTGGAGGTGGTCATTTCTTCATGCGCAGTGAATAACTCGGCACTCTAAAGCACCCGAGAGCGTTTTTTTCGATGCCAACCTAACCAGAGTGACGGGAGCGGCACAATTCAGAAAAAGTGCTGAGCTCGCCGAGAAAATGCGATTTAAGCAATAAAATTAAAAATGCTTATAAAACATAAACCAAACGTTGGAGGTGGTCATTTCTTAATGCGCAGTAATAAACTCGGCACTCTAAAGCACCCGAGAGCGTTTTTTTCGATGCCAACCTAACCAGAGTGACGGGAGCGGCACAATTCAGAAAAGGTGCTCAGCTCGCCGAGAAAATGCGATTTAAGCAATAAAACTAAAAATGCTTATAAAACATAAACCAAACGTTGGAGGTGGTCATTTCTTCATGCGCAGTGAATAACTCGGCACTCTAAAGCACCCGAGAGCGTTTTTTCGATGCCAACCTAACCAGAGTGACGGGAGCGGCACAATTCAGAAAAAGCGCTCAGCTCGCCGAGAAAATGCGATTTAAGCAATAAATTTAAAAATGCTTATAAAACATAAACCAAATTTCTTCATGCGCAGTGATAAACTCGGCACTCTAAAGCACCCGAGAGCGTTTTTTTCGATGCCAACCTAACCAGAGTGACGGGAGCGGCACAATTCAGAAAAAGTGCTCAGCTCGCCGAGAAAATGCGATTTAAGCAATAAAATTAAAAATGCTTATAAAACATAAACCAAACGTTGGAGGTGGTCATTTCTTAATGCGCAGTAATAAACTCGGCACTCTAAAGCACCCGAGAGCGTTTTTTTCGATGCCAACCTAACCAGAGTGACGGGAGCGGCACAATACAGAAAAAGTGCTCAGCTCGCCGAGAAAATGCGATTTAAGCAATAAAATTAAAAATGCTTATTAAACATAAACCAAACGTTGGAGGTGGTGATTTCTTCATGCGCAGTGAATAACTCGGCACTCTAAAGCACCCGATAGCGTTTTTTTCGATGCCAACCTAACCAGAGTGACGGGAGCGGCACAATTCAGAAGAAGTGCTCAGCTCGCCGAGAAAATGTGATTTAAGCAATAAAATTAAAAATGCTTAACATAAACCAAACGTTGGAGGTGGTCATTTCTTCATGCGCAGTGAATAACTCGGCACTCTAAAGCACCCGAGAGCGTTTTTTTCGATGCCAACCTAACCAGAGTGACGGGAGCGGCACAATTCAGAAAAAGAGCTCAGCTCGCCGAGAAAATGCGATTTAAGCAATAAAATTAAAAATGCTTATAAAACATAAACCAAACGTTGGAGGTGGTCATTTCTTCATGCGCAGTGATAAACTCGGCACTCTAAAGCACCCGAGAGCGTTTTTTTCTATGCCAACCTAACCAGAGTGACGGGAGCGGCACAATTCAGAAAAAGTGCTCAGCTCGCCGAGAAAATGCGATTTAAGCAATAAAATTAAAAATGCTTATAAAACATAAACCAAACGTTGGAGGTGGTCATTTCTTCATGCGCAGTGATAAAGTCGGCAATCTAAAGCACCCGAGAGCGTTTTTTTCGATGCCAACCTAACCAGAGTGACGGGAGCGGCACAATTCAGAAAAAGTGCTCAGCTCGCCGAGAAAATGCGATTTAAGCAATAAAATTAAAAATGCTTATTAAACATAAACCAAACGTTGGAGGTGGTCATTTCTTCATGCGCAGTGATAAACTCGGCACTCTAAAGCACCCGAGAGCGTTTTTTTCGATGCCAACCTAACCAGAGTGACGGGAGCGGCACAATTCAGAAAAGGTGCTCAGCTCGCCGAGAAAATGCGATTTAAGCAATAAAACTAAAAATGCTTATAAAACATAAACCAAACGTTGGAGGTGGTCATTTCTTCATGCGCAGTGAATAACTCGGCACTCTAAAGCACCCGAGAGCGTTTTTTCGATGCCAACCTAACCAGAGTGACGGGAGCGGCACAATTCAGAAAAAGCGCTCAGCTCGCCGAGAAAATGCGATTTAAGCAATAAATTTAAAAATGCTTATAAAACATAAACCAAATTTCTTCATGCGCAGTGATAAACTCGGCACTCTAAAGCACCCGAGAGCGTTTTTTTCGATGCCAACCTAACCAGAGTGACGGGAGCGGCACAATTCAGAAAAAGTGCTCAGCTCGCCGAGAAAATGCGATTTAAGCAATAAAATTAAAAATGCTTATAAAACATAAACCAAACGTTGGAGGTGGTCATTTCTTAATGCGCAGTAATAAACTCGGCACTCTAAAGCACCCGAGAGCGTTTTTTTCGATGCCAACCTAACCAGAGTGACGGGAGCGGCACAATTCAGAAAAAGTGCTCAGCTCGCCGAGAAAATGCGATTTAAGCAATAAAATTAAAAATGCTTATTAAACATAAACCAAACGTTGGAGGTGGTGATTTCTTCATGCGCAGTGAATAACTCGGCACTCTAAAGCACCCGATAGCGTTTTTTTCGATGCCAACCTAACCAGAGTGACGGGAGCGGCACAATTCAGAAAAAGTGCTCAGCTCGCCGAGAAAATGTGATTTAAGCAATAAAATTAAAAATGCTTATAAAACATAAACCAAACGTTGGAGGTGGTCATTTCTTCATGCGCAGTGAATAACTCGGCACTCTAAAGCACCCGAGAGCGTTTTTTTCGATGCCAACCTAACCAGAGTGACGGGAGCGGCACAATTCAGAAAAAGTGCTCAGCTCGCCGAGAAAATGCGATTTAAGCAATAAAATTAAAAATGCTTATAAAACATACACCAAACGTTGGAGGTGGTCATTTCTTCATGCGCAGTGATAAACTCGGCACTCTAAAGCACCCGAGAGCGTTTTTTTCGATGCCAACCTAACCAGAGTGACGGGAGCGGCACAATCAGAAAAAGTGCTCAGCTCGCCGAGAAAATGCGATTTAAGCAATAAAATTAAAAATGCTTATAAAACATAAACCAAACGTTGGAGGTGGTCATTTCTTCATGCGCAGTGATAAACTCGGCACTCTAAAGCACCCGAGAGCGTTTTTTTCGATGCCAACCTAACCAGAGTGACGGGAGCGGCACAATTCAGAAAAAGTGCTCAGCTCGCCGAGAAAATGCGATTTAAGCAATAAAATTAAAAATGCTTATAAAACATAAACCAAACGTTGGAGGTGGTCATTTCTTCATGCGCAGTGATAAACTCGGCACTCTAAAGCACCCGAGAGCGTTTTTTTCGATGCCAACCTAACCAGAGTGACGGGAGCGGCACAATTCAGAAAAAGTGCTCAGCTCGCCGAGAAAATGCGATTTAAGCAATAAAATTAAAAATGCTTATAAAACATAAACCAAACGTTGGAGGTGGTCATTTCTTCATGCGCAGTGATAAACTCGGCACTCTAAAGCACCCGAGAGCGTTTTTTTCGATGCCAACCTAACCAGAGTGACGGGAGCGGCACAATTCAGAAAAAGTGCTCAGCTCGCCGAGAAAATGCGATTTAAGCAATAAAATTAAAAATGCTTATAAAACATAAACCAAACGTTGGAGGTGGTCATTTCTTCATGCGCAGTAAATAACTCGGCACTCTAAAGCACTCGAGAGCGTTTTTTTCGATGCCAACCTAACCAGAGTGACGGGAGCGGCACAATTCAGAAAAAGTGCTCAGCTCGCCGAGAAAATGCGATTTAAGCAATAAAATTAAAAATGCTTATAAAACATAAACCAAACGTTGGAGGTGGTCATTTCTTCATGCGCAGTGATAAACTCGGCACTCTAAAGCACCCGAGAGCGTTTTTTTCTATGCCAACCTAACCAGAGTGACGGGAGCGGCACAATTCAGAAAAAGTGCTCAGCTCGCCGAGAAAATGCGATTTAAGCAATAAAATTAAAAATGCTTATAAAACATAAACCAAACGTTGTAGGTGGTTATTTCTTCATGAGCAGTAATAAACTCGGCACTCTGAAGCACCCGAGAGCGCTTTTTTCTATGCCAACCTAACCAGAGTGACGGGAGAAGCACCATTCAGAATACGTGCTCAGCTCGTCGAGAAATTGCGATTCAAGCAATAAAATTAAAAATGCTTATAAAACATAAACCAAACGTTGGAGGTGGTCATTTCTTCATGCGCAGTGATAAACTCGGCACTCTAAAGCACCCAAGAGCGCTTTTTACTATGCCAACCTAACCAGAGTGACGGGAGCGGCACAATTCAGAAAAAGTGCTCAGCTCGTCGAGAAAATGCGATTTAAGCAATACAATTAAAAATGCTTATAAAACATAAACCAAACGTTGTAGGTGGTCATTTCTTCATGCGCAGTGATAAACTCGGCACTCTGAAGCACCCAAGAGCGTTTTTTTTCTATGCCAACCTAACCAGAGTGACGGGAGCGGCACAATTCAGAAAAAGTGCTCAGCTCGTCGAGATAATGCGATTTAAGCAATAAAGTTAAAAATGCTTATAAAACATAAACCAAACGTTGCAGGTGGTCATTTCTTCATGCGCAGTGATAAACTCGGCACTCTGAAGCACCCGAGAGCGCTTTTTTCTATGCCAACCTAACCAGAGTGACGGGAGCGGCACCATTCAGAAAAAGTGCTCAGCTCGTCGAGAAAATGCGATTCAAGCAATAAAAATTAAAAAAAGCTAATAAAACATAAACCAAACGTTGTAGGTGGTTATTTCTTCATGAGCAGTGATAAACTCGGCACTCTGAAGCACCCGAGACCGCCTTTTTCTATGCCAACCTAACCAGAGTGACGGGAGACGCACCATTCAGAAAACGTGCTCAGCTCGCCGAGAAAATGCGATTTAAGCAATAAAATTAAAAATGCTTATAAAACGTAAACCAAACGTTGTAGGTGGTCATTTCTTCATGCGCAGTGATAAACTCGGCTCTCTAAAGCACCCGAGAGCGTTTTTTTCTATGCCAACCTAACCAGAGTGACGGGAGCGGCACAATTCAGAAAAAGTGCTCAGCTCGTTGAGAAAATGCGATTTAAGCAATAAGATTAAAAATGCTTATAAAACATAAAACAAACGTTGCAGGTGGTCATTTCTTCATGCGCAGTGATGAACTCGGCACTCTGAAGCACCCGAGAGCGCTTTTTTCTATGCCAACCTAACCAGAGTGACGGGAGCGGCACCATTCAGAAAAAGTGCTCAGCTCGTCGAGAAAATGCGATTTAAGCAATAAAATTAAAAATGCTTATAAAACATAAACTAAACGTTGCAGGTGGTCATTTCTTCATGCGCAGTGATAAACTCGGCACTCTGAAGCACCCGAGAGCGCTTTTTTCTATGCCAACCTAGCCAGAGTGACGGGAGCGGCACCATTCAGAAAATGTGCTCAGCTCGTCGAGAAAATGCGATTTAAGTAATAAAATTAAAAATGCTTATAAAACATAAACCAAACGTTGTAGGTGGTTATTTCTTCATGAGCAGTGATAAACTCGGCACTCTGAAGCACCCAAGAGCGCTTTTTTCTATGCCAACGTAACCAGAGTGTCGGGAGACGCACCATTCAGAAAACGTGCTCAGCTCGCCGAGAAAATGCGATTTAAGCAATAAAATTAAAAATGCTTATAAAACATAAACCAAACGTTGTAGGTGGTCATTTCTTCATGCGCAGTGATAAACTCGGCACTCTAAAGCACCCGAGAACGTTTTTTTTCTATGCCAACCTAACCAGAGTGACGGGAGCGGCACAATTCAGAAAAAGTGCTCAGCTCGTCGAGAAAATGCGATTTAAGCAATAAAATTAAAAATGCTTATAAAATATAAAACAAACGTTGCAGGTGGTCATTTCTTCATGCGCAGTGATAAACTCGGCACTCTGAAGCACCCGAGAGCGCTTTTACCTATGCCAACCTAACCAGAGTGACGGGAGCGGCACCATTCAGAAAACGTGCTCAGCTCGTCGAGAAAATGCGATTTAAGCAATAAAATTAAAAATGCTTATAAAACATAAACCAAACGTTGGAGGTGGTTATTTCTTCATGAGCACTGATAAACTCAGCACTCTGAAGCACCCAAGAGCGCTTTTTTTCTATGCCAACGTAACCAGAGTGACGGGAGACGCACCATTCAGAAAACGTGCTCAGCTCGCCGAGAAAATGCCATTTAAGCAATAAAATTAAAAATGCTTATAAAACATAAACCAAACGTTGGAGGTGGTCATTTCTTCATGCGCAGTGATAAACTCGGCACTCTAAAGCACCCGAGAGCGTTTTTTTCGATGCCAACCTAACCAGAGTGACGGGAGCGGCACAATTCAGAAAAAGTGCTCAGCTCGCCGAGAAAATGCGATTTAAGCAATAAAATTAAAAATGCTTATAAAACATAAACCAAACGTTGGAGGTGGTCATTTCTTCATGCGCAGTGATAAACTCGGCACTCTAAAGCACCCGAGAGCGTTTTTTTCGATGCCAACCTAACCAGAGTGACGGGAGCGGCACAATTCAGAAAAAGTGCTCAGCTCGCCGAGAAAATGCGATTTAAGCAATAAAATTAAAAATGCTTATAAAACATAAACCAAACGTTGGAGGTGGTCATTTATTCATGCGCAGTGATAAACTCGGCACTCTAAAGCACCCGAGAGCGTTTTTTTCGATGCCAACCTAACCAGAGTGACGGGAGCGGCACAATTCAGAAAAAGTGCTCAGCTCGCCGAGAAAATGCGATTTAAGCAATAAAATTAAAAATGCTTATAAAACATAAACCAAACGTTGGAGGTGGTCATTTCTTCATGCGCAGTGATAAACTCGGCACTCTAAAGCACCCGAGAGCGTTTTTTTCGATGCCAACCTCACCAGAGTGACGGGAGCGGCACAATTCAGAAAAAGTGCTCAGCTCGCCGAGAAAATGCGATTTAAGCAATAAAATTAAAAATGCTTATTAAACATAAACCAAACGTTGGAGGTGGTCATTTCTTCATGCGCAGTGAATAACTCGGCACTCTAAAGCACCCGAGAGCGTTTTTTTCGATGCCAACCTAACCAGAGTGACGGGAGCGGCACAATTCAGAAAAAGTGCTCAGCTCGCCGAGAAAATGCGATTTAAGCAATAAAATTAAAAATGCTTATAAAACATAAACCAAACGTTGGAGGTGGTCATTTCTTCATGCGCAGTGATAAACTCGGCACTCTAAAGCACCCGAGAGCGTTTTTTTCGATGCCAACCTCACCAGAGTGACGGGAGCGGCACAATTCAGAAAAAGTGCTCAGCTCGCCGAGAAAATGCGATTTAAGCAATAAAATTAAAAATGCTTATAAAACATAAACCAAACGTTGGAGGTGGTCATTTCTTCATGCGCAGTCATAAACTCGGCACTCTAAAGCACCCGAGAGCGTTTTTTTCGATGCCAACCTAACCAGAGTGACGGGAGCGGCACAATTTAGAAAAAGTGCTCAGCTCGCCGAGAAAATGCGATTTAAGCAATAAAATTAAAAATGCTTATAAAACATAAACCAAACGTTGGAGGTGGTCATTTCTTCATGCGCAGTGATAAACTCGGCACTCTAAAGCACCCGAGAGCGTTTTTTTCGATGCCAACCTATAACCAGAGTGACGGGAGCGGCACAATTCAGAAAAAGTGCTCAGCTCGCCGAGAAAATGCGATTTAAGCAATAAAATTAAAAATGCTTACAAAACATAAACCAAACGTTGGAGGTGGTCATCTCTTCATGCGCAGTGATAAACTCGGCACTCTAAAGCACCCGAGACCGTTTTTTTTCGATGCCAACCTAACCAGAGTTACGGGAGCGGCACAATTCAGAAAAAGTGCTCAGCTCGCCGAGAAAATGCGATTTAAGCAATAAAATTAAAAATGCTTATAAAACATAAACCAAACGTTGGAGGTGGTCATTTCTTCATGCGCAGTGATAAACTCGGCACTCTCAACACCCGAGAGCGTTTTTTTCGATGCCAACCTAACCAGAGTGACGGGAGCGGCACAATTCAGAAAAAGTGCTCAGCTCGCCGAGAAAATGCGATTTAAGCAATAAAATTAAAAATGCTTATAAAACATAAACCAAACGTTGGAGGTGGTCATTTCTTCATGCGCAGTGATAAACTCGGCACTCTAAAGCACCCGAGAGCGTTTTTTTCGATGCCAACCTAACCAGAGTGACGGGAGCGGCACAATTCAGAAAAAGTGCTCAGCTCGCCGAGAAAATGCGATTTAAGCAATAAAATTAAAAATGCTTATAAAACATAAACCAAACGTTGGAGGTGGTCATTTATTCATGCGCAGTGATAAACTCGGCACTCTAAAGCACCCGAGAGCGTTTTTTTCGATGCCAACCTAACCAGAGTGACGGGAGCGGCACAATTCAGAAAAAGTGCTCAGCTCGCCGAGAAAATGCGATTTAAGCAATAAAATTAAAAATGCTTATAAAACATAAACCAAACGTTGGAGGTGGTCATTTCTTCATGCGCAGTGATAAACTCGGCACTCTAAAGCACCCGAGAGCGTTTTTTTCGATGCCAACCTCACCAGAGTGACGGGAGCGGCACAATTCAGAAAAAGTGCTCAGCTCGCCGAGAAAATGCGATTTAAGCAATAAAATTAAAAATGCTTATTAAACATAAACCAAACGTTGGAGGTGGTCATTTCTTCATGCGCAGTGAATAACTCGGCACTCTAAAGCACCCGAGAGCGTTTTTTTCGATGCCAACCTAACCAGAGTGACGGGAGCGGCACAATTCAGAAAAAGTGCTCAGCTCGCCGAGAAAATGCGATTTAAGCAATAAAATTAAAAATGCTTATAAAACATAAACCAAACGTTGGAGGTGGTCATTTCTTCATGCGCAGTGATAAACTCGGCACTCTAAAGCACCCGAGAGCGTTTTTTTCGATGCCAACCTCACCAGAGTGACGGGAGCGGCACAATTCAGAAAAAGTGCTCAGCTCGCCGAGAAAATGCGATTTAAGCAATAAAATTAAAAATGCTTATAAAACATAAACCAAACGTTGGAGGTGGTCATTTCTTCATGCGCAGTCATAAACTCGGCACTCTAAAGCACCCGAGAGCGTTTTTTTCGATGCCAACCTAACCAGAGTGACGGGAGCGGCACAATTTAGAAAAAGTGCTCAGCTCGCCGAGAAAATGCGATTTAAGCAATAAAATTAAAAATGCTTATAAAACATAAACCAAACGTTGGAGGTGGTCATTTCTTCATGCGCAGTGATAAACTCGGCACTCTAAAGCACCCGAGAGCGTTTTTTTCGATGCCAACCTATAACCAGAGTGACGGGAGCGGCACAATTCAGAAAAAGTGCTCAGCTCGCCGAGAAAATGCGATTTAAGCAATAAAATTAAAAATGCTTACAAAACATAAACCAAACGTTGGAGGTGGTCATCTCTTCATGCGCAGTGATAAACTCGGCACTCTAAAGCACCCGAGACCGTTTTTTTTCGATGCCAACCTAACCAGAGTTACGGGAGCGGCACAATTCAGAAAAAGTGCTCAGCTCGCCGAGAAAATGCGATTTAAGCAATAAAATTAAAAATGCTTATAAAACATAAACCAAACGTTGGAGGTGGTCATTTCTTCATGCGCAGTGATAAACTCGGCACTCTCAACACCCGAGAGCGTTTTTTTCGATGCCAACCTAACCAGAGTGACGGGAGCGGCACAATTCAGAAAAAGTGCTCAGCTCGCCGAGAAAATGCGATTTAAGCAATAAAATTAAAAATGCTTATAAAACATAAACCAAACGTTGGAGGTGGTCATTTCTTCATGCGCAGTGATAAACGCGGCACTCTAAAGCACCCGAGAGCGTTTTTTTCGATGCCAACCTAACCAGAGTGACGGGAGCGGCACAATTCAGAAAAAGTGCTCAGCTCGCCGAGAAAATGCGATTTAAGCAATAAAATTAAAAATGCTTATAAAACATAAACCAAACGTTGGAGGTGGTCATTTCTTCATGCGCAGTGATAAACTCGGCACTCTAAAGCACCCGAGAGCGTTTTTTTCGATGCCAACCTAACCAGAGTGACGGGAGCGGCACAATTCAGAAAAAGTGCTCAGCTCGCCGAGAAAATGCGATTTAAGCAATAAAATTAAAAATGCTTATAAAACATAAACCAAACGTTGGAGGTGGTCATTTCTTCATGCGCAGTGATAAACTCGGCACTCTAAAGCACCCGAGAGCGTTTTTTTCGATGCCAACCTAACCAGAGTGACGGGAGCGGCACAATTCAGAAAAAGTGCTCAGCTCGCCGAGAAAATGCGATTTAAGCAATAAAATTAAAAATGCTTATAAAACATAAACCAAACGTTGGAGGTGGTCATTTCTTCATGCGCAGTGATAAACTCGGCACTCTAAAGCACCCGAGAGCGTTTATTTCGATGCCAACCTAACCAGAGTGACGGGAGCGGCACAATTCAGAAAAAGTTCTCAGCTCGCCGAGAAAATGTGATTTAAGCAATAAAATTAGAAATGCTTATAAAACATAAACCAAACGTGGTCATTTCTTCATGCGCAGTGATAAACTCGGCACTCTAAAGCACCCGAGAGCGTTTTTTTCGATGCCAACCTAACCAGAGTGACGGGAGCGGCACAATTCAGAAAAAGTGCTCAGCTCGCCGAGAAAATGCGATTTAAGCAATAAAATTAAAAATGCTTATAAAACATAAACCAAACGTTGGAGGTGTTCATTTCTTCATGCGCAGTGATAAACTCGGCACTCTAAAGCACCCGAGAGCGTTTTTTTCGATGCCAACCTAACCAGAGTGACGGGAGCGGCGCAATTCAGAAAAAGTGCTCAGCTCGCCGAGAAAATGCGATTTAAGCAATAAAATTAAAAATGCTTATAAAACATAAACCAAACGTTGGAGGTGGTCATTTCTTCATGCGCAGTGATAAACTCGGCACTCTAAAGCACCCGAGAGCGTTTTTTTCGATGCCAACCTAACCAGAGTGACGGGAGCGGCACAATTCAGAAAAAGTGCTCAGCTCGCCGAGAAAATGCGATTTAAGCAATAAAATTAAAAATGCTTATAAAACATAAACCAAACGTTGGAGGTGGTCATTTCTTCATGCGCAGTGATAAACTCGGCACTCTAAAGCACCCGAGAGCGTTTTTTTCGATGCCAACCTAACCAGAGTGACGGGAGCGGCACAATTCAGAAAAAGTGCTCAGCTCGCCGAGAAAATGCGATTTAAGCAATAAAATTAAAAATGCTTATAAAACATAAACCAAACGTTGGAGGTGGTCATTTCTTCATGCGCAGTGATAAACTCGGCACTCTAAAGCACCCGAGAGCGTTTTTTTCGATGCCAACCTAACCAGAGTGACGGGAGCGGCACAATTCAGAAAAAGTGCTCCGCTCGCCGAGAAAATGCGATTTAAGCAATAAAATTAAAAATGCTTATAAAACATAAACCAAACGTTGGAGGTGGTCATTTCTTTTTGCGCAGTGATAAACTCGGCACTCTAAAGCACCCGAGAGCGTTTTTTTCGATGCCAACCTAACCAGAGTGACGGGAGCGGCACAATTCAGAAAAAGTGCTCAGCTCGCCGAGAAAATGCGATTTAAGCAATAAAATTAAAAATGCTTATAAAACAAACCAAACGTTGGAGGTGGTCATTTCTTCATGCGCAGTGATAAACTCGGCACTCTGAAGCACCCGAGAGCGCTTTTTTCTATGCCAACCTAGCCAGAGTGACGGGAGCGGCACCATTCAGAAAAAGTGCCCAGCTCGTCGAGAAAATGCAATTTAAGCAATAAAATTAAAAATGCTTATAAAACATAAAACAAACGTTGGAGGTGGTCATTTCTCCATGCGCAGTGATAAACTCGGCACTCTGAAGCACCCAAGAGCGCTTTTTTCTATGCCAACCTCACCAGAGTGACGGGAGAAGCACCATTCAGAAAACGTGCTCAGCTCGTCGAGAAAATGCGATTTAAGCAATAAAATTAAAAATGCTTATAAAACATAAAACAAACGTTGCAGGTGGTCATTTCTTCATGCGCAGTGATAAACGCGACACTCTGAAGCACCCGAGAGCGCTTTTTTCTATGCCAACCTCACCAGAGTGACGGGAGCGGCACCATTCAGAAAACGTGCTCAGCTCGTCGAGAAAATGCGATTCAAGCAATAAAATTAAAAATGCTTATAAAACATAAAACAAACGTTGCAGGTGGTCATTTCTCCATGCGCAGTGATAAACTCGGCACTCTGAAGCACCCAAGAGCGCTTTTTTCTATGCCAACCTCACCAGAGTGACGGGAGAGGCACCATTCAGAAAACGTGCTCAGCTCGTCGAGAAAATGCGATTTAAGCAATGAAATTAAAAATGCTAAAACATAAACCAAACGTTGTAGGTGGTCAATTCTTCATGCGCAGTGATAAACACGGCACTCTGAAGCATCCGAGAGCGCTTTTTTCTATGCCATCCTAACCAGACTTCTAGCCCTAACCCTAGCTCTTACTCTAATCGTACTCCTAGCTCTTACATGAACCGTAGCTCTTACACTAACCCTAGCGCTAGCTCTAACACTAATCCTAGCTCTAACCCTAACCCCAACCCTAGCTTTTACTAGGAGCTATTACCCTAAGTCTTACACTAACCTTATTCCTAGCTCTAACCTTAACCTATGCCATCCTAACCAGACTTCTAGCCGTAACCCTAGCTCTTACTGTAATCGTAATACTAGCTCTTACATGCTCCGTAGCTCTTACACTAACCCTAGCGCTAGCTCTAACCCTAATCCTAGCTCTAACCCTAAACCCGACCCCAACTCTAGCTATTACCCTAACTCTTACACTAACCCGATTCCTAGCTCTAACCCTAACCCTAGCTAATACCCTAACTCTTACACTAACCCTATTCCTAGCTCTAACCTTAACCCCAACCCTAGCTCTTCCTCTAAACCTAATCCTTGCTCTAGCTGGGATTTGAACTCAGGCTGCCTGGGTGCGAGTACAGAGCACTAACCACTACACTATGGAACCTACACCTATATTGCATGGAAGTTACGTATATGGTTTTATGGAGGAGCTTACAAGCAAAGATAGGAATAGTTGATTGCCAAAATAGTTGAGGTTCCACTGAGACTTGAACTCAGGTTGCTGGGGTGAGAGTCCAGCGCACTAACCACTATGGTATGAATTCCACACCATCAATCCATGTAAGTTACCTATATGGTTTTATGGAGCAGCTCACAAGCAACTAGCAAAGATAGGAACAGTTAAATGCCAAAATAGTTGAGGTTCCACTGAGACTTGAACTCAGGTTGCTGGGGTGAGAGTCCAGCGCACTAACCACTACGGTATGGAATCCACACCATTAATCCATGTAAGTTACCTATATGGTTTTATGGAGCAGCTCACAAGCAACTAGCAAAGATAGGAATAGGTAAATGCCAAAATGGTTGAGGTTCCACTGAGACTTGAACTCAGGGCGCTGGGGTGAGAGTCCAGAGCACTAACCAATACAGTATGGAACCCACACCATTAATCCTTGGAAGTTACCTATATGGTTTTATAGAGCAGCTCACAAGCAAATAGTATAGATAGGAATAGATAAATGCCAAAATAGTTGAAGTTCCACTGAGACTTGAACTCAGTTCGCTGGGATGAGAGTCCACAGCACAAACCACTACAGTATGGCACCCACGAAATTACTTCATGTATGTTACGTATATGGTTTTATGGAGCAGCTCACACGCAAATTGTATAGGAATAGGTAGTATAGATAGGAATACGTAAATGCCAAAAGAAAAAGTGTTCTGTAGTGTAGTGGAAAGTGCTCTGAACTCTCGCCCCAACGACCTGAGTTCAAGTCTCAGTGGAACCCCAACTGTTTTGGCATTTGTCTATTCCTAACTATACCATTTGCTTGTGAGCTGCTCCATAAAACCGTATAGGTAACTTCAACGAAGTGATAGTGTGGTTTCCATACTGTAGTGGTTAGTGCTCTGTACACTTACTCCAGCGACCAGAGTTCAAGTCTCAGTGGAACCTCTACTATTTTAGCATTTACCTATTCCTATCTACACTGGCTTTTGAGCTGCTCCATAAAACCATATACGTAACTTCCATGTAGTAATGTCGTGCGTTCCATAGTGTAGTGGTTAGTTCTCTGGGCTCTCACCCCAGTGACCAGAGTTCAAGTCTCACTAGAACCACACTGTTTTTGGCATTTAGCTATTCCTATCTATACTGCTTGTGAGCTGCTCCATAAAACCGTATGACATGTGAAGAGATTGACAATAAAGCTGACTTTGACTTTGAGAGGAATCATTCAGAAAACGTCCTTACCTCGTCGAGAAAATGCGATTTAACCAATAAAAATGCTAATAAAACATAAACCAAACGTTGCAGGTGGTCATTTCTTCATGCGCAGTGATAAACTCGGCACTCTGAAGTACCCGAGAGCGCTATAACTATGCCAACCTAACCACAGTGACGGGAGCGGCAACATTCAGAAAAAGTGCTCAGCTCGCCGAGAAAATGCGATTTAAGCAATAAAATTAAAAATGCTTATAAAACATAAACCAAACGTTGGAGGGGGTCATTTCTTCATGCGCAGTGATAAACTCGGCACTCTAAAGCACCCGAGAGCGCTATAACTATGCCAACCTAACCAGAGTGACGGGAGCGGCACAATTCAGAAAAAGTGCTCAGCTCGCCGAGAAAATGCGATTTAAGCAATAAAATTAAAAATGCTTATAAAACATAAACCAAACGTTGGAGGTGGTCATTTCTTCATGCGCAGTGAATAACTCGGCTTGGTTTATGTTTTATAAGCATTTTTAATTTTATTGCTTAAATCGCATTTTCTCGGCGAGCTGAGCACTTTTTCTGAATTCTGCCGCTCCCGTCACTCTGGTTAGGTTGGCATCGAAAAAAACGCTCTCGGGTGCTTTAGAGTGCCGAGTTTATAACTGCGCATGAAGAAATGACCACCTCCAACGTTTGGTTTATGTTTTATAAGCATTTTTAATTTTATTGCTTAAATCGCATTTTCTCGGCGAGCTGAGCGCTTTTTCTGAATTGTGCCGCTCCCGTCACTCTGGTTAGGTTGGCATCGAAAAAAACGCTCTCGGGTGCTTTAGAGTGCCGAGTTATTCACTGCGCATGAAGAAATGACCACCTCCAACGTTTGGTTTATGTTTAATAAGCATTTTTAATTTTATTGCTTAAATCGCATTTTCTCGGCGAGCTGAGCGCTTTTTCTGAATTGTGCCGCTCCCGTCACTCTGGTTAGGTTGGCATCGAAAAAAACGCTCTCGGGTGCTTTAGAGTGCCGAGTTTATTACTGCGCATTAAGAAATGACCACCTCCAACGTTTGGTTTATGTTTTATGAGCATTTTTAATTTTATTGCTTAAATCGCATTTTCTCGGCGAGCTGAGCACTTTTTCTGAATTGTGCCGCTCCCGTCACTCTGGTTAGGTTGGCATCGAAAAAAACGCTCTCGGGTGCTTTAGAGTGCCGAGTTATTCACTGCGCACGAAGAAATGACCACCTCCAACGTTTGGTTTATGTTTTATAAGCATTTTTAATTTTATTGCTTAAATCGCATTTTCTCGGCGAGCTGAGCGCTTTTTCTGAATTGTAGCGCTCCCGTCACTCTGGTTAGGTTGGCATCGAAAAAAACGCTCTCGGGTGCTTTAGAGTGCCGAGTTTATTACTGCGCATTAAGAAATGACCACCTCCAACGTTTGGTTTATGTTTTATAAGCATTTTTAATTTTATTGCTTAAATCGCATTTTCTCGGCGAGCTGAGCACTTTTTCTGAATTGTGCCGCTCCCGTCACTCTGGTTAGGTTGGCATCGAAAAAAACGCTCTCGGGTGCTTTAGAGTGCCGATTTATTCACTGCGCATGAATAAATGACCACCTCCAACGTTTGGTTTATGTTTAATAAGCATTTTTAATTTTATTGCTTAAATCGCATTTTCTCGGCGAGCTGAGCACTTTTTCTGAATTGTGCCGCTCCCGTCACTCTGGTTAGGTTGGCATCGAAAAAAACGCTCTCGGGTGCTTTAGAGTGCCGAGTTTATTACTGCGCATTAAGAAATGACCACCTCCAACGTTTGGTTTATGTTTTATAAGCATTTTTAATTTTATTGCTTAAATCGCATTTTCTCGGCGAGCTGAGCACTTTTTCTGAATTGTGCCGCTCCCGTCACTCTGGTTAGGTTGGCATCGAAAAAAACGCTCTCGGGTGCTTTAGAGTGCCGAGTTTATTACTGCGCATTAAGAAATGACCACCTCCAACGTTTGGTTTATGTTTTATAAGCATTTTTAATTTTATTGCTTAAATCGCATTTTCTCGGCGAGCTGAGCACTTTTTCTGAATTGTGCCGCTCCCGTCACTCTGGTTAGGTTGGCATCGAAAAAAACGCTCTCGGGTGCTTTAGAGTGCCGAGTTTATCACTGCGCATGAAGAAATGACCACCTCCAACGTTTGGTTTATGTTTTATAAGCATTTTTAATTTTATTGCTTAAATCGCATTTTCTCGGCGAGCTGAGCGCTTTTTCTGAATTGTGCCGCTCCCGTCACTCTGGTTAGGTTGGCATCGAAAAAAACGCTCTCGGGTGCTTTAGAGTGCCGAGTTTATCACTGCGCATGAAGAAATGACCACCTCCAACGTTTGGTTTATGTTTTATAAGCATTTTTAATTTTATTGCTTAAATCGCATTTTCTCGGCGAGCTGAGCGCTTTTTCTGAATTGTGCCGCTCCCGTCACTCTGGTTAGGTTGGCATCGAAAAAAACGCTCTCGGGTGCTTTAGAGTGCCGAGTTATTCACTGCGCATGAAGAAATGACCACCTCCAACGTTTGGTTTATGTTTAATAAGCATTTTTAATTTTATTGCTTAAATCGCATTTTCTCGGCGAGCTGAGCGCTTTTTCTGAATTGTGCCGCTCCCGTCACTCTGGTTAGGTTGGCATCGAAAAAAACGCTCTCGGGTGCTTTAGAGTGCCGAGTTATTCACTGCGCATGAAGAAATGACCACCTCCAACGTTTGGTTTATGTTTAATAAGCATTTTTAATTTTATTGCTTGAATCGCATTTTCTCGGCGAGCTGAGCACTTTTTCTGAATTGTGCCGCTCCCGTCACTCTGGTTAGGTTGGCATCGGAAAAAACGCTCTCGGGTGCTTTAGAGTGCCGAGTTTATCACTGCGCATGAAGAAATGACCACCTCCAACGTTTGGTTCATGTTTTATAAGCATTTTTAATTTTATTGCTTAAATCGGATTTTCTCGGCGAGCTGAGCGCTTTTTCTGAATTGTGCCGCTCCCGTCACTCTGGTTAGGTTGGCATCGAAAAAAACGCTCTCGGGTGCTTTAGAGTGCCGAGTTTATCACTGCGCATGAAGAAATTACCACCTCCAACGTTTGGTTTATGTTTTATAAGCATTTTTAATTTTATTGCTTAAATCGCATTTTCTCGGCGAGCTGAGCACTTTTTCTGAATTGTGCCGCTCCCGTCACTCTGGTTAGGTTGGCATCGAAAAAAACGCTCTCGGGTGCTTTAGAGTGCCGAGTTTATCACTGCGCATGAAGAAATGACCACCTCCAACGTTTGGTTTATGTTTTATAAGCATTTTTAAATTTATTGCTTAAATCGCATTTTCTCGGCGAGCTGAGCGCTTTTTCTGAATTGTGCCGCTCCCGTCACTCTGGTTAGGTTGGCATCGAAAAAAACGCTCTCGGGTGCTTTAGAGTGCCGAGTTATTCACTGCGCATGAAGAAATGACCACCTCCAACGTTTGGTTTATGTTTTATAAGCATTTTTAGTTTTATTGCTTAAATCGCATTTTCTCGGCGAGCTGAGCACTTTTTCTGAATTGTGCCGCTCCCGTCACTCTGGTTAGGTTGGCATCGAAAAAAACGCTCTCGGGTGCTTTAGAGTGCCGAGTTTATCACTGCGCATGAAGAAATGACAACCTCCAACGTTTGGTTTATGTTTAATAAGCATTTTTAATTTTATTGCTTAAATCGCATTTTCTCGGCGAGCTGAGCACTTTTTCTGAATTGTGCCGCTCCCGTCACTCTGGTTAGGTTGGCATCGAAAAAAACGCTCTCGGGTGCTTTAGAGTGCCGAGTTTATTACTGCGCATGAAGAAATGACCACCTCCAACGTTTGGTTTATGTTTTATAAGCATTTTTAATTTTATTGCTTAAATCGCATTTTCTCGGCGAGCTGAGCGCTTTTTCTGAATTGTGCCGCTCCCGTCACTCTGGTTAGGTTGGCATCGAAAAAAACGCTCACGGGTGCTTTAGAGTGCCGAGTTTATCACTGCGCATGAAGAAATGACCACCTCCAACGTTTGGTTTATGTTTTATAAGCATTTTTAATTTTGTTGCTTAAATCGCATTTTCTCGGCGAGCTGAGCACTTTTTCTGAATTGTGCCGCTCCCGTCACTCTGGTTAGGTTGGCATCGAAAAAAACGCTCTCGGGTGCTTTAGAGTGCCGAGTTTATCACTGCGCATGAAGAAATGACCACCTCCAACGTTTGGTTTATGTTTTATAAGCATTTTTAATTTTATTGCTTAAATCGCATTTTCTCGGCGAGCTGAGCGCTTTTTCTGAATTGTGCCGCTCCCGTCACTCTGGTTAGGTTGGCATCGAAAAAAACGCTCTCGGGTGCTTTAGAGTGCCGAGTTTATCACTGCGCATGAAGAAATGACCACCTCCAACGTTTGGTTTATGTTTTATAAGCATTTTTAATTTTATTGCTTAAATCGCATTTTCTCGGCGAGCTGAGCGCTTTTTCTGAATTGTGCCGCTCCCGTAACTCTGGTTAGGTTGGCATCGCAAAAAACGCTCTCGGGTGCTTTAGAGTGCCGAGTTTATCACTGCGCATGAAGAAATGACCACTTCCAACGTTTGGTTTATGTTTTATAAGCATTTTTAATTTTATTGCTTAAATCGCATTTTCTCGGCGAGCTGAGCACTTTTTCTGAATTGTGCCGCTCCCGTCACTCTGGTTAGGTTGGCATCGAAAAAAACGCTCTCGGGTGCTTTAGAGTGTCGAGTTTATTACTGCGCATTAAGAAATGACCACCTCCAACGTTTGGTTTATGTTTTATAAGCATTTTTAATTTTATTGCTTAAATCGCATTTTCTCGGCGAGCTGAGCACTTTTTCTGAATTGTGCCGCTCCCGTCACTCTGGTTAGGTTGGCATCGAAAAAAACGCTCTCGGGTGCTTTAGAGTGCCGAGTTTATCACTGCGCATGAAGAAATGACCACCTCCAACGTTTGGTTTATGTTTTATAAGCATTTTAAATTTTATTGCTTAAATCGCATTTTCTCGGCGAGCTGAGCGCTTTTTCTGAATTGTGCCGCTCCCGTCACTCTGGTTAGGTTGGCATCGAAAAAAACGCTCACGGGTGCTTTAGAGTGCCGAGTTTATCACTGCGCATGAAGAAATGACCACCTCCAACGTTTGGTTTATGTTTTATAAGCATTTTTAATTTTGTTGCTTAAATCGCATTTTCTCGGCGAGCTGAGCACTTTTTCTGAATTGTGCCGCTCCCGTCACTCTGGTTAGGTTGGCATCGAAAAAAACGCTCTCGGGTGCTTTAGAGTGCCGAGTTTATCACTGCGCATGAAGAAATGACCACCTCCAACGTTTGGTTTATGTTTTATAAGCATTTTTAATTTTATTGCTTAAATCGCATTTTCTCGGCGAGCTGAGCGCTTTTTCTGAATTGTGCCGCTCCCGTCACTCTGGTTAGGTTGGCATCGAAAAAAACGCTCTCGGGTGCTTTAGAGTGCCGAGTTTATCACTGCGCATGAAGAAATGACCACCTCCAACGTTTGGTTTATGTTTTATAAGCATTTTTAATTTTATTGCTTAAATCGCATTTTCTCGGCGAGCTGAGCGCTTTTTCTGAATTGTGCCGCTCCCGTAACTCTGGTTAGGTTGGCATCGCAAAAAACGCTCTCGGGTGCTTTAGAGTGCCGAGTTTATCACTGCGCATGAAGAAATGACCACTTCCAACGTTTGGTTTATGTTTTATAAGCATTTTTAATTTTATTGCTTAAATCGCATTTTCTCGGCGAGCTGAGCACTTTTTCTGAATTGTGCCGCTCCCGTCACTCTGGTTAGGTTGGCATCGAAAAAAACGCTCTCGGGTGCTTTAGAGTGTCGAGTTTATTACTGCGCATTAAGAAATGACCACCTCCAACGTTTGGTTTATGTTTTATAAGCATTTTTAATTTTATTGCTTAAATCGCATTTTCTCGGCGAGCTGAGCACTTTTTCTGAATTGTGCCGCTCCCGTCACTCTGGTTAGGTTGGCATCGAAAAAAACGCTCTCGGGTGCTTTAGAGTGCCGAGTTATTCACTGCGCATGAAGAAATGACCACCTCCAACGTTTGGTTTATGTTTTATAAGCATTTTTAATTTTATTGCTTAAATCGCATTTTCTCGGCGAGCTGAGCACTTTTTCTGAATTGTGCCGCTCCCGTCACTCTGGTTAGGTTGGCATCGAAAAAAACGCTCTCGGGTGCTTTAGAGTGCCGAGTTTATCACTGCGCATGAAGAAATGACCACCTCCAACGTTTGGTTTATGTTTTATAAGCATTTTTAATTTTATTGCTTAAATCGCATTTTCTCGGCGAGCTGAGCGCTTTTTCTGAATTGTGCCGCTCCCGTCACTCTGGTTAGGTTGGCATCGAAAAAAACGCTCTCGGGTGCTTTAGAGTGCCGAGTTATTCACTGCGCATGAAGAAATGACCACCTCCAACGTTTGGTTTATGTTTAATAAGCATTTTTAATTGTATTGCTTAAATCGCATTTTCTCGGCGAGCTGAGCGCTTTTTCTGAATTGTGCCGCTCCCGTCACTCTGGTTAGGTTGGCATCGAAAAAAACGCTCTCGGGTGCTTTAGAGTGCCGAGTTATTCACTGCGCATGAAGAAATGACCACCTCCAACGTTTGGTTTATGTTTAATAAGCATTTTTAATTTTATTGCCTAAATCGCATTTTCTCGGCGAGCTGAGCACATTTTCTGAATTTTGCCGCTCCCGTCACTCTGGTTAGGTTGGCATCGAAAAAAACGCTCTCGGGTGCTTTAGAGTGCCGAGTTTATTACTGCGCATTAAGAAATGACCACCTCCAACGTTTGGTTTATGTTTTATAAGCATTTTTAATTTTATTGCTTAAATCGCATTTTCTCGGCGAGCTGAGCACTTTTTCTGAATTGTGCCGCTCCCGTCACTCTGGTTAGGTTGGCATCGAAAAAAACGCTCTCGGGTGCTTTAGAGTGCCGAGTTATTCACTGCGCACGAAGAAATGACCACCTCCAACGTTTGGTTTATGTTTTATAAGCATTTTTAATTTTATTGCTTAAATCGCATTTTCTCGGCGAGCTGAGCGCTTTTTCTGAATTGTGCCGCTCCCGTCACTCTGGTTAGGTTGGCATCGAAAAAAACGCTCTCGGGTGCTTTAGAGTGCCGAGTTTATTACTGCGCATTAAGAAATGACCACCTCTTTTATAAGCATTTTTAATTTTATTGCTTAAATCGCATTTTCTCGGCGAGCTGAGCACTTTTTCTTAATTGTGCCGCTCCCGTCACTCTGGTTAGGTTGGCATCGAAAAAAACGCTCTCGGGTGCTTTAGAGTGCCGAGTTTATTACTGCGCATTAAGAAATGACCACCTCCAACGTTTGGTTTATGTTTTATAAGCATTTTTAATTTTATTGCTTAAATCGCATTTTCTCGGCGAGCTGAGCACTTTTTCTGAATTGTGCCGCTCCCGTCACTCTGGTTAGGTTGGCATCGAAAAAAACGCTATCGGGTGCTTTAGAGTGCCGAGTTATTCACTGCGCATGAAGGAATGACCACCTCCAACGTTTGGTTTATGTTTAATAAGCATTTTTAATTTTATTGCTTAAATCGCATTTTCTCGGCGAGCTGAGCACTTTTTCTGAATTGTGCCGCTCCCGTCACTCTGGTTAGGTTGGCATCGAAAAAAACGCTCTCGGGTGCTTTAGAGTGCCGAGTTTATTACTGCGCATTAAGAAATGACCACCTCCAATGTTTGGTTTATGTTTTATAAGCATTTTTAATTTTATTGCTTAAATCGCATTTTCTCGGCGAGCTGAGCACTTTTTCTGAATTGTGCCGCTCCCGTCACTCTGGTTAGGTTGGCATCGAAAAAAAACGCTCTCGGGTGCTTTAGAGTGCCGAGTTTATTACTGCGCATTAAGAAATGACCACCTCCAACGTTTGGTTTATGTTTTATAAACATTTTTAATTTTATTGCTTAAATCGCATTTTCTCGGCGAGCTGAGCACTTTTTCTGAATTGTGCCGCTCCCGTCACTCTGGTTAGGTTGGCATCGAAAAAAACGCTCTCGGGTGCTTTAGAGTGCCGAGTTATTCACTGCGCATGAAGAAATGACCACCTCCAACGTTTGGTTTATGTTTAATAAGCATTTTTAATTTTATTGCTTGAATCGCATTTTCTCGGCGAGCTGAGCACTTTTTCTGAATTGTGCCGCTCCCGTCACTCTGGTTAGGTTGGCATCGAAAAAAACGCTCTCGGGTGCTTTAGAGTGCCGAGTTTATCACTGCGCAAGAAGAAATGACCACCTCCAACGTTTGGTTTATGTTTTATAAGCATTTTTAATTTTATTGCTTAAATCGCATTTTCTCGGCGAGCTGAACGCTTTTTCTGAATTGTGCCGCTCCCGTCACTCTGGTTAGGTTGGCATCGAAAAAAACGCTCTCGGGTGCTTTAGAGTGCCGAGTTTATCACTGCGCATGAAGAAATGACCACCTCCAACGTTTGGTTTATGTTTCATAAGCATTTTTAATTTTATTGCTTAAATCGCATTTTCTCGGCGAGCTGAGCGCTTTTTCTGAATTGTGCCGCTCCCGTCACTCTGGTTAGGTTGGCATCGAAAAAAACGCTCTCGGGTGCTTTAGAGTGCCGAGTTATTCACTGTGCATGAAGAAATGACCACCTCCAACGTTTGGTTTATGTTTAATAAGCATTTTTAATTTTATTGCTTAAATCGCATTTTCTCGGCGAGCTGAGCACTTTTTCTGAATTGTGCCGCTCCCGTCACTCTGGTTAGGTTGGCATCGAAAAAAACGCTCTCGGGTGCTTTAGAGTGCCGAGTTTATTACTGCGCATTAAGAAATGACCACCTCCAACGTTTGGTTTATGTTTTATAAGCATTTTTAATTTTATTGCTTAAATCGCATTTTCTCGGCGAGCTGAGCACTTTTTCTGAATTGTGCCGCTCCCGTCACTCTGGTTAGGTTGGCATCGAAAAAAACGCTCTCGGGTGCTTTAGAGTGCCGAGTTATTCACTGCGCACGAAGAAATGACCACCTCCAACGTTTGGTTTATGTTTTATAAGCATTTTTAATTTTATTGCTTAAATCGCATTTTCTCGGCGAGCTGACCGCTTTTTCTGAATTGTGCCGCTCCCGTCACTCTGGTTAGGTTGGCATCGAAAAAAACGCTCTCGGGTGCTTTAGAGTGCCGAGTTTATTACTGCGCATTAAGAAATGACCACCTCCAACGTTTGGTTTATGTTTTATAAGCACTTTTAATTTTATTGCTTAAATCGCATTTTCTCGGCGAGCTGAGCACTTTTTCTGAATTGTGCCGCTCTCGTCACTCTGGTTAGGTTGGCATCGAAAAAAACGCTCTCGGGTGCTTTAGAGTGCCGAGTTTATTACTGCGCATTAAGAAATGACCACCTCCAACGTTTGGTTTATGTTTCATAAGCATTTTTAATTTTATTGCTTAAATCGCATTTTCTCGGCGAGCTGAGCACTTTTTCTGAATTGTGCCGCCCGTCACTCTGGTTAGGTTGGCATCGAAAAAAACGCTCTCGGGTGCTTTAGAGTGCTGAGTTATTCACTGCGCATGAAGAAATGACCACCTCCAACGTTTGGTTTATGTTTAATAAGCATTTTTAATTTTATTGCTTGAATCGCATTTTCTCGGCGAGCTGAGCACTTTTTCTGAATTGTGCCGCTCCCGTCACTCTGGTTAGGTTGGCATCGAAAAAAACGCTCTCGGGTGCTTTAGAGTGCCGAGTTTATCACTGCGCATGAAGAAATGACCACCTCCAACGTTTGGTTTATGTTTTATAAGCATTTTTAATTTTATTGCTTAAATCGCATTTTCTCGGCGAGCTGAGCGCTTTTTCTGAATTGTGCCGCTCCCGTCACTCTGGTTAGGTTGGCATCGAAAAAAACGCTCTCGGGTGCTTTAGAGTGCCGAGTTTATCACTGCGCATGAAGAAATGACCACCTCCAACGTTTGGTTTATGTTTTATAAGCATTTTTAATTTTATTGCTTAAATCGCATTTTCTCGGCGAGCTGAGCACTTTTTCTGAATTGTGCCGCTCCCGTCACTCTGGTTAGGTTGGCATCGAAAAAAACGCTCTCGGGTGCTTTAGAGTGCCGAGTTTATCACTGCGCATGAAGAAATGACCACCTCCAACGTTTGGTTTATGTTTTATAAGCATTTTTAAATTTATTGCTTAAATCGCATTTTCTCGGCGAGCTGAGCGCTTTTTCTGAATTGTGCCGCTCCCGTCACTCTGGTTAGGTTGGCATCGAAAAAAACGCTCTCGGGTGCTTTAGAGTGCCGAGTTTATTACTGCGCATTAAGAAATGACCACCTCCAACGTTTGGTTTATGTTTTATAAGCATTTTTAATTTTATTGCTTAAATCGCATTTTCTCGGCGAGCTGAGCACTTTTTCTGAATTGTGCCGCTCCCGTCACTCTGGTTAGGTTGGCATCGAAAAAAACGCTCTCGGGTGCTTTAGAGTGCCGAGTTATTCACTGCGCATGAAGAAATGACCACCTCCAACGTTTGGTTTATGTTTAATAAGCATTTTTAATTTTATTGCTTAAATCGCATTTTCTCGGCGAGCTGAGCGCTTTTTCTGAATTGTGCCGCTCCCTTCACTCTGGTTAGGTTGGCATCGAAAAAAACGCTCTCGGGTGCTTTAGAGTGCCGAGTTATTCACTGCGCATGAAGAAATGACCACCTCCAACGTTTGGTTTATGTTTAATAAGCATTTTTAATTTTATTGCTTAAATCGCATTTTCTCGGCGAGCTGAGCACTTTTTCTGAATTGTGCCGCTCCCGTCACTCTGGTTAGGTTGGCATCGAAAAAAACGCTCTCGGGTGCTTTAGAGGGCCGAGTTTATTACTGCGCATTAAGAAATGACCACCTTTAACGTTTGGTTTATGTTTTATAAGCATTTTTAATTTTATTGCTTAAATCGCATTTTCTCGGCGAGCTGAGCACTTTTTCTGAATTGTGCCGCTCCCGTCACTCTGGTTAGGTTGGCATCGAAAAAAACGCTCTCGGGTGCTTTAGAGTGCCGAGTTATTCACTGCGCACGAAGAAATGACCACCTCCAACGTTTGGTTTATGTTTAATAAGCATTTTTAATTTTATTGCTTGAATCGCATTTTCTCGGCGAGCTGAGCACTTTTTCTGAATTGTGCCGCTCCCGTCACTCTGGTTAGGTTGGCATCGAAAAAAACGTTCTCGGGTGCTTTAGAGTGCCGAATTATTCACTGCGCATGAAGAAATGACCACCTCCAACGTTTGGTTTATGTTTTATAAGCATTTTTAGTTTTATTGCTTAAATCGCATTTTCTCGGCGAGCTGAGCACTTTTTATGAATTGTGCCGCTCCCGTCACTCTGGTTAGGTTGGCATCGAAAAAAACGCTCTCGGGTGCTTTAGAGTGCCGAGTTTATCACTGCGCATGGAGAAATGACCACCTCCAACGTTTGGTTTATGTTTTATAAGCATTTTTAATTTTATTGCTTAAATCGCATTTTCTCGGCGAGCTGAGCACTTTTTCTGAATTGTGCCGCTCCCGTCACTCTGGTTAGGTTGGCATCGAAAAAAACGCTCTCGGGTGCTTTAGAGTGCCGAGTTTATCACTGCGCATGAAGAAATGACCACCTCCAACGTTTGGTTTATGTTTTATAAGCATTTTTAATTTTATTGCTTAAATCGCATTTTCTCGGCGAGCTGAGCACTTTTTCTGAATTGTGCCGCTCCCGTCACTCTGGTTAGGTTGGCATCGAAAAAAACGCTCTCGGGTGCTTTAGAGTGCCGAGTTTATCACTGCGCATGAAGAAATGACCACCTCCAACGTTTGGTTTATGTTTCATAAGCATTTTTAATTTTATTGCTTAAATCGCATTTTCTCGGCGAGCTGAGCGCTTTTTCTGAATTGTGCCGCTCCCGTCACTCTGGTTAGGTTGGCATCGAAAAAAACGCTCTCGGGTGCTTTAGAGTGCCGAGTTATTCACTGCGCATGAAGAAATGACCACCTCCAACGTTTGGTTTATGTTTAATAAGCATTTTTAATTTTATTGCTTAAATCGCATTTTCTCGGCGAGCTGAGCGCTTTTTCTGAATTGTGCCGCTCCCGTCACTCTGGTTAGTTTGGCATCGAAAAAAACGCTCTCGGGTGCTTTAGAGTGCCGAGTTATTCACTGCGCACGAAGAAATGACCACCTCCAACGTTTGGTTTATGTTTTATAAGCATTTTTAATTTTATTGCTTAATTCGCATTTTCTCGGCGAGCTGAGCGCTTTTTCTGAATTGTGCCGCTCCCGTCACTCTGGTTAGGTTGGCATCGAAAAAAACGCTCTCGGGTGCTTTAGAGTGCCGAGTTTATTACTGCGCATTAAGAAATGACCACCTCCAACGTTTGGTTTATGTTTTATAAGCATTTTTAATTTTATTGCTTAAATCGCATTTTCTCGGCGAGCTGAGCACTTTTTCTGAATTGTGCCGCTCCCGTCACTCTGGTTAGGTTGGCATCGAAAAAAACGCTATCGGGTGCTTTAGAGTGCCGAGTTATTCACTGCGCATGAAGAAATGACCACCTCCAACGTTTGGTTTATGTTTAATAAGCATATTTAATTTTATTGCTTAAATCGCATTTTCTCGGCGAGCTGAGCACTTTTTCTGAATTGTGCCGCTCCCGTCACTCTGGTTAGGTTGGCATCGAAAAAAACGCTTTCGGGTGCTTTAGAGTGCCGAGTTTATTACTGCGCATTAAGAAATGACCACCTCCAACGTTTGGTTTATGTTTTATAAGCATTTTTAATTTTATTGCTTAAATCGCATTTTCTCGGCGAGCTGAGCGCTTTTTCTGAATTGTGCCGCTCCCGTAACTCTGGTTAGGTTGGCATCGAAAAAAACGCTCTCGGGTGCTTTAGAGTGCCGAGTTTATTACTGCGCATTAAGAAATGACCACCTCCAACGTTTGGTTTATGTTTTATAAGCATTTTTAATTTTATTGCTTAAATCGCATTTTCTCGGCGAGCTGAGCACTTTTTCTGAATTGTGCCGCTCCCGTCACTCTGGTTAGGTTGGCATCGAAAAAAACGCTCTCGGGTGCTTTAGAGTGCCGAGTTATTCACTGCGCATGAAGAAATGACCACCTCCAACGTTTGGTTTATGTTTTATAAGCATTTTTAATTTTATTGCTTAAATCGCATTTTCTCGGCGAGCTGAGCACTTTTTCTGAATTGTGCCGCTCCCGTCACTCTGGTTAGGTTGGCATCGAAAAAAACGCTCTCGGGTGCTTTAGAGTGCCGAGTTTATCACTGCGCATGAAGAAATGACCACCTCCAACGTTTGGTTTATGTTTTATAAGCATTTTTAATTTTATTGCTTAAATCGCATTTTCTCGGCGAGCTGAGCGCTTTTTCTGAATTGTGCCGCTCCCGTCACTCTGGTTAGGTTGGCATCGAAAAAAACGCTCTCGGGTGCTTTAGAGTGCCGAGTTATTCACTGCGCATGAAGAAATGACCACCTCCAACGTTTGGTTTATGTTTAATAAGCATTTTTAATTTTATTGCTTAAATCGCATTTTCTCGGCGAGCTGAGCGCTTTTTCTGAATTGTGCCGCTCCCGTCACTCTGGTTAGGTTGGCATCGAAAAAAACGCTCTCGGGTGCTTTAGAGTGCCGAGTTATTCACTGCGCATGAAGAAATGACCACCTCCAACGTTTGGTTTATGTTTAATAAGCATTTTTAATTTTATTGCTTAAATCGCATTTTCTCGGCGAGCTGAGCACTTTTTCTGAATTGTGCCGCTCCCGTCACTCTGGTTAGGTTGGCATCGAAAAAAACGCTCTCGGGTGCTTTAGAGTGCCGAGTTTATTACTGCGCATTAAGAAATGACCACCTCCAACGTTTGGTTTATGTTTTATAAGCATTTTTAATTTTATTACTTAAATCGCATTTTCTCGGCGAGCTGAGCACTTTTTCTGAATTGTGCCGCTCCCGTCACTCTGGTTAGGTTGGCATCGAAAAAAACGCTCTCGGGTGCTTTAGAGTGCCGAGTTATTCACTGCGCACGAAGAAATGACCACCTCCAACGTTTGGTTTATGTTTTATAAGCATTTTTAATTTTATTGCTTAAATCGCATTTTCTCGGCGAGCTGAGCGCTTTTTCTGAATTGTGCCGCTCCCGTCACTCTGGTTAGGTTGGCATCGAAAAAAACGCTCTCGGGTGCTTTAGAGTGCCGAGTTTATCACTGCGCATGAAGAAATGACCACCTCCAACGTTTGGTTTATGTTTTATAAGCATTTTTAATTTTATTGCTTAAATCGCATTTTCTCGGCGAGCTGAGCGCTTTTTCTGAATTGTGCCGCTCCCGTAACTCTGGTTAGGTTGGCATCGCAAAAAACGCTCTCGGGTGCTTTAGAGTGCCGAGTTTATCACTGCGCATGAAGAAATGACCACTTCCAACGTTTGGTTTATGTTTTATAAGCATTTTTAATTTTATTGCTTAAATCGCATTTTCTCGGCGAGCTGAGCACTTTTTCTGAATTGTGCCGCTCCCGTCACTCTGGTTAGGTTGGCATCGAAAAAAACGCTCTCGGGTGCTTTAGAGTGTCGAGTTTATTACTGCGCATTAAGAAATGACCACCTCCAACGTTTGGTTTATGTTTTATAAGCATTTTTAATTTTATTGCTTAAATCGCATTTTCTCGGCGAGCTGAGCACTTTTTCTGAATTGTGCCGCTCCCGTCACTCTGGTTAGGTTGGCATCGAAAAAAACGCTCTCGGGTGCTTTAGAGTGCCGAGTTTATCACTGCGCATGAAGAAATGACCACCTCCAACGTTTGGTTTATGTTTTATAAGCATTTTAAATTTTATTGCTTAAATCGCATTTTCTCGGCGAGCTGAGCGCTTTTTCTGAATTGTGCCGCTCCCGTCACTCTGGTTAGGTTGGCATCGAAAAAAACGCTCACGGGTGCTTTAGAGTGCCGAGTTTATCACTGCGCATGAAGAAATGACCACCTCCAACGTTTGGTTTATGTTTTATAAGCATTTTTAATTTTGTTGCTTAAATCGCATTTTCTCGGCGAGCTGAGCACTTTTTCTGAATTGTGCCGCTCCCGTCACTCTGGTTAGGTTGGCATCGAAAAAAACGCTCTCGGGTGCTTTAGAGTGCCGAGTTTATCACTGCGCATGAAGAAATGACCACCTCCAACGTTTGGTTTATGTTTTATAAGCATTTTTAATTTTATTGCTTAAATCGCATTTTCTCGGCGAGCTGAGCGCTTTTTCTGAATTGTGCCGCTCCCGTCACTCTGGTTAGGTTGGCATCGAAAAAAACGCTCTCGGGTGCTTTAGAGTGCCGAGTTTATCACTGCGCATGAAGAAATGACCACCTCCAACGTTTGGTTTATGTTTTATAAGCATTTTTAATTTTATTGCTTAAATCGCATTTTCTCGGCGAGCTGAGCGCTTTTTCTGAATTGTGCCGCTCCCGTAACTCTGGTTAGGTTGGCATCGCAAAAAACGCTCTCGGGTGCTTTAGAGTGCCGAGTTTATCACTGCGCATGAAGAAATGACCACTTCCAACGTTTGGTTTATGTTTTATAAGCATTTTTAATTTTATTGCTTAAATCGCATTTTCTCGGCGAGCTGAGCACTTTTTCTGAATTGTGCCGCTCCCGTCACTCTGGTTAGGTTGGCATCGAAAAAAACGCTCTCGGGTGCTTTAGAGTGTCGAGTTTATTACTGCGCATTAAGAAATGACCACCTCCAACGTTTGGTTTATGTTTTATAAGCATTTTTAATTTTATTGCTTAAATCGCATTTTCTCGGCGAGCTGAGCACTTTTTCTGAATTGTGCCGCTCCCGTCACTCTGGTTAGGTTGGCATCGAAAAAAACGCTCTCGGGTGCTTTAGAGTGCCGAGTTATTCACTGCGCATGAAGAAATGACCACCTCCAACGTTTGGTTTATGTTTTATAAGCATTTTTAATTTTATTGCTTAAATCGCATTTTCTCGGCGAGCTGAGCACTTTTTCTGAATTGTGCCGCTCCCGTCACTCTGGTTAGGTTGGCATCGAAAAAAACGCTCTCGGGTGCTTTAGAGTGCCGAGTTTATCACTGCGCATGAAGAAATGACCACCTCCAACGTTTGGTTTATGTTTTATAAGCATTTTTAATTTTATTGCTTAAATCGCATTTTCTCGGCGAGCTGAGCGCTTTTTCTGAATTGTGCCGCTCCCGTCACTCTGGTTAGGTTGGCATCGAAAAAAACGCTCTCGGGTGCTTTAGAGTGCCGAGTTATTCACTGCGCATGAAGAAATGACCACCTCCAACGTTTGGTTTATGTTTAATAAGCATTTTTAATTGTATTGCTTAAATCGCATTTTCTCGGCGAGCTGAGCGCTTTTTCTGAATTGTGCCGCTCCCGTCACTCTGGTTAGGTTGGCATCGAAAAAAACGCTCTCGGGTGCTTTAGAGTGCCGAGTTATTCACTGCGCATGAAGAAATGACCACCTCCAACGTTTGGTTTATGTTTAATAAGCATTTTTAATTTTATTGCCTAAATCGCATTTTCTCGGCGAGCTGAGCACATTTTCTGAATTTTGCCGCTCCCGTCACTCTGGTTAGGTTGGCATCGAAAAAAACGCTCTCGGGTGCTTTAGAGTGCCGAGTTTATTACTGCGCATTAAGAAATGACCACCTCCAACGTTTGGTTTATGTTTTATAAGCATTTTTAATTTTATTGCTTAAATCGCATTTTCTCGGCGAGCTGAGCACTTTTTCTGAATTGTGCCGCTCCCGTCACTCTGGTTAGGTTGGCATCGAAAAAAACGCTCTCGGGTGCTTTAGAGTGCCGAGTTATTCACTGCGCACGAAGAAATGACCACCTCCAACGTTTGGTTTATGTTTTATAAGCATTTTTAATTTTATTGCTTAAATCGCATTTTCTCGGCGAGCTGAGCGCTTTTTCTGAATTGTGCCGCTCCCGTCACTCTGGTTAGGTTGGCATCGAAAAAAACGCTCTCGGGTGCTTTAGAGTGCCGAGTTTATTACTGCGCATTAAGAAATGACCACCTCTTTTATAAGCATTTTTAATTTTATTGCTTAAATCGCATTTTCTCGGCGAGCTGAGCACTTTTTCTTAATTGTGCCGCTCCCGTCACTCTGGTTAGGTTGGCATCGAAAAAAACGCTCTCGGGTGCTTTAGAGTGCCGAGTTTATTACTGCGCATTAAGAAATGACCACCTCCAACGTTTGGTTTATGTTTTATAAGCATTTTTAATTTTATTGCTTAAATCGCATTTTCTCGGCGAGCTGAGCACTTTTTCTGAATTGTGCCGCTCCCGTCACTCTGGTTAGGTTGGCATCGAAAAAAACGCTATCGGGTGCTTTAGAGTGCCGAGTTATTCACTGCGCATGAAGGAATGACCACCTCCAACGTTTGGTTTATGTTTAATAAGCATTTTTAATTTTATTGCTTAAATCGCATTTTCTCGGCGAGCTGAGCACTTTTTCTGAATTGTGCCGCTCCCGTCACTCTGGTTAGGTTGGCATCGAAAAAAACGCTCTCGGGTGCTTTAGAGTGCCGAGTTTATTACTGCGCATTAAGAAATGACCACCTCCAATGTTTGGTTTATGTTTTATAAGCATTTTTAATTTTATTGCTTAAATCGCATTTTCTCGGCGAGCTGAGCACTTTTTCTGAATTGTGCCGCTCCCGTCACTCTGGTTAGGTTGGCATCGAAAAAAAACGCTCTCGGGTGCTTTAGAGTGCCGAGTTTATTACTGCGCATTAAGAAATGACCACCTCCAACGTTTGGTTTATGTTTTATAAACATTTTTAATTTTATTGCTTAAATCGCATTTTCTCGGCGAGCTGAGCACTTTTTCTGAATTGTGCCGCTCCCGTCACTCTGGTTAGGTTGGCATCGAAAAAAACGCTCTCGGGTGCTTTAGAGTGCCGAGTTATTCACTGCGCATGAAGAAATGACCACCTCCAACGTTTGGTTTATGTTTAATAAGCATTTTTAATTTTATTGCTTGAATCGCATTTTCTCGGCGAGCTGAGCACTTTTTCTGAATTGTGCCGCTCCCGTCACTCTGGTTAGGTTGGCATCGAAAAAAACGCTCTCGGGTGCTTTAGAGTGCCGAGTTTATCACTGCGCAAGAAGAAATGACCACCTCCAACGTTTGGTTTATGTTTTATAAGCATTTTTAATTTTATTGCTTAAATCGCATTTTCTCGGCGAGCTGAACGCTTTTTCTGAATTGTGCCGCTCCCGTCACTCTGGTTAGGTTGGCATCGAAAAAAACGCTCTCGGGTGCTTTAGAGTGCCGAGTTTATCACTGCGCATGAAGAAATGACCACCTCCAACGTTTGGTTTATGTTTCATAAGCATTTTTAATTTTATTGCTTAAATCGCATTTTCTCGGCGAGCTGAGCGCTTTTTCTGAATTGTGCCGCTCCCGTCACTCTGGTTAGGTTGGCATCGAAAAAAACGCTCTCGGGTGCTTTAGAGTGCCGAGTTATTCACTGTGCATGAAGAAATGACCACCTCCAACGTTTGGTTTATGTTTAATAAGCATTTTTAATTTTATTGCTTAAATCGCATTTTCTCGGCGAGCTGAGCACTTTTTCTGAATTGTGCCGCTCCCGTCACTCTGGTTAGGTTGGCATCGAAAAAAACGCTCTCGGGTGCTTTAGAGTGCCGAGTTTATTACTGCGCATTAAGAAATGACCACCTCCAACGTTTGGTTTATGTTTTATAAGCATTTTTAATTTTATTGCTTAAATCGCATTTTCTCGGCGAGCTGAGCACTTTTTCTGAATTGTGCCGCTCCCGTCACTCTGGTTAGGTTGGCATCGAAAAAAACGCTCTCGGGTGCTTTAGAGTGCCGAGTTATTCACTGCGCACGAAGAAATGACCACCTCCAACGTTTGGTTTATGTTTTATAAGCATTTTTAATTTTATTGCTTAAATCGCATTTTCTCGGCGAGCTGACCGCTTTTTCTGAATTGTGCCGCTCCCGTCACTCTGGTTAGGTTGGCATCGAAAAAAACGCTCTCGGGTGCTTTAGAGTGCCGAGTTTATTACTGCGCATTAAGAAATGACCACCTCCAACGTTTGGTTTATGTTTTATAAGCACTTTTAATTTTATTGCTTAAATCGCATTTTCTCGGCGAGCTGAGCACTTTTTCTGAATTGTGCCGCTCTCGTCACTCTGGTTAGGTTGGCATCGAAAAAAACGCTCTCGGGTGCTTTAGAGTGCCGAGTTTATTACTGCGCATTAAGAAATGACCACCTCCAACGTTTGGTTTATGTTTCATAAGCATTTTTAATTTTATTGCTTAAATCGCATTTTCTCGGCGAGCTGAGCACTTTTTCTGAATTGTGCCGCCCGTCACTCTGGTTAGGTTGGCATCGAAAAAAACGCTCTCGGGTGCTTTAGAGTGCTGAGTTATTCACTGCGCATGAAGAAATGACCACCTCCAACGTTTGGTTTATGTTTAATAAGCATTTTTAATTTTATTGCTTGAATCGCATTTTCTCGGCGAGCTGAGCACTTTTTCTGAATTGTGCCGCTCCCGTCACTCTGGTTAGGTTGGCATCGAAAAAAACGCTCTCGGGTGCTTTAGAGTGCCGAGTTTATCACTGCGCATGAAGAAATGACCACCTCCAACGTTTGGTTTATGTTTTATAAGCATTTTTAATTTTATTGCTTAAATCGCATTTTCTCGGCGAGCTGAGCGCTTTTTCTGAATTGTGCCGCTCCCGTCACTCTGGTTAGGTTGGCATCGAAAAAAACGCTCTCGGGTGCTTTAGAGTGCCGAGTTTATCACTGCGCATGAAGAAATGACCACCTCCAACGTTTGGTTTATGTTTTATAAGCATTTTTAATTTTATTGCTTAAATCGCATTTTCTCGGCGAGCTGAGCACTTTTTCTGAATTGTGCCGCTCCCGTCACTCTGGTTAGGTTGGCATCGAAAAAAACGCTCTCGGGTGCTTTAGAGTGCCGAGTTTATCACTGCGCATGAAGAAATGACCACCTCCAACGTTTGGTTTATGTTTTATAAGCATTTTTAAATTTATTGCTTAAATCGCATTTTCTCGGCGAGCTGAGCGCTTTTTCTGAATTGTGCCGCTCCCGTCACTCTGGTTAGGTTGGCATCGAAAAAAACGCTCTCGGGTGCTTTAGAGTGCCGAGTTTATTACTGCGCATTAAGAAATGACCACCTCCAACGTTTGGTTTATGTTTTATAAGCATTTTTAATTTTATTGCTTAAATCGCATTTTCTCGGCGAGCTGAGCACTTTTTCTGAATTGTGCCGCTCCCGTCACTCTGGTTAGGTTGGCATCGAAAAAAACGCTCTCGGGTGCTTTAGAGTGCCGAGTTATTCACTGCGCATGAAGAAATGACCACCTCCAACGTTTGGTTTATGTTTAATAAGCATTTTTAATTTTATTGCTTAAATCGCATTTTCTCGGCGAGCTGAGCGCTTTTTCTGAATTGTGCCGCTCCCTTCACTCTGGTTAGGTTGGCATCGAAAAAAACGCTCTCGGGTGCTTTAGAGTGCCGAGTTATTCACTGCGCATGAAGAAATGACCACCTCCAACGTTTGGTTTATGTTTAATAAGCATTTTTAATTTTATTGCTTAAATCGCATTTTCTCGGCGAGCTGAGCACTTTTTCTGAATTGTGCCGCTCCCGTCACTCTGGTTAGGTTGGCATCGAAAAAAACGCTCTCGGGTGCTTTAGAGGGCCGAGTTTATTACTGCGCATTAAGAAATGACCACCTTTAACGTTTGGTTTATGTTTTATAAGCATTTTTAATTTTATTGCTTAAATCGCATTTTCTCGGCGAGCTGAGCACTTTTTCTGAATTGTGCCGCTCCCGTCACTCTGGTTAGGTTGGCATCGAAAAAAACGCTCTCGGGTGCTTTAGAGTGCCGAGTTATTCACTGCGCACGAAGAAATGACCACCTCCAACGTTTGGTTTATGTTTAATAAGCATTTTTAATTTTATTGCTTGAATCGCATTTTCTCGGCGAGCTGAGCACTTTTTCTGAATTGTGCCGCTCCCGTCACTCTGGTTAGGTTGGCATCGAAAAAAACGTTCTCGGGTGCTTTAGAGTGCCGAATTATTCACTGCGCATGAAGAAATGACCACCTCCAACGTTTGGTTTATGTTTTATAAGCATTTTTAGTTTTATTGCTTAAATCGCATTTTCTCGGCGAGCTGAGCACTTTTTATGAATTGTGCCGCTCCCGTCACTCTGGTTAGGTTGGCATCGAAAAAAACGCTCTCGGGTGCTTTAGAGTGCCGAGTTTATCACTGCGCATGGAGAAATGACCACCTCCAACGTTTGGTTTATGTTTTATAAGCATTTTTAATTTTATTGCTTAAATCGCATTTTCTCGGCGAGCTGAGCACTTTTTCTGAATTGTGCCGCTCCCGTCACTCTGGTTAGGTTGGCATCGAAAAAAACGCTCTCGGGTGCTTTAGAGTGCCGAGTTTATCACTGCGCATGAAGAAATGACCACCTCCAACGTTTGGTTTATGTTTTATAAGCATTTTTAATTTTATTGCTTAAATCGCATTTTCTCGGCGAGCTGAGCACTTTTTCTGAATTGTGCCGCTCCCGTCACTCTGGTTAGGTTGGCATCGAAAAAAACGCTCTCGGGTGCTTTAGAGTGCCGAGTTTATCACTGCGCATGAAGAAATGACCACCTCCAACGTTTGGTTTATGTTTCATAAGCATTTTTAATTTTATTGCTTAAATCGCATTTTCTCGGCGAGCTGAGCGCTTTTTCTGAATTGTGCCGCTCCCGTCACTCTGGTTAGGTTGGCATCGAAAAAAACGCTCTCGGGTGCTTTAGAGTGCCGAGTTATTCACTGCGCATGAAGAAATGACCACCTCCAACGTTTGGTTTATGTTTAATAAGCATTTTTAATTTTATTGCTTAAATCGCATTTTCTCGGCGAGCTGAGCGCTTTTTCTGAATTGTGCCGCTCCCGTCACTCTGGTTAGTTTGGCATCGAAAAAAACGCTCTCGGGTGCTTTAGAGTGCCGAGTTATTCACTGCGCACGAAGAAATGACCACCTCCAACGTTTGGTTTATGTTTTATAAGCATTTTTAATTTTATTGCTTAATTCGCATTTTCTCGGCGAGCTGAGCGCTTTTTCTGAATTGTGCCGCTCCCGTCACTCTGGTTAGGTTGGCATCGAAAAAAACGCTCTCGGGTGCTTTAGAGTGCCGAGTTTATTACTGCGCATTAAGAAATGACCACCTCCAACGTTTGGTTTATGTTTTATAAGCATTTTTAATTTTATTGCTTAAATCGCATTTTCTCGGCGAGCTGAGCACTTTTTCTGAATTGTGCCGCTCCCGTCACTCTGGTTAGGTTGGCATCGAAAAAAACGCTATCGGGTGCTTTAGAGTGCCGAGTTATTCACTGCGCATGAAGAAATGACCACCTCCAACGTTTGGTTTATGTTTAATAAGCATATTTAATTTTATTGCTTAAATCGCATTTTCTCGGCGAGCTGAGCACTTTTTCTGAATTGTGCCGCTCCCGTCACTCTGGTTAGGTTGGCATCGAAAAAAACGCTTTCGGGTGCTTTAGAGTGCCGAGTTTATTACTGCGCATTAAGAAATGACCACCTCCAACGTTTGGTTTATGTTTTATAAGCATTTTTAATTTTATTGCTTAAATCGCATTTTCTCGGCGAGCTGAGCGCTTTTTCTGAATTGTGCCGCTCCCGTAACTCTGGTTAGGTTGGCATCGAAAAAAACGCTCTCGGGTGCTTTAGAGTGCCGAGTTTATTACTGCGCATTAAGAAATGACCACCTCCAACGTTTGGTTTATGTTTTATAAGCATTTTTAATTTTATTGCTTAAATCGCATTTTCTCGGCGAGCTGAGCACTTTTTCTGAATTGTGCCGCTCCCGTCACTCTGGTTAGGTTGGCATCGAAAAAAACGCTCTCGGGTGCTTTAGAGTGCCGAGTTATTCACTGCGCATGAAGAAATGACCACCTCCAACGTTTGGTTTATGTTTTATAAGCATTTTTAATTTTATTGCTTAAATCGCATTTTCTCGGCGAGCTGAGCACTTTTTCTGAATTGTGCCGCTCCCGTCACTCTGGTTAGGTTGGCATCGAAAAAAACGCTCTCGGGTGCTTTAGAGTGCCGAGTTTATCACTGCGCATGAAGAAATGACCACCTCCAACGTTTGGTTTATGTTTTATAAGCATTTTTAATTTTATTGCTTAAATCGCATTTTCTCGGCGAGCTGAGCGCTTTTTCTGAATTGTGCCGCTCCCGTCACTCTGGTTAGGTTGGCATCGAAAAAAACGCTCTCGGGTGCTTTAGAGTGCCGAGTTATTCACTGCGCATGAAGAAATGACCACCTCCAACGTTTGGTTTATGTTTAATAAGCATTTTTAATTTTATTGCTTAAATCGCATTTTCTCGGCGAGCTGAGCGCTTTTTCTGAATTGTGCCGCTCCCGTCACTCTGGTTAGGTTGGCATCGAAAAAAACGCTCTCGGGTGCTTTAGAGTGCCGAGTTATTCACTGCGCATGAAGAAATGACCACCTCCAACGTTTGGTTTATGTTTAATAAGCATTTTTAATTTTATTGCTTAAATCGCATTTTCTCGGCGAGCTGAGCACTTTTTCTGAATTGTGCCGCTCCCGTCACTCTGGTTAGGTTGGCATCGAAAAAAACGCTCTCGGGTGCTTTAGAGTGCCGAGTTTATTACTGCGCATTAAGAAATGACCACCTCCAACGTTTGGTTTATGTTTTATAAGCATTTTTAATTTTATTACTTAAATCGCATTTTCTCGGCGAGCTGAGCACTTTTTCTGAATTGTGCCGCTCCCGTCACTCTGGTTAGGTTGGCATCGAAAAAAACGCTCTCGGGTGCTTTAGAGTGCCGAGTTATTCACTGCGCACGAAGAAATGACCACCTCCAACGTTTGGTTTATGTTTTATAAGCATTTTTAATTTTATTGCTTAAATCGCATTTTCTCGGCGAGCTGACCGCTTTTTCTGAATTGTGCCGCTCCCGTCACTCTGGTTAGGTTGGCATCGAAAAAAACGCTCTCGGGTGCTTTAGAGTGCCGAGTTTATTACTGCGCATTAAGAAATGACCACCTCCAACGTTTGGTCTATGTTTTATAAGCATTTTTAATTTTATTGCTTAAATCGCATTTTCTCGGCGAGCTGAGCACTTTTTCTGAATTGTGCCGCTCTCGTCACTCTGGTTAGGTTGGCATCGAAAAAAACGCTCTCGGGTGCTTTAGAGTGCCGAGTTTATTACTGCGCATTAAGAAATGACCACCTCCAACGTTTGGTTTATGTTTTATAAGCATTTTTAATTTTATTGCTTAAATCGCATTTTCTCGGCGAGCTGAGCACTTTTTCTGAATTGTGCCGCCCGTCACTCTGGTTAGGTTGGCATCGAAAAAAACGCTCTCGGGTGCTTTAGAGTGCCGAGTTATTCACTGCGCATGAAGAAATGACCACCTCCAACGTTTGGTTTATGTTTAATAAGCATTTTTAATTTTATTGCTTGAATCGCATTTTCTCGGCGAGCTGAGCACTTTTTCTGAATTGTGCCGCTCCCGTCACTCTGGTTAGGTTGGCATCGAAAAAAACGCTCTCGGGTGCTTTAGAGTGCCGAGTTTATCACTGCGCATGAAGAAATGACCACCTCCAACGTTTGGTTTATGTTTTATAAGCATTTTTAATTTTATTGCTTAAATCGCATTTTCTCGGCGAGCTGAGCGCTTTTTCTGAATTGTGCCGCTCCCGTCACTCTGGTTAGGTTGGCATCGAAAAAAAACGCTCTCGGGTGCTTTAGAGTGCCGAGTTTATCACTGCGCATGAAGAAATGACCACCTCCAACGTTTGGTTTATGTTTTATAAGCATTTTTAATTTTATTGCTTAAATCGCATTTTCTCGGCGAGCTGAGCACTTTTTCTGAATTGTGCCGCTCCCGTCACTCTGGTTAGGTTGGCATCGAAAAAAACGCTCTCGGGTGCTTTAGAGTGCCGAGTTTATCACTGCGCATGAAGAAATGACCACCTCCAACGTTTGGTTTATGTTTTATAAGCATTTTTAAATTTATTGCTTAAATCGCATTTTCTCGGCGAGCTGAGCGCTTTTTCTGAATTGTGCCGCTCCCGTCACTCTGGTTAGGTGTGCATCGAAAAAAACGCTCTCGGGTGCTTTAGAGTGCCGAGTTATTCACTGCGCATGAAGAAATGACCACCTCCAACGTTTGGTTTATGTTTTATAAGCATTTTTAGTTTTATTGCTTAAATCGCATTTTCTCGGCGAGCTGAGCACTTTTTCTGAATTGTGCCGCTCCCGTCACTCTGGTTAGGTTGGCATCGAAAAAAACGCTCTCGGGTGCTTTAGAGTGCCGGGTTTATCACTGCGCATGAAGAAATGACCACCTCCAACGTTTGGTTTATGTTTAATAAGCATTTTTAATTTTATTGCTTAAATCGCATTTTCTCGGCGAGCTGAGCACTTTTTCTGAATTGTGCCGCTCCCGTCACTCTGGTTAGGTTGGCATCGAAAAAAACGCTCTCGGGTGCTTTAGAGTGCCGACTTTATCACTGCGCATGAAGAAATGACCACCTCCAACGTTTGGTTTATGTTTTATAAGCATTTTTAATTTTATTGCTTAAATCGCATTTTCTCGGCGAGCTGAGCACTTTTTCTGAATTGTGCCGCTCCCGTCACTCTGGTTAGGTTGGCATCGAAAAAAACGCTCACGGGTGCTTTAGAGTGCCGAGTTTATTACTGCGCATTAAGAAATGACCACCTCCAACGTTTGGTTTATGTTTTATAAGCATTTTTAATTTTATTGCTTAAATCGCATTTTCTCGGCGAGCTGAGCACTTTTTCTGAATTGTGCCGCTCCCGTCACTCTGGTTAGGTTGGCATCGAAAAAAATGCTCTCGGGTGCTTTAGAGTGCCGAGTTATTCACTGCGCATGAAGAAATGACCACCTCCAACGTTTGGTTTATGTTTTATAAGCATTTTTAATTTTATTGCTTAAATCGCATTTTCTCGGCGAGCTGAGCACTTTTTCTGAATTGTGCCGCTCCCGTCACTCTGGTTAGGTTGGCATCGAAAAAAACGCTCTCGGGTGCTTTAGAGTGCCGAGTTTATCACTGCGCATGAAGAAATGACCACCTCCAACGTTTGGTTTATGTTTTATAAGCATTTTTAATTTTATTGCTTAAATCGCATTTTCTCGGCGAGCTGAGCGCTTTTTCTGAATTGTGCCGCTCCCGTCACTCTGGTTAGGTTGGCATCGAAAAAAACGCTCTCGGGTGCTTTAGAGTGCCGAGTTATTCACTGCGCATGAAGAAATGACCACCTCCAACGTTTAGTTTATGTTTAATAAGCATTTTTAATTTTATTGCTTAAATCGCATTTTCTCGGCGAGCTGAGCGCTTTTTCTGAATTGTGCCGCTCCCGTCACTCTGGTTAGGTTGGCATCGAAAAAAACGCTCTCGGGTGCTTTAGAGTGCCGAATTATTCACTGCGCATGAAGAAATGACCACCTCCAACGTTTGGTTTATGTTTTATAAGCATTTTTAATTTTATTGCTTAAATCGCATTTTCTCGGCGAGCTGAGCACTTTTTCTGAATTGTGCCGCTCCCGTCACTCTGGTTAGGTTGGCATCGAAAAAAACGCTCTCGGGTGCTTTAGAGTGCCGAGTTATTCACTGCGCATGAAGAAATGACCACCTCCAACGTTTGGTTTATGTTTTATAAGCATTTTGAATTTTATTGCTTAAATCGCATTTTCTCGGCGAGCTGAGCACTTTTTCTGAATTGTGCCGCTCCCGTCACTCTGGTTAGGTTGGCATCGAAAAAAACGCTCTCGGGTGCTTTAGAGTGCCGAGTTTATCACTGCGCATGAAGAAATGACCACCTCCAACGTTTGGTTTATGTTTTATAAGCATTTTTTATTTTATTGCTTAAATCGCATTTTCTCGGCGAGCTGAGCGCTTTTTCTGAATTGTGCCGCTCCCGTCACTCTGGTTAGGTTGGCATCGAAAAAAACGCTCTCGGGTGCTTTAGAGTGCCGAGTTATTCACTGCGCATGAAGAAATGACCACCTCCAACGTTTGGTTTATGTTTAATAAGCATTTTTAATTTTATTGCTTAAATCGCATTTTCTCGGCGAGCTGAGCGCTTTTTCTGAATTGTGCCGCTCCCTTCACTCTGGTTAGGTTGGCATCGAAAAAAACGCTCTCGGGTGCTTTAGAGTGCCGAGTTATTCACTGCGCATGAAGAAATGACCACCTCCAACGTTTGGTTTATGTTTAATAAGCATTTTTAATTTTATTGCTTAAATCGCATTTTCTCGGCGAGCTGAGCACTTTTTCTGAATTGTGCCGCTCCCGTCACTCTGGTTAGGTTGGCATCGAAAAAAACGCTCTCGGGTGCTTTAGAGGGCCGAGTTTATTACTGCGCATTAAGAAATGACCACCTCCAACGTTTGGTTTATGTTTTATAAGCATTTTTAATTGTATTGCTTAAATCGCATTTTCTCGGCGAGCTGAGCACTTTTTCTGAATTTTGCCGCTCCCGTCACTCTGGTTAGGTTGGCATCGAAAAAAACGCTCTCGGGTGCTTTAGAGTGCCGAGTTATTCACTGCGCACGAAGAAATGACCACCTCCAACGTTTGGTTTATGTTTTATAAGCATTTTTAATTTTATTGCTTAAATCGCATTTTCTCGGCGAGCTGAGCGCTTTTTCTGAATTGTGCCGCTCCCGTCACTCTGGTTAGGTTGGCATCGAAAAAAACGCTCTCGGGTGCTTTAGAGTGCCGAGTTTATTACTGCGCATTAAGAAATGACCACCTCCAACGTTTGGTTTATGTTTTATAAGCATTTTTAATTTTATTGCTTAAATCGCATTTTCTCGGCGAGCTGAGCACTTTTTCTGAATTGTGCCGCTCCCGTCACTCTGGTTAGGTTGGCATCGAAAAAAACGCTCTCGGGTGCTTTAGAGTGCCGAGTTTATTACTGCGCATTAAGAAATGACCACCTCCAACGTTTGGTTTATGTTTTATAAGCATTTTTAATTTTATTGCTTAAATCGCATTTTCTCGGCGAGCTGAGCACTTTTTCTGAATTGTGCCGCTCCCGTCACTCTGGTTAGGTTGGCATCGAAAAAAACGCTATCGGGTGCTTTAGAGTGCCGAGTTATTCACTGCGCATGAAGAAATAACCACCTCCAACGTTTGGTTTATGTTTAATAAGCATTTTTAATTTTATTGCTTAAATCGCATTTTCTCGGCGAGCTGAGCACTTTTTCTGAATTGTGCCGCTCCCGTCACTCTGGTTAGGTTGGCATCGAAAAAAACGCTCTCGGGTGCTTTAGAGTGCCGAGTTTATTACTGCGCATTAAGAAATGACCACCTCCAACGTTTGGTCTATGTTTTATAAGCATTTTTAATTTTATTGCTTAAATCGCATTTTCTCGGCGAGCTGAGCACTTTTTCTGAATTGTGCCGCTCTCGTCACTCTGGTTAGGTTGGCATCGAAAAAAACGCTCTCGGGTGCTTTAGAGTGCCGAGTTTATTACTGCGCATTAAGAAATGACCACCTCCAACGTTTGGTTTATGTTTTATAAGCATTTTTAATTTTATTGCTTAAATCGCATTTTCTCGGCGAGCTGAGCACTTTTTCTGAATTGTGCCGCCCGTCACTCTGGTTAGGTTGGCATCGAAAAAAACGCTCTCGGGTGCTTTAGAGTGCCGAGTTATTCACTGCGCATGAAGAAATGACCACCTCCAACGTTTGGTTTATGTTTTATAAGCATTTTTAATTTTATTGCTTAAATCGCATTTTCTCGGCGAGCTGAGCACTTTTTCTGAATTGTGCCGCTCCCGTCACTCTGGTTAGGTTGGCATCGAAAAAAACGCTCTCGGGTGCTTTAGAGTGCCGAGTTTATCACTGCGCATGAAGAAATGACCACCTCCAACGTTTGGTTTATGTTTTATAAGCATTTTTAATTTTATTGCTTAAATCGCATTTTCTCGGCGAGCTGAGCGCTTTTTCTGAATTGTGCCGCTCCCGTCACTCTGGTTAGGTTGGCATCGAAAAAAACGCTCTCGGGTGCTTTAGAGTGCCGAGTTATTCACTGCGCATGAAGAAATGACCACCTCCAACGTTTGGTTTATGTTTAATAAGCATTTTTAATTTTATTGCTTAAATCGCATTTTCTCGGCGAGCTGAGCGCTTTTTCTGAATTGTGCCGCTCCCTTCACTCTGGTTAGGTTGGCATCGAAAAAAACGCTCTCGGGTGCTTTAGAGTGCCGAGTTATTCACTGCGCATGAAGAAATGACCACCTCCAACGTTTGGTTTATGTTTAATAAGCATTTTTAATTTTATTGCTTAAATCGCATTTTCTCGGCGAGCTGAGCACTTTTTCTGAATTGTGCCGCTCCCGTCACTCTGGTTAGGTTGGCATCGAAAAAAACGCTCTCGGGTGCTTTAGAGGGCCGAGTTTATTACTGCGCATTAAGAAATGACCACCTCCAACGTTTGGTTTATGTTTTATAAGCATTTTTAATTTTATTGCTTAAATCGCATTTTCTCGGCGAGCTGAGCACTTTTTCTGAATTTTGCCGCTCCCGTCACTCTGGTTAGGTTGGCATCGAAAAAAACGCTCTCGGGTGCTTTAGAGTGCCGAGTTATTCACTGCGCACGAAGAAATGACCACCTCCAACGTTTGGTTTATGTTTTATAAGCATTTTTAATTTTATTGCTTAAATCGCATTTTCTCGGCGAGCTGAGCGCTTTTTCTGAATTGTGCCGCTCCCGTCACTCTGGTTAGGTTGGCATCGAAAAAAACGCTCTCGGGTGCTTTAGAGTGCCGAGTTTATTACTGCGCATTAAGAAATGACCACCTCCAACGTTTGGTTTATGTTTTATAAGCATTTTTAATTTTATTGCTTAAATCGCATTTTCTCGGCGAGCTGAGCACTTTTTCTGAATTGTGCCGCTCCCGTCACTCTGGTTAGGTTGGCATCGAAAAAAACGCTCTCGGGTGCTTTAGAGTGCCGAGTTTATTACTGCGCATTAAGAAATGACCACCTCCAACGTTTGGTTTATGTTTTATAAGCATTTTTAATTTTATTGCTTAAATCGCATTTTCTCGGCGAGCTGAGCACTTTTTCTGAATTGTGCCGCTCCCGTCACTCTGGTTAGGTTGGCATCGAAAAAAACGCTATCGGGTGCTTTAGAGTGCCGAGTTATTCACTGCGCATGAAGAAATAACCACCTCCAACGTTTGGTTTATGTTTAATAAGCATTTTTAATTTTATTGCTTAAATCGCATTTTCTCGGCGAGCTGAGCACTTTTTCTGAATTGTGCCGCTCCCGTCACTCTGGTTAGGTTGGCATCGAAAAAAACGCTCTCGGGTGCTTTAGAGTGCCGAGTTTATTACTGCGCATTAAGAAATGACCACCTCCAACGTTTGGTCTATGTTTTATAAGCATTTTTAATTTTATTGCTTAAATCGCATTTTCTCGGCGAGCTGAGCACTTTTTCTGAATTGTGCCGCTCTCGTCACTCTGGTTAGGTTGGCATCGAAAAAAACGCTCTCGGGTGCTTTAGAGTGCCGAGTTTATTACTGCGCATTAAGAAATGACCACCTCCAACGTTTGGTTTATGTTTTATAAGCATTTTTAATTTTATTGCTTAAATCGCATTTTCTCGGCGAGCTGAGCACTTTTTCTGAATTGTGCCGCCCGTCACTCTGGTTAGGTTGGCATCGAAAAAAACGCTCTCGGGTGCTTTAGAGTGCCGAGTTATTCACTGCGCATGAAGAAATGACCACCTCCAACGTTTGGTTTATGTTTAATAAGCATTTTTAATTTTATTGCTTGAATCGCATTTTCTCGGCGAGCTGAGCACTTTTTCTGAATTGTGCCGCTCCCGTCACTCTGGTTAGGTTGGCATCGAAAAAAACGCTCTCGGGTGCTTTAGAGTGCCGAGTTTATCACTGCGCATGAAGAAATGACCACCTCCAACGTTTGGTTTATGTTTAATAAGCATTTTTAATTTTATTGCTTGAATCGCATTTTCTCGGCGAGCTGAGCACTTTTTCTGAATTGTGCCGCTCCCGTCACTCTGGTTAGGTTGGCATCGAAAAAAACGCTCTCGGGTGCTTTAGAGTGCCGAGTTTATCACTGCGCATGAAGAAATGACCACCTCCAACGTTTGGTTTATGTTTTATAAGCATTTTTAATTTTATTGCTTAAATCGCATTTTCTCGGCGAGCTGAGCGCTTTTTCTGAATTGTGCCGCTCCCGTCACTCTGGTTAGGTTGGCATCGAAAAAAAACGCTCTCGGGTGCTTTAGAGTGCCGAGTTTATCACTGCGCATGAAGAAATGACCACCTCCAACGTTTGGTTTATGTTTAATAAGCATTTTTAATTTTATTGCTTAAATCGCATTTTCTCGGCGAGCTGAGCACTTTTTCTGAATTGTGCCGCTCCCGTCACTCTGGTTATAGGTTGGCATCGAAAAAAACGCTCTCGGGTGCTTTAGAGTGCCGACTTTATCACTGCGCATGAAGAAATGACCACCTCCAACGTTTGGTTTATGTTTTATGAGCATTTTTAATTTTATTGCTTAAATCGCATTTTCTCGGCGAGCTGAGCACTTTTTCTGAATTGTGCCGCTCCCGTCACTCTGGTTAGGTTGGCATCGAAAAAAACGCTCACGGGTGCTTTAGAGTGCCGAGTTTATTACTGCGCATTAAGAAATGACCACCTCCAACGTTTGGTTTATGTTTTATAAGCATTTTTAATTTTATTGCTTAAATCGCATTTTCTCGGCGAGCTGAGCACTTTTTCTGAATTGTGCCGCTCCCGTCACTCTGGTTAGGTTGGCATCGAAAAAAATGCTCTCGGGTGCTTTAGAGTGCCGAGTTATTCACTGCGCATGAAGAAATGACCACCTCCAACGTTTGGTTTATGTTTTATAAGCATTTTTAATTTTATTGCTTAAATCGCATTTTCTCGGCGAGCTGAGCACTTTTTCTGAATTGTGCCGCTCCCGTCACTCTGGTTAGGTTGGCATCGAAAAAAACGCTCTCGGGTGCTTTAGAGTGCCGAGTTTATCACTGCGCATGAAGAAATGACCACCTCCAACGTTTGGTTTATGTTTTATAAGCATTTTTAATTTTATTGCTTAAATCGCATTTTCTCGGCGAGCTGAGCGCTTTTTCTGAATTGTGCCGCTCCCGTCACTCTGGTTAGTTTGGCATCGAAAAAAACGCTCTCGGGTGCTTTAGAGTGCCGAGTTATTCACTGCGCACGAAGAAATGACCACCTCCAACGTTTGGTTTATGTTTTATAAGCATTTTTAATTTTATTGCTTAAATCGCATTTTCTCGGCGAGCTGAGCGCTTTTTCTGAATTGTGCCGCTCCCGTCACTCTGGTTAGGTTGGCATCGAAAAAAACGCTCTCGGGTGCTTTAGAGTGCCGAGTTTATCACTGCGCATGAAGAAATGACCACCTCCAACGTTTGGTTTATGTTTTATAAGCATTTTTAATTTTATTGCTTAAATCGCATTTTCTCGGCGAGCTGAGCACTTTTTCTGAATTGTGCCGCTCCCGTCACTCTGGTTAGGTTGGCATCGAAAAAAACGCTCTCGGGTGCTTTAGAGTGCCGAGTTTATTACTGCGCATTAAGAAATGACCACCTCCAACGTTTGTGTTAGATAAATTGTATATATATGTTATCATGCGTTCCCTAATGAGTACTTATTAATAAGTTATTGCGCAGAATGCTTGCTGTTTCGCCTTGCAGACGTCCACCAGTCCACAACAAGTCATACGATGCTGTCTGGGGCTTCCTGACCTTCTACACCTCTGGGAATCCAAGAAAGTTGCTGATAGCTCAATCTACTCTGTTGATGTCTGCACATGACATTCTGTCCTTGCATTCCTTTCCCATGGCGTCCTGTCTGTAACTACTTGTTTCACATAGAATACTTGTTTATGTCCTTGCGCTCCTTTATTTTCTCATGAGACTAGGCCATGCTTTCCCCCCCACCTGTTAGGGGCTGGTCTCACATTGTAGATAGGGCATCCCTTAATAAAAAGAGCGAGGGGTGTGACAGATCTTTAGTGTATTTTGGACTGCTGTAAGTCTGGATGCACTCCTCGCGAGAAAAGACTCAACATTCTGCCTCACTGGTTTTGTCTGCTGATCCTTTTGCTGATTTTGAACCTGACAGATTTTTGGGGGCTCGTCCGGGATCTCAATAGACCTACTTCGGGTTCCGGCTGACTTTTCGACGCAGGACAAGTCCTTGGCCAAGGCATATAGAGGAAACCCTTTTCACGGGGCTGACTCGATCAGTCAGCTGGACGCCGGAGTGGTTGACGAGATCGTCCGAGGGAAAGGCCCAGCGGACTGTGAGTATGAATGTTGATTCTGTTGAAAGGAATGAAAGTGTAGTGGCAAGAGGTCACTTGAAACCTTGACAATTCTAGACCCTATCAAGTGCATATTTAGAGACAGTTAAATTCTGTATGGGATGCTGGAGTCCCCTGACGTAAACGTCAGTTAAATTCCACAGGAGGGCAGACTCCTCTGTTTTCTAAAGAAATAAAGAAGTACAGGTAGTTGGAGCAGTTAAATCCCGCTGAGGTGTGGTGGGGCCTCCTCACTAACCTTCCTACTGTGTTAGTTTTCTGCTGCCATCTGTGGTGGGTTTTCCTTATCCCTTGTTTAGCTGGTTTGGCTTCTTTCTCCGTGAAAAGATAGGTTTTATATTTACTTTGGGAAAAAGGTAAAGATAAGTTTTCCTTACACAATAGGGAGGTTAAAGAGTTGTTAAAATCCACTGGAGGGCGGGCTCCCCTGCTTGCCTGTGAGACGATAGGAATGCGCATTGTGTGTGTGTGTGCGTGTGTATGGTTTGACTGAGAGTGACCTCATTTGAGCTCTGATTTGAGGTTTGAGTCCTCTGTATAAACACGCAGGAGTGTAAACAGTGGCTTTGTGTGGACGAAAGCAAGGATTCTCCGTTTCCTCCGGAGACCCACCACACATCGAACATTTATCCACTGTCCTGTGAACTAAATTGGCTTTAGGACACTGCGGGTGCCATTCAAATTGCCAAATCCGTAAACTAAACAAATAAATCATGGGGACAGCAAATAGCAAGCAAAAGCCGCTGCCCCGACATGAATTGAAATGCAAAGATTGGACATTGATGGAAGCAGTTGACCCCGAAAATGTTAAATATCTTGACAAATGGATAACCGATTACAAATTTGACGGTCAGCTGAAAACAAATTCGTTGAATAACCTAAAGCAATCAATTGATGCTAAATGTGGTGTAAAGAGGAATAACGACGGATATCATCTAATAGTAAAATGGGAATTGGAGGCTGAGAAGAGAAAATGTGGGCAGATAAGAGAAAGACTGAGAGATAAGGAAGACGGAGGAAAGATAAGAAAGAACTTGTTGTTGCACAGGCAGGAGGATGATGAGACAGTGTCAGCGCGGGCTCGCTTGAAGGCCAAAGCTGACGATGCGATGAATGAGGATGAAAAGAATGATCAATCTATAGAGACGGAGATTGCAGCACGCCAAAGTGAACCAATTTTCCCGTCTCTGTACCCCAAATTACCAAGCACAAATCATCCTCCTGAGTATGGTGCTTCTGCTCGTGGTGTGTTGACGCGGAGCCGTGCTCGTGGTGTGTTGACGCGGGGCCGTGCTAAGTTGGTTCCTTCGGCTGACGCAGACGCATACCCGATGATTGAAGTGGCGAATCCTCATGATGAGGGAGGACCCACAATTTTAGTATACAGAACATGGACCCACGCTGATATAAAATCAGCAATTGAGGGTATAGCGTTGCCCACTGAAGATGTTGATCAATATTGTACCGACATGAGACAACTCATTGCTTCATACAATTTGAGTGGCGATGAAGTACAACAGGTTTTTATGGCATCTTTAACCAAACATTGGGCAAGCGTTAAAGGCACCTGGGATCCCTTTGATTCCCGGGGCCGTCCATTGGAATGTACCGGGGTGCCATTACAAAGAGAAATTGACCAACTATTGGGCAGGATCAAAATAAAATTTGAACGTAGAGCAAATTACACAGACATTGGCCGAACCAAACAAAAAGAAGATGAGTTGTTTGAAGACTTTAGGCACAGACTCGAGAGAGTGTTCAAGGCCAATAGTGGCTTGGAGCATGGATCTGATGTTTATGACCAACAACTCAAAAACGCTCTACATGCGAATTCGCGACCAGCGATCCAGAGCTGGATCACTAAACATATGATCACTTTCCCGACATCTACCTTGCCACAGTTCATTGATCATGCTATACACGCCGAGAAAGTTGTCAATGCAAAAAGGGCAAAAGAGAAGGGGAAAATGGGCACCGTGTTTTTTGTTAAAGGAGAGCAGTCTGAGATGTTTTATCAAAATAAGACCTTCGAACCGCGCCTGGGGGGGCGTGGTCGTAACAAATTCCGTGGCAAGGGTAGAGGGGGGTACAGTCGTGATTCTCCCAATTATGGAACGAATGACCAGCCCGCTTCAGGTCAGTCAAGACGGTACAATGCTGGACCTCCCGTTTGCTGGTCATGTGGGGAAACAGGCCATATAGCAAGAAACTGCCCAGATAATCACAGGGGTGGGAGTAGACCTCCCTTATGACTGGCCGAAGGTCAAAATACAGTTGAAACAACTGTCTTGTCAACAGCTCCCCCTGTTGATGTAGATTTGAACATTCAAGATTTGTTGATGAACAATGTTGAGAAGCCAGTGATAACTCTATTCGTAAACGGGACTCCAATAACCTTTTTGTGTGACTCAGGGGCATGTGTGACCACGTGTCGTGACATACCTGCAGATGTGCAAAGTAACGGTAGATCCTTTTGGGTGAGAGCAGCGAATGGGCTGGCAACCCCAGTTCCCCAGTCTCGACCAGTTTGGATACGGGACCCAGAAGGGGGAAGTTGTTGCATTCCCATTTTGCTGATGCCCAGTTGCCCTATTAATTTGCTAGGTAGAGACGCTCTCACTGCCCTTGGGCTTTCCCTTGTGTCTCTTAATGGTCAAATTGCTGTCAAAAGGCGACACCAGTTACAGATATTTGGCCAATTTCACTGCTACTATTTTTATTCATTGGATTTGGCTGACGCAGAAGTGATGGAATTTGGTTCCCCTCTTTTGGCCCGTGTGGCCACCCTTTTGCGCTGCCCTGAACAAGCAATGGAAGCCAATCAACTATACATAACTATGTGGCATAAAGACACACCGGGTCCTGATCACAACTACGAGAACATGCTTGAGGCTGCTACACCTGCCACCTTGACAACTTCTTTCCTTCTGCACGATGGTGAGAGCCGTGCTTGTGTAGTCATACAAGCGGCTCCCCCTGCTGTGCAGAAGTTACACGTGTCTCCCACTCCGCTCCACATCTCTCTCTACAGGCCTCACACCGCAGCCTGGCAGAGTTTAGGATTTATGGCTGGTGATGCCTTGGCAGCTTCTGACTGGACTCAGGTTGATCCTGGCTCCTTTTACAGTCCTTCCACCAAGCTCTTCAAACAAAATATGACTAAAGCCTTGTCATTCATTAGTGGAATCCACGCTGATCCTGGTGTTGAGCAAACACCCTCATCTTGAGATTATGTGTTGACGTCCGATGACGAGCACATCCTCGCTGAGGTCCCAAGTCATCTTTGGTCTGCGGGTCCTTCTGACGTTGGTTTAGTGAAAGGTGCGCTTCCTGTTGTCATAAGACCTAAAACTGAATACCGCCCTTGTGTGAGGCAGTATCCTTTAAAACCTGATGCCTTACAGGGTATAGCACCTGTTATTTCTGATTTATTAAAAGCAGGTGTCATCGTTCCTTGCCCGGATTCTCCTTGCAATACCCCAATTTTCCCTGTAAAGAAGGCACCCCCTTCTGTGGGGTGGAGAATGGTGCAAGACTTGCAAGCTGTAAACAATGCTGTTATTCAGAGAGCACCTTGTGTCCCTGACCCGCATACTTTGTTGAATTCATTGACACCTGATGCGAAAATCTTCACAGTGATTGACATTAGCAATGCTTTTTTCTCTGTCCCTATTGCAAAAGAGAGTCAGTTTTGGTTTGCGTTTACATATGCTGGCTCAAGGTACACCTTTTCAAGGTTACCACAAGGGTACTGTGAAAGCCCGACAATTTACTCCCAGGTGATGGCAGCCAGCATGGCTAAATTTGTCCCGCCAATGGGAAGTCAGATCTTGCTTTATGTTGATGACATTTTGATAGCATCTCCTGATTTTGCCTCTTGCCAAAAAGACACGCTTGCAGTGCTGCATCACTTGGCAAGTGAAGGCCACAAGGTCAGCAAGAACAAGCTTCAACTGTGGTCTGCTGAAATTAAGTATCTAGGCCACAATCTAAGTTCCCAAGGTCGATCCATAATTGAAAGCAGAAAAGCCTCTATTTTACAAGCTCCTAAGCCACTAACAAAGAAGCAAATGATGTCTTTTTTGGGTCTCACAGGTTATTGTAGAAACTGGATACTTGATTATGCCCAAATTGTTGCTCCTCTGTCCAAATTGATGTATGTGGAAGACATCTCAATGTCCGCTCACTTAAAATGGACTCCTGAAGCCGAGGATGCTTTTGTTTTGATCAAACAGGCTTTAGTCTCCAGCTCCACTCTAGCCTTACCCAACTATGATAAGGTGTTTGTCCAGACTGTTGACTGCAAAGGTCATTACATGACCTCTGTTTTGCTCCAATCACATGGCTCAAAATTGCGTCCTATTGCTTTTTATTCCTCTAAACTGGACAGTGTTGCATGTGCTCTCCCACCATGCGTGAGGGCCGTGGTGGCAGCCTCCATGGCTGTGGAGAGCAGTGCTGGTGTTGTGTTATTTCATCCTTTAACACTGAAAGTTCCTCATGCTGTCTCGGCTCTTCTGCTACAGACTAATATGACCTTTCTGTCGCCTGCGCGTCATCTTTCTTGCATGGCTACGTTGCTGTCTCAGCCGCATCTGACCGTTGAAAGATGCACGACACTCAATCCTGCCACTCTCATTCCCCTTCCTGACGATGGCGAATTCCATGATTGTGTCGATGCTGCCCAACAGATTGCAAAGGCTCGGCCTGATTTGGAAGATACGCCTCTGCCAGATGGTCATGTGGTTTTTGTTGATGGGTCTTCTAAGAAGAATGAATCTGGTGTGACCCTTACTGGGTATGCCATTGTTACTGCCGACGTGGTTTTGGAGGCTGCTAAACTGCCATCCAATATGTCGGCACAGGCCGCTGAGCTCATTGCTTTGACTGGGGCCTGTAAATTGTTTGCAAACAAGTCCGTCACTATCTGGACTGATAGTCAGTATGCTTTTGCTACAGTGCATGTTTTTGCTCAGCAGTGGAGCAACCGTGGCATGATAACTTCTACAGGGAAGCCCGTCTCCCATTCCGCTATACTAACTCAACTTTTGGATGCTGTCCAGCTGCCTTTAAAGGTAGCGGTTTGCAAGTGTGCTGCTCACACTGCGGGCTCTGATCCTGTTTCTCTCGGTAATGCTTTTGCTGACAAATCCGCTAAGGCCGCTGCGGAAGGCCTGCTTCATGTCCTCTCGTCTCTCACGGCTCATGATTCAATGTCACACATCTCCCCTGATGTGTTGCTTGACATGCAGTCTCAGAGCCCCTCCCAGGAACGACTCTCTTGGGAAAAGCGGGGTGCTACTAAAAACACCGATGGTCTTTTTGTGTGACCTTTGGGCAAACCTGTCTTGCCTCGTAGCTTGTTCAAATGGGCTGCTATTTCAAGTCACGGGGTCACCCATGTCTCGGCGGGAGGTATGGTGAAACAAGTCGAGGCTATTTATACAACATACGGCTTTGCCGCTTTTTCACAACGATTTTGCAGAGCGTGTTTGATCTGTGCTAAACATAACCCACAAGGCAATTTAAGACCTCAGAGAGGGAAATTCCCGACTCCATTGTACCCGTTTCAGACTATACATATGGATTATATCCAATTACATAAATGTGAAGGGAAAGAATATTGATTGGTCATAATAGACGCATTTTCTAAATGGGTAGAAATATTTCCTACCAAACATGCAGATGCACTCACAGTGGCAAAAGCCTTATGCAAAGACATCATTCCAAGGTACGGTATTCCAGAAACAATTTATAGCGACAATGGTCCACATTTTGTAAATCAAATAGTGCATAACATTGGGAGAATGTTCCACATAAATGTAAAGAACCATTGTTCATACAGACCGCAATCCGCTGGCCTGGTTGAGAGAGCGAACCAGTCTATAAAAAACAGATTAAAGAAATGTATGGAAGAAACAAACGACCGTGGACTCAGTGTTTAGACCTGGTTAAAATGTACATAAATATTACAAGTACAACAGGGCTAACTCCTTATGAAACTATGTTTGGGAGACCTTACAGGCTTCCTCAGTTCAAAAACACATGGGAGATCCCCGAGGAAGCCACGTTAGCTGATTACATGAGGAAAATGTTGGAACGTCAAAAGTTTCTAACCAATAACACTGATGATGAACCCATTTCTCTGCAGGAAGACCCCAAGGTGGTACCGGGAGACTGGGTTTTGATCAGGAGTATCAAGAGGAAGAATTGGCATTCACCCAAATGGGAAGGTCCCTTTTTGGTACTACTCACGACACCTAATGCTTTAAAAATAGCCGAACGCAACACGTGGATTCATTTAACTCATTGTAAAAAAGTGATCTCCGCAGACCCAACCTAAGTACGGAAGGTGAGCAAAGTCTGGTAATAGTGCCTGATTCTGGTGTCAAGATCCAGGGTTGACACGAAAGCTAGCCGAAGAATTCCAAGACACCAACCCGAAGCTCAGGGTGTTGACTCTGGGGAGATCCAAAACATGAGCATTGGAGAGTCATTTGGTGAGTGCTTTAATCGGGCTGTAGCCTGCGCGAAGTCTACCATGTGCTTTTGGTTGTTTTTGCTGGTTTGTGTTACCATTATATTTCTTTCGGGGGTTACTTTATCTGGAGGGATAGAGTACCGTGAGCCTCGCACATTATTCTCTCAGGCGACTGCTAACGCTAATTCTAGTCGATGTGGCTCATGGGGAGAACTTGCTAGACATAAGCGCGACACTAAATCCCCTTTTGGTCATGTTGTTTGTGTTCCAGGAGCCGTCCGTGTTCCGACCTGTGTACCATGGCTTTTGTCTTGGGCTTATAATAACTCATTAATGTTTACTGTGGCTCCTAACACATCTTCTTCTATTATTTTACCTTTGAAAAGTTTGAAAGGGTTTCGTAATGGTCGCCCCACTACTGGAGATAGATGGCTCGGGTATTGGTGGTATTTAACTGGCCACCCGGTTAACACCGGCTGGGGCACCCTTGTCACCACGCAAATGCGAGGGTATTGGCCCTCTGGTTCCAGTGACGAGGCTGTGTTCTTTGCTAAACGAGTGACTTTGATGAATCGGGGCACAAGCCTCCTTTTGACTCTTACACTCCCTGACGGTCATATTCGTCCTCCAAATGCCACCTTGTTTAACACTTCTTGTTGGGGTTTTCAACTGTGGGCTTGGTCCTCTGGAACCGATCCTCGCTTTCCTATTGCTATTTGCCTTAATAGAACAATGTCGGTCGCAGACCGTCCCGTTACAAAAAAATACACCTTGTCAGCGGGAGCAAAGATCACAAGTACGCTCCTCACTGATGTAGACAGCTATTTTGTGGCCTCCACAGGGATAAGCGGTCATACTAACAACTGGCTTCTTATGGCTGAGCAGGCCGCAAAGATGGCTGGCGCTAGTTGCATTGCATGCATGGGTCCCAGACCTCTTTTGAAAATCATACCTGCAAATATAGGCCCTAAGTGTGCTGTCGTTTTGATGTTAGACTCGTCCATTTCACCCACTCACGATTGTTTTAGATGGGATACGGTTTACCCTGTTGCCCCTATGACAAAGCACAAACCCCTTTTTTCGTCTGTTGTAGCTAAGGGTAATTTTACATGCATTAGATTGCCTGGTACCGGGGTGAAGCTCGGCGCCATACCTGCTCCGTGGTGTGGGTCCGTGACCGAGGTCACGGCCCCTTTTTTGCCCATTGCTCGTTGTGATATTTGGTTTTGGTGTAATAGTAACAAGCTTTATGATAGGTTGCCTTTCGACAGCGCTGGAATTTGCGCTTTGGTAACCCTATTGCTACCTGTTCATTTGATACCAATGTCCTCTTATGATCTAACGTCTTTTGCTAAGTCCGTAGTGCCCAAATTCTGGCCGAGAACGAAACGAGACGCCGAATGGCGGGGCGCAGCTAATCCAACCTACATCGACGCCATTGGTGTTCCTAGGGGAGTGCCGGATGAGTATAAGCTGGTGAATCAGATAGCAGCTGGTTTTGAATCCGCCCTGTGTTGGTGGTGTACTCTTAACAAAAATGTTGACAGGATTAACTACGTCCATTACAACGTGCAGAGGCTTGGAAACTGGACCGAGGCGGGTTTCAAGGCGGTCCACTCCCAACTGGCCGCTACTTCCCTCATGGCTTTCCAGAATCGAATGGCCCTTGACATGCTACTCTCAAGAGAGGGCGGTGTCTGCGCCATGTTCGGTGAGCAATGTTGCACTTTTATTCCAAATAACACTGCGGCCGACGGAAGCCTGTCCCAGGCCCTTGAGGGCCTGCGGGCCTTGAACGGGAAGATGAAGGAGCACAGTGGAGTGAACACGGAGGTTTGGGCCGACTGGTTGAACGTGTTCGGAAAGTACCGCACCCTGGTTTCCTCTGCCCTGGTCTCCGTTGCCGTTTTCTCTGCCATTTTGACCTTGTGTGGATGTTGTTGCATCCCTTGTCTCCGATCCCTAATTAACAGGCTAATTACGGCTGCTATCTCTCCACCAGCTGAGACTTTCCCGTTGCTCCTAAGGGATGACCTTTCGGTCGGCGGGGGTTCCTTCTCTGTTGACGGCCCGGTCAGCGAATCTGTTGTGGTAAACTTGTCCGATTTGTTTTCTGACCCGGGCTTTGCCGATTGTGACTCAATTTCCTCCCGTGTGTAAGTTGGTTCCTGCGAAATGTGATCCCTGTGGCTGTAAATCTTTTTGAAGTGGCCATATGGGTGATGGGTTGGTCTCCGGGAACTTATGATAAACAGGGGGGAATTGTTAGATAAATTGTATATATATGTTATCATGCGTTCCCTAATGAGTACTTATTAATAAGTTATTGCGCAGAATGCTTGCTGTTTCGCCTTGCAGACGTCCACCAGTCCACAACAAGTCATACGATGCTGTCTGGGGCTTCCTGACCTTCTACACCTCTGGGAATCCAAGAAAGTTGCTGATAGCTCAATCTACTCTGTTGATGTCTGCACATGACATTCTGTCCTTGCATTCCTTTCCCATGGCGTCCTGTCTGTAACTACTTGTTTCACATAGAATACTTGTTTATGTCCTTGCGCTCCTTTATTTTCTCATGAGACTAGGCCATGCTTTCCCCCCCACCTGTTAGGGGCTGGTCTCACATTGTAGATAGGGCATCCCTTAATAAAAAGAGCGAGGGGTGTGACAGATCTTTAGTGTATTTTGGACTGCTGTAGGTCTGGATGCACTCCTCGCGAGAAAAGACTCAACATTCTGCCTCACTGGTTTTGTCTGCTGATCCTTTTGCTGATTTTGAACCTGACAGTTTGGTTTATGTTTTATAAGCATTTTTAATTTTATTGCTTAAATCGCATTTTCTCGGCGAGCTGAGCACTTTATCTGAATTGTGCCGCTCCCGTCACTCTGGTTAGGTTGGCATCGAAAAAAACGCTCTCGGGTGCTTTAGAGTGCCGAGTTTATTACTGCGCATGAAGAAATGACCACCTCCAACGTTTGGTTTATGTTTAATAAGCATTTTTAATTTTATTGCTTAAATCGCATTTTCTCGGCGAGCTGAGCACTTTTTCTGAATTGTGCCGCTCCCGTCACTCTGGTTAGGTTGGCATCGAAAAAAACGCTCTCGGGTGCTTTAGAGTGCCGAGTTATTCACTGCGCATGAAGAAATGACCACCTCCAACGTTTGGTTTATGTTTTATAAGCATTTTTAATTTTATTGCTTAAATCGCATTTTCTCGGCGAGCTGAGCACTTTTTCTGAATTGTGCCGCTCCCGTCACTCTGGTTAGGTTGGCATCGAAAAAAACGCTCTCGGGTGCTTTAGAGTGCCGAGTTATTCACTGCGCATGAAGAAATGACCACCTCCAACGTTTGGTTTATGTTTTATAAGCATTTTTAATTTTATTGCTTAAATCGCATTTTCTCGGCGAGCTGAGCACTTTTTCTGAATTGTGCCGCTCCCGTCACTCTGGTTAGGTTGGCATCGAAAAAAACGCTCTCGGGTGCTTTAGAGTGCCGAGTTATTCACTGCGCATGAAGAAATGACCACCTCCAACGTTTGGTTTATGTTTAATAAGCATTTTTAATTTTATTGCTTAAATCGCATTTTCTCGGCGAGCTGAGCACTTTTTCTGAATTGTGCCGCTCCCGTCACTCTGGTTAGGTTGGCATCGAAAAAAACGCTCTCGGGTGCTTTAGAGTGCCGAGTTTATTACTGCGCATTAAGAAATGACCACCTCCAACGTTTGGTTTATGTTTTATACGCATTTTTAATTTTATTGCTTAAATCGCATTTTCTCGGCGAGCTGAGCACTTTTTCTGAATTGTGCCGCTCCCGTCACTCTGGTTAGGTTGGCATCGAAAAAAACGCTCTCGGGTGCTTTAGAGTGCCGAGTTTATTACTGCGCATTAAGAAATGACCACCTCCAACGTTTGGTTTATGTTTTATAAGCATTTTTAATTTTATTGCTTAAATCGCATTTTCTCGGCGAGCTGAGCACTTTTTCTGAATTGTGCCGCTCCCGTCACTCTGGTTAGGTTGGCATCGAAAAAAACGCTATCGGGTGCTTTAGAGTGCCGAGTTATTCACTGCGCATGAAGAAATAACCACCTCCAACGTTTGGTTTATGTTTAATAAGCATTTTTAATTTTATTGCTTAAATCGCATTTTCTCGGCGAGCTGAGCACTTTTTCTGAATTGTGCCGCTCCCGTCACTCTGGTTAGGTTGGCATCGAAAAAAACGCTCTCGGGTGCTTTAGAGTGCCGAGTTTATTACTGCGCATTAAGAAATGACCACCTCCAACGTTTGGTCTATGTTTTATAAGCATTTTTAATTTTATTGCTTAAATCGCATTTTCTCGGCGAGCTGAGCACTTTTTCTGAATTGTGCCGCTCTCGTCACTCTGGTTAGGTTGGCATCGAAAAAAACGCTCTCGGGTGCTTTAGAGTGCCGAGTTTATTACTGCGCATTAAGAAATGACCACCTCCAACGTTTGGTTTATGTTTTATAAGCATTTTTAATTTTATTGCTTAAATCGCATTTTCTCGGCGAGCTGAGCACTTTTTCTGAATTGTGCCGCCCGTCACTCTGGTTAGGTTGGCATCGAAAAAAACGCTCTCGGGTGCTTTAGAGTGCCGAGTTATTCACTGCGCATGAAGAAATGACCACCTCCAACGTTTGGTTTATGTTTTATAAGCATTTTTAATTTTATTGCTTAAATCGCATTTTCTCGGCGAGCTGAGCACTTTTTCTGAATTGTGCCGCTCCCGTCACTCTGGTTAGGTTGGCATCGAAAAAAACGCTCTCGGGTGCTTTAGAGTGCCGAGTTTATCACTGCGCATGAAGAAATGACCACCTCCAACGTTTGGTTTATGTTTTATAAGCATTTTTAATTTTATTGCTTAAATCGCATTTTCTCGGCGAGCTGAGCGCTTTTTCTGAATTGTGCCGCTCCCGTCACTCTGGTTAGGTTGGCATCGAAAAAAACGCTCTCGGGTGCTTTAGAGTGCCGAGTTATTCACTGCGCATGAAGAAATGACCACCTCCAACGTTTGGTTTATGTTTAATAAGCATTTTTAATTTTATTGCTTAAATCGCATTTTCTCGGCGAGCTGAGCGCTTTTTCTGAATTGTGCCGCTCCCTTCACTCTGGTTAGGTTGGCATCGAAAAAAACGCTCTCGGGTGCTTTAGAGTGCCGAGTTATTCACTGCGCATGAAGAAATGACCACCTCCAACGTTTGGTTTATGTTTAATAAGCATTTTTAATTTTATTGCTTAAATCGCATTTTCTCGGCGAGCTGAGCACTTTTTCTGAATTGTGCCGCTCCCGTCACTCTGGTTAGGTTGGCATCGAAAAAAACGCTCTCGGGTGCTTTAGAGGGCCGAGTTTATTACTGCGCATTAAGAAATGACCACCTCCAACGTTTGGTTTATGTTTTATAAGCATTTTTAATTTTATTGCTTAAATCGCATTTTCTCGGCGAGCTGAGCACTTTTTCTGAATTTTGCCGCTCCCGTCACTCTGGTTAGGTTGGCATCGAAAAAAACGCTCTCGGGTGCTTTAGAGTGCCGAGTTATTCACTGCGCACGAAGAAATGACCACCTCCAACGTTTGGTTTATGTTTTATAAGCATTTTTAATTTTATTGCTTAAATCGCATTTTCTCGGCGAGCTGAGCGCTTTTTCTGAATTGTGCCGCTCCCGTCACTCTGGTTAGGTTGGCATCGAAAAAAACGCTCTCGGGTGCTTTAGAGTGCCGAGTTTATTACTGCGCATTAAGAAATGACCACCTCCAACGTTTGGTTTATGTTTTATAAGCATTTTTAATTTTATTGCTTAAATCGCATTTTCTCGGCGAGCTGAGCACTTTTTCTGAATTGTGCCGCTCCCGTCACTCTGGTTAGGTTGGCATCGAAAAAAACGCTCTCGGGTGCTTTAGAGTGCCGAGTTTATTACTGCGCATTAAGAAATGACCACCTCCAACGTTTGGTTTATGTTTTATAAGCATTTTTAATTTTATTGCTTAAATCGCATTTTCTCGGCGAGCTGAGCACTTTTTCTGAATTGTGCCGCTCCCGTCACTCTGGTTAGGTTGGCATCGAAAAAAACGCTATCGGGTGCTTTAGAGTGCCGAGTTATTCACTGCGCATGAAGAAATAACCACCTCCAACGTTTGGTTTATGTTTAATAAGCATTTTTAATTTTATTGCTTAAATCGCATTTTCTCGGCGAGCTGAGCACTTTTTCTGAATTGTGCCGCTCCCGTCACTCTGGTTAGGTTGGCATCGAAAAAAACGCTCTCGGGTGCTTTAGAGTGCCGAGTTTATTACTGCGCATTAAGAAATGACCACCTCCAACGTTTGGTCTATGTTTTATAAGCATTTTTAATTTTATTGCTTAAATCGCATTTTCTCGGCGAGCTGAGCACTTTTTCTGAATTGTGCCGCTCTCGTCACTCTGGTTAGGTTGGCATCGAAAAAAACGCTCTCGGGTGCTTTAGAGTGCCGAGTTTATTACTGCGCATTAAGAAATGACCACCTCCAACGTTTGGTTTATGTTTTATAAGCATTTTTAATTTTATTGCTTAAATCGCATTTTCTCGGCGAGCTGAGCACTTTTTCTGAATTGTGCCGCCCGTCACTCTGGTTAGGTTGGCATCGAAAAAAACGCTCTCGGGTGCTTTAGAGTGCCGAGTTATTCACTGCGCATGAAGAAATGACCACCTCCAACGTTTGGTTTATGTTTAATAAGCATTTTTAATTTTATTGCTTGAATCGCATTTTCTCGGCGAGCTGAGCACTTTTTCTGAATTGTGCCGCTCCCGTCACTCTGGTTAGGTTGGCATCGAAAAAAACGCTCTCGGGTGCTTTAGAGTGCCGAGTTTATCACTGCGCATGAAGAAATGACCACCTCCAACGTTTGGTTTATGTTTAATAAGCATTTTTAATTTTATTGCTTGAATCGCATTTTCTCGGCGAGCTGAGCACTTTTTCTGAATTGTGCCGCTCCCGTCACTCTGGTTAGGTTGGCATCGAAAAAAACGCTCTCGGGTGCTTTAGAGTGCCGAGTTTATCACTGCGCATGAAGAAATGACCACCTCCAACGTTTGGTTTATGTTTTATAAGCATTTTTAATTTTATTGCTTAAATCGCATTTTCTCGGCGAGCTGAGCGCTTTTTCTGAATTGTGCCGCTCCCGTCACTCTGGTTAGGTTGGCATCGAAAAAAAACGCTCTCGGGTGCTTTAGAGTGCCGAGTTTATCACTGCGCATGAAGAAATGACCACCTCCAACGTTTGGTTTATGTTTAATAAGCATTTTTAATTTTATTGCTTAAATCGCATTTTCTCGGCGAGCTGAGCACTTTTTCTGAATTGTGCCGCTCCCGTCACTCTGGTTATAGGTTGGCATCGAAAAAAACGCTCTCGGGTGCTTTAGAGTGCCGACTTTATCACTGCGCATGAAGAAATGACCACCTCCAACGTTTGGTTTATGTTTTATGAGCATTTTTAATTTTATTGCTTAAATCGCATTTTCTCGGCGAGCTGAGCACTTTTTCTGAATTGTGCCGCTCCCGTCACTCTGGTTAGGTTGGCATCGAAAAAAACGCTCACGGGTGCTTTAGAGTGCCGAGTTTATTACTGCGCATTAAGAAATGACCACCTCCAACGTTTGGTTTATGTTTTATAAGCATTTTTAATTTTATTGCTTAAATCGCATTTTCTCGGCGAGCTGAGCACTTTTTCTGAATTGTGCCGCTCCCGTCACTCTGGTTAGGTTGGCATCGAAAAAAATGCTCTCGGGTGCTTTAGAGTGCCGAGTTATTCACTGCGCATGAAGAAATGACCACCTCCAACGTTTGGTTTATGTTTTATAAGCATTTTTAATTTTATTGCTTAAATCGCATTTTCTCGGCGAGCTGAGCACTTTTTCTGAATTGTGCCGCTCCCGTCACTCTGGTTAGGTTGGCATCGAAAAAAACGCTCTCGGGTGCTTTAGAGTGCCGAGTTTATCACTGCGCATGAAGAAATGACCACCTCCAACGTTTGGTTTATGTTTTATAAGCATTTTTAATTTTATTGCTTAAATCGCATTTTCTCGGCGAGCTGAGCGCTTTTTCTGAATTGTGCCGCTCCCGTCACTCTGGTTAGTTTGGCATCGAAAAAAACGCTCTCGGGTGCTTTAGAGTGCCGAGTTATTCACTGCGCACGAAGAAATGACCACCTCCAACGTTTGGTTTATGTTTTATAAGCATTTTTAATTTTATTGCTTAAATCGCATTTTCTCGGCGAGCTGAGCGCTTTTTCTGAATTGTGCCGCTCCCGTCACTCTGGTTAGGTTGGCATCGAAAAAAACGCTCTCGGGTGCTTTAGAGTGCCGAGTTTATCACTGCGCATGAAGAAATGACCACCTCCAACGTTTGGTTTATGTTTTATAAGCATTTTTAATTTTATTGCTTAAATCGCATTTTCTCGGCGAGCTGAGCACTTTTTCTGAATTGTGCCGCTCCCGTCACTCTGGTTAGGTTGGCATCGAAAAAAACGCTCTCGGGTGCTTTAGAGTGCCGAGTTTATTACTGCGCATTAAGAAATGACCACCTCCAACGTTTGGTTTATGTTTTATAAGCATTTTTAATTTTATTGCTTAAATCGCATTTTCTCGGCGAGCTGAGCACTTTATCTGAATTGTGCCGCTCCCGTCACTCTGGTTAGGTTGGCATCGAAAAAAACGCTCTCGGGTGCTTTAGAGTGCCGAGTTTATTACTGCGCATGAAGAAATGACCACCTCCAACGTTTGGTTTATGTTTAATAAGCATTTTTAATTTTATTGCTTAAATCGCATTTTCTCGGCGAGCTGAGCACTTTTTCTGAATTGTGCCGCTCCCGTCACTCTGGTTAGGTTGGCATCGAAAAAAACGCTCTCGGGTGCTTTAGAGTGCCGAGTTATTCACTGCGCATGAAGAAATGACCACCTCCAACGTTTGGTTTATGTTTTATAAGCATTTTTAATTTTATTGCTTAAATCGCATTTTCTCGGCGAGCTGAGCACTTTTTCTGAATTGTGCCGCTCCCGTCACTCTGGTTAGGTTGGCATCGAAAAAAACGCTCTCGGGTGCTTTAGAGTGCCGAGTTATTCACTGCGCATGAAGAAATGACCACCTCCAACGTTTGGTTTATGTTTTATAAGCATTTTTAATTTTATTGCTTAAATCGCATTTTCTCGGCGAGCTGAGCACTTTTTCTGAATTGTGCCGCTCCCGTCACTCTGGTTAGGTTGGCATCGAAAAAAACGCTCTCGGGTGCTTTAGAGTGCCGAGTTATTCACTGCGCATGAAGAAATGACCACCTCCAACGTTTGGTTTATGTTTAATAAGCATTTTTAATTTTATTGCTTAAATCGCATTTTCTCGGCGAGCTGAGCACTTTTTCTGAATTGTGCCGCTCCCGTCACTCTGGTTAGGTTGGCATCGAAAAAAACGCTCTCGGGTGCTTTAGAGTGCCGAGTTTATTACTGCGCATTAAGAAATGACCACCTCCAACGTTTGGTTTATGTTTTATACGCATTTTTAATTTTATTGCTTAAATCGCATTTTCTCGGCGAGCTGAGCACTTTTTCTGAATTGTGCCGCTCCCGTCACTCTGGTTAGGTTGGCATCGAAAAAAACGCTCTCGGGTGCTTTAGAGTGCCGAGTTATTCACTGCGCACGAAGAAATGACCACCTCCAACGTTTGGTTTATGTTTTATAAGCATTTTTAATTTTATTGCTTAAATCGCATTTTCTCGGCGAGCTGAGCGCTTTTTCTGAATTGTGCCGCTCCCGTCACTCTGGTTAGGTTGGCATCGAAAAAAACGCTCTCGGGTGCTTTACAGTGCCGAGTTTATTACTGCGCATTAAGAAATGACCACCTCCAACGTTTGGTTTATGTTTTATAAGCATTTTTAATTTTATTGCTTAAATCGCATTTTCTCGGCGAGCTGAGCACTTGTTCTGAATTGTGCCGCTCCCGTCACTCTGGTTAGGTTGGCATCGAAAAAAACGCTCTCGGGTGCTTTAGAGTGCCGAGTTTATTACTGCGCATTAAGAAATGACCACCTCCAACGTTTGGTTTATGTTTTATAAGCATTTTTAATTTTATTGCTTAAATCGCATTTTCTCGGCGAGCTGAGCACTTTTTCTGAATTGTGCCGCTCCCGTCACTCTGGTTAGGTTGGCATCGAGAAAAACGCTATCGGGTGCTTTAGAGTGCCGAGTTATTCACTGCGCATGAAGAAATGACCACCTCCAACGTTTGGTTTATGTTTAATAAGCATTTTTAATTTTATTGCTTAAATCGCATTTTCTCGGCGAGCTGAGCACTTTTTCTGAATTGTGCCGCTCCCGTCACTCTGGTTAGGTTGGCATCGAAAAAAACGCTATCGGGTGCTTTAGAGTGCCGAGTTATTCACTGCGCATGAAGAAATGACCACCTCCAACGTTTGGTTTATGTTTTATAAGCATTTTTAATTTTATTGCTTAAATCGCATTTTCTCGGCGAGCTGAGCACTTTTTCTGAATTGTGCCGCTCCCGTCACTCTGGTTGGGTTGGCATCGAAAAAAACGCACTCGGGTGCTTTAGAGTGCCGAGTTATTCACTGCGCATTAAGAAATGACCACCTCCAACGTTTGGTTTATGTTTTATAAGCATTTTTAATTTTATTGCTTAAATCGCATTTTCTCGGCGAGCTGAGCACTTTTTCTGAATTGTGCCGCTCCCGTCACTCTGGTTAGGTTGGCATCGAAAAAAACGCTCTCGGGTGCTTTAGAGTGCCGAGTTTATCACTGCGCATGAAGAAATGACCACCTCCAACGTTTGGTTTATGTTTTATAAGCATTTTTAATTTTATTGCTTAAATCGCATTTTCTCGGCGAGCTGAGCACTTTTTTCTGAATTGTGCCGCTCCCGTCACTCTGGTTAGGTTGGCATCGAAAAAAACGCTCTCGGGTGCTTTAGAGTGCCGAGTTTATTACTGCGCATTAAGAAATGACCACCTCCAACGTTTGGTTTATGTTTTATAAGCATTTTTAATTTTATTGCTTAAATCGCATTTTCTCGGCGAGCTGAGCACTTTTTCTGAATTGTGCCGCTCCCGTCACTCTGGTTAGGTTGGCATCGAAAAAAACGCTCTCGGGTGCTTTAGAGTGCCGAGTTATTCACTGCGCATGAAGAAATGACCACCTCCAACGTTTGGTTTATGTTTTATAAGCATTTTTAATTTTATTGCTTAAATCGCATTTTCTCGGCGAGCTGAGCGCTTTTTCTGAATTGTGCCGCTCCCGTAACTCTGGTTAGGTTGGCATCGAAAAAAACGCTCTCGGGTGCTTTAGAGTGCCGAGTTTATCACTGCGCATGAAGAAATGACCACTTCCAACGTTTGGTTTATGTTTTATAAGCATTTTTAATTTTATTGCTTAAATCGCATTTTCTCGGCGAGCTGAGCACTTTTTCTGAATTGTGCCGCTCCCGTCACTCTGGTTAGGTTGGCATCGAAAAAAACGCTCTCGGGTGCTTTAGAGTGCCGAGTTTATTACTGCGCATTAAGAAATGACCACCTCCAACGTTTGGTTTATGTTTTATAAGCATTTTTAATTTTATTGCTTAAATCGCATTTTCTCGGCGAGCTGAGCACTTTTTCTGAATTGTGCCGCTCCCGTCACTCTGGTTGGGTTGGCATCGAAAAAAACGCACTCGGGTGCTTTAGAGTGCCGAGTTATTCACTGCGCATGAAGAAATGACCACCTCCAACGTTTGGTTTATGTTTTATAAGCATTTTTAATTTTATTGCTTAAATCGCATTTTCTCGGCGAGCTGAGCACTTTTTCTGAATTGTGCCGCTCCCGTCACTCTGGTTAGGTTGGCATAGAAAAAAACGCTCTCGGGTGCTTTAGAGTGCCGAGTTTATCACTGCGCATGAAGAAATGACCACCTCCAACGTTTGGTTTATGTTTTATAAGCATTTTTAATTTTATTGCTTAAATCGCATTTTCTCGGCGAGCTGAGCGCTTTTTCTGAATTGTGCCGCTCCCGTCACTCTGGTTAGGTTGGCATCGAAAAAAACGCTCTCGGGTGCTTTAGAGTGCCGAGTTTATTACTGCGCATTAAGAAATGACCACCTCCAACGTTTGGTTTATGTTTTATAAGTATTTTTAATTTTATTGCTTAAATCGCATTTTCTCGGCGAGCTGAGCACTTCTTCTGAATTGTGCCGCTCCCGTCACTCTGGTTAGGTTGGCATCGAAAAAAACGCTCTCGGGTGCTTTAGAGTGCCGAGTTTATCACTGCGCATGAAGAAATGACCACCTCCAACGTTTGGTTTATGTTTTATAAGCATTTTTAAATGTATTGCTTAAATCGCATTTTCTCGGCGAGCTGAGCGCTTTTTCTGAATTGTGCCGCTTCCCTCACTCTGGTTAGGTTGGCATGGAAAAAAACGCTCACGGGTGCTTTAGAGTGCCGAGTTTATTACTGCGCATTAAGAAATGACCACCTCCAACGTTTGGTTTATGTTTTATAAGCATTTTTAATTTTATTGCTTAAATCGCATTTTCTCGGCGAGCTGAGCACTTTTTCTGAATTGTGCCGCTCCCGTCACTCTGGTTAGGTTGGCATCGAAAAAAACGCTCTCGGGTGCTTTAGAGTGCCGAGTTATTCACTGCGCATGAAGAAATGACCACCTCCAACGTTTGGTTTATGTTTAATAAGCATTTTTAATTTTATTGCTTAAATCGCATTTTCTCGGCGAGCTGAGCACTTTTTCTGAATTGTGCCGCTCCCGTCACTCTGGTTAGGTTGGCATCGAAAAAAACGCTCTCGGGTGCTTTAGAGTGCCGAGTTTATTACTGCGCATTAAGAAATGACCACCTCCAACGTTTGGTTTATGTTTTATACGCATTTTTAATTTTATTGCTTAAATCGCATTTTCTCGGCGAGCTGAGCACTTTTTCTGAATTGTGCCGCTCCCGTCACTCTGGTTAGGTTGGCATCGAAAAAAACGCTCTCGGGTGCTTTAGAGTGCCGAGTTATTCACTGCGCACGAAGAAATGACCACCTCCAACGTTTGGTTTATGTTTTATAAGCATTTTTAATTTTATTGCTTAAATCGCATTTTCTCGGCGAGCTGAGCGCTTTTTCTGAATTGTGCCGCTCCCGTCACTCTGGTTAGGTTGGCATCGAAAAAAACGCTCTCGGGTGCTTTAGAGTGCCGAGTTTATTACTGCGCATTAAGAAATGACCACCTCCAACGTTTGGTTTATGTTTTATAAGCATTTTTAATTTTATTGCTTAAATCGCATTTTCTCGGCGAGCTGAGCACTTTTTCTGAATTGTGCCGCTCCCGTCACTCTGGTTAGGTTGGCATCGAAAAAAACGCTCTCGGGTGCTTTAGAGTGCCGAGTTTATTACTGCGCATTAAGAAATGACCACCTCCAACGTTTGGTTTATGTTTTATAAGCATTTTTAATTTTATTGCTTAAATCGCATTTTCTCTGCGAGCTGAGCACTTTTTCTGAATTGTGCCGCTCCCGTCACTCTGGTTAGGTTGGCATCGAAAAAAACGCTCTCGGGTGCTTTAGAGTGCCGAGTTTATTACTGCGCATTAAGAAATGACCACCTCCAACGTTTGGTTTATGTTTTATAAGCATTTTTAATTTTATTGCTTAAATCGCATTTTCTCGGCGAGCTGAGCACTTTTTCTGAATTGTGCCGCTCCCGTCACTCTGGTTAGGTTGGCATCGAAAAAAACGCTCTCGGGTGCTTTAGAGTGCCGAGTTTATTACTGCGCATTAAGAAATGACCACCTCCAACGTTTGGTTTATGTTTTATAAGCATTTTTAATTTTATTGCTTAAATCGCATTTTCTCGGCGAGCTGAGCGCTTTTTCTGAATTGTGCCGCTCCCGTCACTCTGGTTAGGTTGGCATCGAAAAAAACGCTCTCGGGTGCTTTAGAGTGCCGAGTTTATTACTGCGCATTAAGAAATGACCACCTCCAACGTTTGGTTTATGTTTTATAAGCATTTTTAATTTTATTGCTTAAATCGCATTTTCTCGGCGAGCTGAGCACTTTTTCTGAATTGTGCCGCTCCCGTCACTCTGGTTAGGTTGGCATCGAAAAAAACGCTCTCGGGTGCTTTAGAGTGCCGAGTTTATTACTGCGCATTAAGAAATGACCACCTCCAACGTTTGGTTTATGTTTTATAAGCATTTTTAATTTTATTGCTTAAATCGCATTTTCTCGGCGAGCTGAGCACTTTTTCTGAATTGTGCCGCTCCCGTCACTCTGGTTAGGTTGGCATCGAAAAAAACGCTATCGGGTGCTTTAGAGTGCCGAGTTATTCACTGCGCATGAAGAAATGACCACCTCCAACGTTTGGTTTATGTTTAATAAGCATTTTTAATTTTATTGCTTAAATCGCATTTTCTCGGCGAGCTGAGCACTTTTTTCTGAATTGTGCCGCTCCCGTCACTCTGGTTAGGTTGGCATCGAAAAAAACGCTCTCGGGTGCTTTAGAGTGCCGAGTTTATTACTGCGCATTAAGAAATGACCACCTCCAACGTTTGGTTTATGTTTTATAAGCATTTTTAATTTTATTGCTTAAATCGCATTTTCTCGGCGAGCTGAGCACTTTTTCTGAATTGTGCCGCTCCCGTCACTCTGGTTAGGTTAAACGCTCTCGGGTGCTTTAGAGTGCCGAGTTTATTACTGCGCATTAAGAAATGACCACCTCCAACGTTTGGTTTATGTTTTATAAGCATTTTTAATTTTATTGCTTAAATCGCATTTTCTCGGCGAGCTGAGCACTTTTTCTGAATTGTGCCGCTCCCGTCACTCTGGTTAGGTTGGCATCGAAAAAAACGCTATCGGGTGCTTTAGAGTGCCGAGTTATTCACTGCGCATGAAGAAATGACCACCTCCAACGTTTGGTTTATGTTTAATAAGCATTTTTAATTTTATTGCTTAAATCGCATTTTCTCGGCGAGCTGAGCACTTTTTTCTGAATTGTGCCGCTCCCGTCACTCTGGTTAGGTTGGCATCGAAAAAAACGCTCTCGGGTGCTTTAGAGTGCCGAGTTTATTACTGCGCATTAAGAAATGACCACCTCCAACGTTTGGTTTATGTTTTATAAGCATTTTTAATTTTATTGCTTAAATCGCATTTTCTCGGCGAGCTGAGCACTTTTTCTGAATTGTGCCGCTCCCGTCACTCTGGTTAGGTTGGCATCGAAAAAAACGCTCTCGGGTGCTTTAGAGTGCCGAGTTTATTACTGCGCATTAAGAAATGACCACCTCCAACGTTTGGTTTATGTTTTATAAGCATTTTTAATTTTATTGCTTAAATCGCATTTTCTCGGCGAGCTGAGCACTTTTTCTGAATTGTGCCGCTCCCGTCACTCTGGTTAGGTTGGCATCGAAAAAAACGCTCTCGGGTGCTTTAGAGTGCCGAGTTATTCACTGCGCATGAAGAAATGACCACCTCCAACGTTTGGTTTATGTTTTATAAGCATTTTTAATTTTATTGCTTAAATCGCATTTTCTCGGCGAGCTGAGCGCTTTTTCTGAATTGTGCCGCTCCCGTCACTCTGGTTAGGTTGGCATCGAAAAAAACGCTCTCGGGTGCTTTAGAGTGCCGAGTTTATTACAGCGCATTAAGAAATGACCACCTCCAACGTTTGGTTTATGTTTTATAAGCATTTTTAATTTTATTGCCTAAATCGCATTTTCTCGGCGAGCTGAGCACTTTTTCTGAATTGTGCCGCTCCCGTCACTCTGGTTAGGTTGGCATCGAAAAAAACGCTCTCGGGTGCTTTAGAGTGCCGAGTTTATTACTGCGCATTAAGAAATGACCACCTCCAACGTTTGGTTTATGTTTTATAAGCATTTTTAATTTTATTGCTTAAATCGCATTTTCTCGGCGAGCTGAGCACTTTTTCTGAAGTGTGCCGCTCCCGTCACTCTGGTTAGGTTGGCATCGAAAAAAACGCTATCGGGTGCTTTAGAGTGCCGAGTTATTCACTGCGCATGAAGAAATGACCACCTCCAACGTTTGGTTTATGTTTAATAAGCATTTTTAATTTTATTGCTTAAATCGCATTTTCTCGGCGAGCTGAGCACTTTTTCTGAATTGTGCCGCTCCCGTCACTCTGGTTAGGTTGGCATCGAAAAAAACGCTCTCGGGTGCTTTAGAGTGCCGAGTTTATTACTGCGCATTAAGAAATGACCACCTCCAACGTTTGGTTTATGTTTTATAAGCATTTTTAATTTTATTGCTTAAATCGCATTTTCTCGGCGAGCTGAGCACTTTTTCTGAATTGTGCCGCTCCCGTCACTCTGGTTAGGTTGGCATCGAAAAAAACGCTCTCGGGTGCTTTAGAGTGCCGAGTTTATTACTGCGCATGAAGAAATGACCACCTCCAACGTTTGGTTTATGTCTAATAAGCATTTTTAATTTTATTGCTTAAATCGCATTTTCTCGGCGAGCTGAGCACTTTTTCTGAATTGTGCCGCTCCCGTCACTCTGGTTAGGTTGGCATCGAAAAAAACGCTCTCGGGTGCTTTAGAGTGCCGAGTTTATTACTGCGCATTAAGAAATGACCACCTCCAACGTTTGGTTTATGTTTTATAAGAATTTTTAATTTTATTGCTTAAATCGCATTTTCTCGGCGAGCTGAGCACTTTTTCTGAATTGTGCCGCTCCCGTCACTCTGGTTAGGTTGGCATCGAAAAAAACGCTCACGGGTGCTTTAGAGTGCCGAGTTTATTACTGCGCATTAAGAAATGACCACCTCCAACGTTTGGTTTATGTTTTATAAGCATTTTTAATTTTATTGCTTAAATCGCATTTTCTCGGCGAGCTGAGCACTTTTTCTGAATTGTGCCGCTCCCGTCACTCTGGTTAGGTTGGCATCGAACAAAACGCTCTCGGGTGCTTTAGAGTGCCGAGTTATTCACTGCGCATGAAGAAATGACCACCTCCAACGTTTGGTTTATGTTTTATAAGCATTTTTAATTTTATTGCTTAAATCGCATTTTCTCGGCGAGCTGAGCACTTTTTCTGAATTGTGCCGCTCCCGTCACTCTGGTTAGGTTGGCATCGAAAAAAACGCTCTCGGGTGCTTTAGAGTGCCGAGTTTATCACTGCGCATGAAGAAATGACCACCTCCAACGTTTGGTTTATGTTTTATAAGCATTTTTAATTTTATTGCTTAAATCGCATTTTCTCGGCGAGCTGAGCGCTTTTTCTGAATTGTGCCGCTCCCGTCACTCTGGTTAGGTTGGCATCGAAAAAAACGCTCTCGGGTGCTTTAGAGTGCCGAGTTTATCACTGCGCATGAAGAAATGACCACCTCCAACGTTTGGTTTATGTTTTATAAGCATTTTTAATTTTATTGCTTAAATCGCATTTTCTCGGCGAGCTGAGCGCTTTTTCTGAATTGTGCCGCTCCCGTAACTCTGGTTAGGTTGGCATCGAAAAAAACGCTCTCGGGTGCTTTAGAGTGCCGAGTTTATCACTGCGCATGAAGAAATGACCACCTCCAACGTTTGGTTTATGTTTTATAAGCATTTTTAATTTTATTGCTTAAATCGCATTTTCTCGGCGAGCTGAGCGCTTTTTCTGAATTGTGCCGCTCCCGTAACTCTGGTTAGGTTGGCATCGAAAAAAACGCTCTCGGGTGCTTTAGAGTGCCGAGTTTATCACTGCGCATGAAGAAATGACCACTTCCAACGTTTGGTTTATGTTTTATAAGCATTTTTAATTTTATTGCTTAAATCGCATTTTCTCGGCGAGCTGAGCACTTTTTCTGAATTGTGCCGCTCCCGTCACTCTGGTTAGGTTGGCATCGAAAAAAACGCTCTCGGGTGCTTTAGAGTGCCGAGTTTATTACTGCGCATTAAGGAATGACCACCTCCAACGTTTGGTTTATGTTTTATAAGCATTTTTAATTTTATTGCTTAAATCGCATTTTCTCGGCGAGCTGAGCACTTTTTCTGAATTGTGCCGCTCCCGTCACTCTGGTTGGGTTGGCATCGAAAAAAACGCACTCGGGTGCTTTAGAGTGCCGAGTTATTCACTGCGCATGAAGAAATGACCACCTCCAACGTTTGGTTTATGTTTTATAAGTATTTTTAATTTTATTGCTTAAATCGCATTTTCTCGGCGAGCTGAGCACTTTTTCTGAATTGTGCCGCTCCCGTCACTCTGGTTAGGTTGGCATCGAAAAAAACGCTCTCGGGTGCTTTAGAGTGCCGAGTTTATCACTGCGCATGAAGAAATGACCACCTCCAACGTTTGGTTTATGTTTTATAAGCATTTTTAAATTTATTGCTTAAATCGCATTTTCTCGGCGAGCTGAGCGCTTTTTCTGAATTGTGCCGCTCCCGTCACTCTGGTTAGGTTGGCATCGAAAAAAACGCTCTCGGGTGCTTTAGAGTGCCGAGTTATTCACTGCGCATGAAGAAATGACCACCTCCAACGTTTGGTTTATGTTTTATAAGCATTTTTAGTTTTATTGCTTAAATCGCATTTTCTCGGCGAGCTGAGCACTTTTTCTGAATTGTGCCGCTCCCGTCACTCTGGTTAGGTTGGCATCGAAAAAAACGCTCTCGGGTGCTTTAGAGTGCCGAGTTATTCACTGCGCACGAGGAAATGACCACCTCCAACGTTTGGTTTATGTTTTATAAGCATTTTTAATTTTATTGCCTAAATCGCATTTTCTCGGCGAGCTGAGCACTTTTTCTGAATTGTGCCGCTCCCGTCACTCTGGTTAGGTTGGCATCGAAAAAAACGCTCTCGGGTGCTTTAGAGTGCCGAGTTTATTACTGCGCATTAAGAAATGACCACCTCCAACGTTTGGTTTATGTTTTATAAGCATTTTTAATTTTATTGCTTAAATCGCATTTTCTCGGCGAGCTGAGCACTTTTTCTGAATTGTGCCGCTCCCGTCACTCTGGTTAGGTTGGCATCGAAAAAAACGCTATCGGGTGCTTTAGAGTGCCGAGTTATTCACTGCGCATGAAGAAATGACCACCTCCAACGTTTGGTTTATGTTTAATAAGCATTTTTAATTTTATTGCTTAAATCGCATTTTCTCGGCGAGCTGAGCACTTTTTCTGAATTGTGCCGCTCCCGTCACTCTGGTTAGGTTGGCATCGAAAAAAACGCTCTCGGGTGCTTTAGAGTGCCGAGTTTATTACTGCGCATTAAGAAATGACCACCTCCAACGTTTGGTTTATGTTTTATAAGCATTTTTAATTTTATTGCTTAAATCGCATTTTCTCGGCGAGCTGAGCACTTTTTCTGAATTGTGCCGCTCCCGTCACTCTGGTTAGGTTGGCATCGAAAAAAACGCTCTCGGGTGCTTTAGAGTGCCGAGTTTATTACTGCGCATGAAGAAATGACCACCTCCAACGTTTGGTTTATGTTTAATAAGCATTTTTAATTTTATTGCTTAAATCGCATTTTCTCGGCGAGCTGAGCACTTTTTCTGAATTGTGCCGCTCCCGTCACTCTGGTTAGGTTGGCATCGAAAAAAACGCTCTCGGGTGCTTTAGAGTGCCGAGTTTATTACTGCGCATTAAGAAATGACCACCTCCAACGTTTGGTTTATGTTTTATAAGAATTTTTAATTTTATTGCTTAAATCGCATTTTCTCGGCGAGCTGAGCACTTTTTCTGAATTGTGCCGCTCCCGTCACTCTGGTTAGGTTGGCATCGAAAAAAACGCTCACGGGTGCTTTAGAGTGCCGAGTTTATTACTGCGCATTAAGAAATGACCACCTCCAACGTTTGGTTTACGTTTTATAAGCATTTTTAATTTTATTGCTTAAATCGCATTTTCTCGGCGAGCTGAGCACTTTTTCTGAATTGTGCCGCTCCCGTCACTCTGGTTAGGTTGGCATCGAACAAAACGCTCTCGGGTGCTTTAGAGTGCCGAGTTATTCACTGCGCATGAAGAAATGACCACCTCCAACGTTTGGTTTATGTTTTATAAGCATTTTTAATTTTATTGCTTAAATCGCATTTTCTCGGCGAGCTGAGCACTTTTTCTGAATTGTGCCGCTCCCGTCACTCTGGTTAGGTTGGCATCGAAAAAAACGCTCTCGGGTGCTTTAGAGTGCCGAGTTTATCACTGCGCATGAAGAAATGACCACCTCCAACGTTTGGTTTATGTTTTATAAGCATTTTTAATTTTATTGCTTAAATCGCATTTTCTCGGCGAGCTGAGCGCTTTTTCTGAATTGTGCCGCTCCCGTCACTCTGGTTAGGTTGGCATCGAAAAAAACGCTCTCGGGTGCTTTAGAGTGCCGAGTTTATCACTGCGCATGAAGAAATGACCACCTCCAACGTTTGGTTTATGTTTTATAAGCATTTTTAATTTTATTGCTTAAATCGCATTTTCTCGGCGAGCTGAGCGCTTTTTCTGAATTGTGCCGCTCCCGTAACTCTGGTTAGGTTGGCATCGAAAAAAACGCTCTCGGGTGCTTTAGAGTGCCGAGTTTATCACTGCGCATGAAGAAATGACCACTTCCAACGTTTGGTTTATGTTTTATAAGCATTTTTAATTTTATTGCTTAAATCGCATTTTCTCGGCGAGCTGAGCACTTTTTCTGAATTGTGCCGCTCCCGTCACTCTGGTTAGGTTGGCATCGAAAAAAACGCTCTCGGGTGCTTTAGAGTGCCGAGTTTATTACTGCGCATTAAGGAATGACCACCTCCAACGTTTGGTTTATGTTTTATAAGCATTTTTAATTTTATTGCTTAAATCGCATTTTCTCGGCGAGCTGAGCACTTTTTCTGAATTGTGCCGCTCCCGTCACTCTGGTTGGGTTGGCATCGAAAAAAACGCACTCGGGTGCTTTAGAGTGCCGAGTTATTCACTGCGCATGAAGAAATGACCACCTCCAACGTTTGGTTTATGTTTTATAAGCATTTTTAATTTTATTGCTTAAATCGCATTTTCTCGGCGAGCTGAGCACTTTTTCTGAATTGTGCCGCTCCCGTCACTCTGGTTAGGTTGGCATCGAAAAAAACGCTCTCGGGTGCTTTAGAGTGCCGAGTTTATCACTGCGCATGAAGAAATGACCACCTCCAACGTTTGGTTTATGTTTTATAAGCATTTTTAATTTTATTGCTTAAATCGCATTTTCTCGGCGAGCTGAGCGCTTTTTCTGAATTGTGCCGCTCCCGTCACTCTGGTTAGGTTGGCATCGAAAAAAACGCTCTCGGGTGCTTTAGAGTGCCGAGTTATTCACTGCGCATGAAGAAATGACCACCTCCAACGTTTGGTTTATGTTTTATAAGCATTTTTAGTTTTATTGCTTAAATCGCATTTTCTCGGCGAGCTGAGCACTTTTTCTGAATTGTGCCGCTCCCGTCACTCTGGTTAGGTTGGCATCGAAAAAAACGCTCTCGGGTGCTTTAGAGTGCCGAGTTATTCACTGCGCACGAAGAAATGACCACCTCCAACGTTTGGTTTATGTTTTATAAGCATTTTTAATTTTATTGCTTAAATCGCATTTTCTCGGCGAGCTGAGCGCTTTTTCTGAATTGTGCCGCTCCCGTCACTCTGGTTAGGTTGGCATCGAAAAAAACGCTCTCGGGTGCTTTAGAGTGCCGAGTTTATTACTGCGCATTAAGAAATGACCACCTCCAACGTTTGGTTTATGTTTTATAAGCATTTTTAATTTTATTGCTTAAATCGCATTTTCTCGGCGAGCTGAGCACTTGTTCTGAATTGTGCCGCTCCCGTCACTCTGGTTAGGTTGGCATCGAAAAAAACGCTCTCGGGTGCTTTAGAGTGCCGAGTTTATTACTGCGCATTAAGAAATGACCACCTCCAACGTTTGGTTTATGTTTTATAAGCATTTTTAATTTTATTGCTTAAATCGCATTTTCTCGGCGAGCTGAGCACTTTTTCTGAATTGTGCCGCTCCCGTCACTCTGGTTAGGTTGGCATCGAAAAAAACGCTATCGGGTGCTTTAGAGTGCCGAGTTATTCACTGCGCATGAAGAAATGACCACCTCCAACGTTTGGTTTATGTTTAATAAGCATTTTTAATTTTATTGCTTAAATCGCATTTTCTCGGCGAGCTGAGCACTTTTTCTGAATTGTGCCGCTCCCGTCACTCTGGTTAGGTTGGCATCGAAAAAAACGCTCTCGGGTGCTTTAGAGTGCCGAGTTTATTACTGCGCATTAAGAAATGACCACCTCCAACGTTTGGTTTATGTTTTATAAGCATTTTTAATTTTATTGCTTAAATCGCATTTTCTCGGCGAGCTGAGCACTTTTTCTGAATTGTGCCGCTCCCGTCACTCTGGTTAGGTTGGCATCGAAAAAAACGCTCTCGGGTGCTTTAGAGTGCCGAGTTTATTACTGCGCATGAAGAAATGACCACCTCCAACGTTTGGTTTATGTTTAATAAGCATTTTTAATTTTATTGCTTAAATCGCATTTTCTCGGCGAGCTGAGCACTTTTTCTGAATTGTGCCGCTCCCGTCACTCTGGTTAGGTTGGCATCGAAAAAAACGCTCTCGGGTGCTTTAGAGTGCCGAGTTTATTACTGGGCATTAAGAAATGACCACCTCCAACGTTTGGTTTATGTTTTATAAGCATTTTTAATTTTATTGCTTAAATCGCATTTTCTCGGCGAGCTGAGCACTTTTTCTGAATTGTGCCGCTCCCGTCACTCTGGTTAGGTTGGCATCGAAAAAAACGCTCTCGGGTGCTTTAGAGTGCCGAGTTATTCACTGCGCATGAAGAAATGACCACCTCCAACGTTTGGTTTATGTTTTATAAGCATTTTTAATTTTATTGCTTAAATCGCATTTTCTCGGCGAGCTGAGCGCTTTTTCTGAATTGTGCCGCCCCCGTCACTCTGGTTAGGTTGGCATCGAAAAAAACGCTCTCGGGTGCTTTAGAGTGCCGAGTTATTCACTGCGCATGAAGAAATGACCACCTCCAACGTTTGGTTTATGTTTAATAAGCATTTTTAATTTTATTGCTTAAATCGCATTTTCTCGGCGAGCTGAGCACTTTTTCTGAATTGTGCCGCTCCCGTCACTCTGGTTAGGTTGGCATCGAAAAAAACGCTCTCGGGTGCTTTAGAGTGCCGAGTTTATTACTGCGCATTAAGAAATGACCACCTCCAACGTTTGGTTTATGTTTTATAAGCATTTTTAATTTTATTGCTTAAATCGCATTTTCTCGGCGAGCTGAGCGCTTTTTCTGAATTGTGCCGCTCCCGTCACTCTGGTTAGGTTGGCATCGAAAAAAACGCTCTCGGGTCCTTTAGAGTGCCGAGTTTATTACTGCGCATTAAGAAATGACCACCTCCAACGTTTGGTTTATGTTTTATAAGCATTTTTAATTTTATTGCTTAAATCGCATTTTCTCGGCGAGCTGAGCACTTTTTCTGAATTGTGCCGCTCCCGTCACTCTGGTTAGGTTGGCATCGAAAAAAACGCTCTCGGGTGCTTTAGAGTGCCGAGTTTATTACTGCGCATTAAGAAATGACCACCTCCAACGTTTGGTTTATGTTTTATAAGCATTTTTAATTTTATTGCTTAAATCGCATTTTCTCGGCGAGCTGAGCACTTTTTCTGAATTGTGCCGCTCCCGTCACTCTGGTTAGGTTGGCATCGAAAAAAACGCTATCGGGTGCTTTAGAGTGCCGAGTTATTCACTGCGCATGAAGAAATGACCACCTCCAACGTTTGGTTTATGTTTAATAAGCATTTTTAATTTTATTGCTTAAATCGCATTTTCTCGGCGAGCTGAGCACTTTTTTCTGAATTGTGCCGCTCCCGTCACTCTGGTTAGGTTGGCATCGAAAAAAACGCTCTCGGGTGCTTTAGAGTGCCGAGTTTATTACTGCGCATTAAGAAATGACCACCTCCAACGTTTGGTTTATGTTTTATAAGCATTTTTAATTTTATTGCTTAAATCGCATTTTCTCGGCGAGCTGAGCACTTTTTCTGAATTGTGCCGCTCCCGTCACTCTGGTTAGGTTGGCATCGAAAAAAACGCTCTCGGGTGCTTTAGAGTGCCGAGTTTATTACTGCGCATTAAGAAATGACCACCTCCAACGTTTGGTTTATGTTTTATAAGCATTTTTAATTTTATTGCTTAAATCGCATTTTCTCGGCGAGCTGAGCACTTTTTCTGAATTGTGCCGCTCCCGTCACTCTGGTTAGGTTGGCATCGAAAAAAACGCTATCGGGTGCTTTAGAGTGCCGAGTTATTCACTGCGCATGAAGAAATGACCACCTCCAACGTTTGGTTTATGTTTAATAAGCATTTTTAATTTTATTGCTTAAATCGCATTTTCTCGGCGAGCTGAGCACTTTTTTCTGAATTGTGCCGCTCCCGTCACTCTGGTTAGGTTGGCATCGAAAAAAACGCTCTCGGGTGCTTTAGAGTGCCGAGTTTATTACTGCGCATTAAGAAATGACCACCTCCAACGTTTGGTTTATGTTTTATAAGCATTTTTAATTTTATTGCTTAAATCGCATTTTCTCGGCGAGCTGAGCACTTTTTCTGAATTGTGCCGCTCCCGTCACTCTGGTTAGGTTGGCATCGAAAAAAACGCTCTCGGGTGCTTTAGAGTGCCGAGTTTATTACTGCGCATTAAGAAATGACCACCTCCAACGTTTGGTTTATGTTTTATAAGCATTTTTAATTTTATTGCTTAAATCGCATTTTCTCGGCGAGCTGAGCACTTTTTCTGAATTGTGCCGCTCCCGTCACTCTGGTTAGGTTGGCATCGAAAAAAACGCTCTCGGGTGCTTTAGAGTGCCGAGTTATTCACTGCGCATGAAGAAATGACCACCTCCAACGTTTGGTTTATGTTTTATAAGCATTTTTAATTTTATTGCTTAAATCGCATTTTCTCGGCGAGCTGAGCGCTTTTTCTGAATTGTGCCGCTCCCGTCACTCTGGTTAGGTTGGCATCGAAAAAAACGCTCTCGGGTGCTTTAGAGTGCCGAGTTTATTACAGCGCATTAAGAAATGACCACCTCCAACGTTTGGTTTATGTTTTATAAGCATTTTTAATTTTATTGCCTAAATCGCATTTTCTCGGCGAGCTGAGCACTTTTTCTGAATTGTGCCGCTCCCGTCACTCTGGTTAGGTTGGCATCGAAAAAAACGCTCTCGGGTGCTTTAGAGTGCCGAGTTTATTACTGCGCATTAAGAAAGGACCACCTCCAACGTTTGGTTTATGTTTTATAAGCATTTTTAATTTTATTGCTTAAATCGCATTTTCTCGGCGAGCTGAGCACTTTTTCTGAATTGTGCCGCTCCCGTCACTCTGGTTAGGTTGGCATCGAAAAAAACGCTATCGGGTGCTTTAGAGTGCCGAGTTATTCACTGCGCATGAAGAAATGACCACCTCCAACGTTTGGTTTATGTTTAATAAGCATTTTTAATTTTATTGCTTAAATCGCATTTTCTCGGCGAGCTGAGCACTTTTTCTGAATTGTGCCGCTCCCGTCACTCTGGTTAGGTTGGCATCGAAAAAAACGCTCTCGGGTGCTTTAGAGTGCCGAGTTTATTACTGCGCATTAAGAAATGACCACCTCCAACGTTTGGTTTATGTTTTATAAGCATTTTTAATTTTATTGCTTAAATCGCATTTTCTCGGCGAGCTGAGCACTTTTTCTGAATTGTGCCGCTCCCGTCACTCTGGTTAGGTTGGCATCGAAAAAAACGCTCTCGGGTGCTTTAGAGTGCCGAGTTTATTACTGCGCATGAAGAAATGACCACCTCCAACGTTTGGTTTATGTTTAATAAGCATTTTTAATTTTATTGCTTAAATCGCATTTTCTCGGCGAGCTGAGCACTTTTTCTGAATTGTGCCGCTCCCGTCACTCTGGTTAGGTTGGCATCGAAAAAAACGCTCTCGGGTGCTTTAGAGTGCCGAGTTTATTACTGCGCATTAAGAAATGACCACCTCCAACGTTTGGTTTATGTTTTATAAGAATTTTTAATTTTATTGCTTAAATCGCATTTTCTCGGCGAGCTGAGCACTTTTTCTGAATTGTGCCGCTCCCGTCACTCTGGTTAGGTTGGCATCGAAAAAAACGCTCACGGGTGCTTTAGAGTGCCGAGTTTATTACTGCGCATTAAGAAATGACCACCTCCAACGTTTGGTTTATGTTTTATAAGCATTTTTAATTTTATTGCTTAAATCGCATTTTCTCGGCGAGCTGAGCACTTTTTCTGAATTGTGCCGCTCCCGTCACTCTGGTTAGGTTGGCATCGAACAAAACGCTCTCGGGTGCTTTAGAGTGCCGAGTTATTCACTGCGCATGAAGAAATGACCACCTCCAACGTTTGGTTTATGTTTTATAAGCATTTTTAATTTTATTGCTTAAATCGCATTTTCTCGGCGAGCTGAGCACTTTTTCTGAATTGTGCCGCTCCCGTCACTCTGGTTAGGTTGGCATCGAAAAAAACGCTCTCGGGTGCTTTAGAGTGCCGAGTTTATCACTGCGCATGAAGAAATGACCACCTCCAACGTTTGGTTTATGTTTTATAAGCATTTTTAATTTTATTGCTTAAATCGCATTTTCTCGGCGAGCTAAGCGCTTTTTCTGAATTGTGCCGCTCCCGTAACTCTGGTTAGGTTGGCATCGAAAAAAACGCTCTCGGGTGCTTTAGAGTGCCGAGTTTATCACTGCGCATGAAGAAATGACCACTTCCAACGTTTGGTTTATGTTTTATAAGCATTTTTAATTTTATTGCTTAAATCGCATTTTCTCGGCGAGCTGAGCACTTTTTCTGAATTGTGCCGCTCCCGTCACTCTGGTTAGGTTGGCATCGAAAAAAACGCTCTCGGGTGCTTTAGAGTGCCGAGTTTATTACTGCGCATTAAGGAATGACCACCTCCAACGTTTGGTTTATGTTTTATAAGCATTTTTAATTTTATTGCTTAAATCGCATTTTCTCGGCGAGCTGAGCACTTTTTCTGAATTGTGCCGCTCCCGTCACTCTGGTTGGGTTGGCATCGAAAAAAACGCACTCGGGTGCTTTAGAGTGCCGAGTTATTCACTGCGCATGAAGAAATGACCACCTCCAACGTTTGGTTTATGTTTTATAAGCATTTTTAATTTTATTGCTTAAATCGCATTTTCTCGGCGAGCTGAGCACTTTTTCTGAATTGTGCCGCTCCCGTCACTATGGTTAGGTTGGCATCGAAAAAAACGCTCTCGGGTGCTTTAGAGTGCCGAGTTTATCACTGCGCATGAAGAAATGACCACCTCCAACGTTTGGTTTATGTTTTATAAGCATTTTTAATTTTATTGCTTAAATCGCATTTTCTCGGCGAGTTGAGCGCTTTTTCTGAATTGTGCCGCTCCCGTCACTCTGGTTAGGTTGGCATCGAAAAAAACGCTCTCGGGTGCTTTAGAGTGCCGAGTTTATTACTGCGCATTAAGAAATGACCACCTCCAACGTTTGGTTTATGTTTTATAAGTATTTTTAATTTTATTGCTTAAATCGCATTTTCTCGGCGAGCTGAGCACTTTTTCTGAATTGTGCCGCTCCCGTCACTCTGGTTAGGTTGGCATCGAAAAAAACGCTCTCGGGTGCTTTAGAGTGCCGAGTTTATCACTGCGCATGAAGAAATGACCACCTCCAACGTTTGGTTTATGTTTTATAAGCATTTTTAAATTTATTGCTTAAATCGCATTTTCTCGGCGAGCTGAGCGCTTTTTCTGAATTGTGCCGCTCCCGTCACTCTGGTTAGGTTGGCATCGAAAAAAACGCTCTCGGGTGCTTTAGAGTGCCGAGTTATTCACTGCGCATGAAGAAATGACCACCTCCAACGTTTGGTTTATGTTTTATAAGCATTTTTAGTTTCATTGCTTAAATCGCATTTTCTCGGCGAGCTGAGCACTTTTTCTGAATTGTGCCGCTCCCGTCACTCTGGTTAGGTTGGCATCGAAAAAAACGCTCTCGGGTGCTTTAGAGTGCCGAGTTATTCACTGCGCACGAAGAAATGACCACCTCCAACGTTTGGTTTATGTTTTATAAGCATTTTTAATTTTATTGCTTAAATCGCATTTTCTCGGCGAGCTGAGCGCTTTTTCTGAATTGTGCCGCTCCCGTCACTCTGGTTAGGTTGGCATCGAAAAAAACGCTCTCGGGTGCTTTAGAGTGCCGAGTTTATTACTGCGCATTAAGAAATGACCACCTCCAACGTTTGGTTTATGTTTTATAAGCATTTTTAATTTTATTGCTTAAATCGCATTTTCTCGGCGAGCTGAGCACTTGTTCTGAATTGTGCCGCTCCCGTCACTCTGGTTAGGTTGGCATCGAAAAAAACGCTCTCGGGTGCTTTAGAGTGCCGAGTTTATTACTGCGCATTAAGAAATGACCACCTCCAACGTTTGGTTTATGTTTTATAAGCATTTTTAATTTTATTGCTTAAATCGCATTTTCTCGGCGAGCTGAGCACTTTTTCTGAATTGTGCCGCTCCCGTCACTCTGGTTAGGTTGGCATCGAAAAAAACGCTATCGGGTGCTTTAGAGTGCCGAGTTATTCACTGCGCATGAAGAAATGACCACCTCCAACGTTTGGTTTATGTTTAATAAGCATTTTTAATTTTATTGCTTAAATCGCATTTTCTCGGCGAGCTGAGCACTTTTTCTGAATTGTGCCGCTCCCGTCACTCTGGTTAGGTTGGCATCGAAAAAAACGCTCTCGGGTGCTTTAGAGTGCCGAGTTTATTACTGCGCATTAAGAAATGACCACCTCCAACGTTTGGTTTATGTTTTATAAGCATTTTTAATTTTATTGCTTAAATCGCATTTTCTCGGCGAGCTGAGCACTTTTTCTGAATTGTGCCGCTCCCGTCACTCTGGTTAGGTTGGCATCGAAAAAAACGCTCTCGGGTGCTTTAGAGTGCCGAGTTTATTACTGCGCATGAAGAAATGACCACCTCCAACGTTTGGTTTATGTTTAATAAGCATTTTTAATTTTATTGCTTAAATCGCATTTTCTCGGCGAGCTGAGCACTTTTTCTGAATTGTGCCGCTCCCGTCACTCTGGTTAGGTTGGCATCGAAAAAAACGCTCTCGGGTGCTTTAGAGTGCCGAGTTTATTACTGCGCATTAAGAAATGACCACCTCCAACGTTTGGTTTATGTTTTATAAGCATTTTTAATTTTATTGCTTAAATCGCATTTTCTCGGCGAGCTGAGCACTTTTTCTGAATTGTGCCGCTCCCGTCACTCTGGTTAGGTTGGCATCGAAAAAAACGCTCTCGGGTGCTTTAGAGTGCCGAGTTATTCACTGCGCATGAAGAAATGACCACCTCCAACGTTTGGTTTATGTTTTATAAGCATTTTTAATTTTATTGCTTAAATCGCATTTTCTCGGCGAGCTGAGCGCTTTTTCTGAATTGTGCCGCCCCCGTCACTCTGGTTAGGTTGGCATCGAAAAAAACGCTCTCGGGTGCTTTAGAGTGCCGAGTTTATTACTGCGCATTAAGAAATGACCACCTCCAACGTTTGGTTTATGTTTTATAAGCATTTTTAATTTTATTGCTTAAATCGCATTTTCTCGGCGAGCTGAGCACTTTTTCTGAATTGTGCCGCTCCCGTCACTCTGGTTAGGTTGGCATCGAAAAAAACGCTCTCGGGTGCTTTAGAGTGCCGAGTTTATTACTGCGCATGAAGAAATGACCACCTCCAACGTTTGGTTTATGTTTTATAAGCATTTTTAATTTTATTGCTTAAATCGCATTTTCTCGGCGAGCTGAGCACTTTTTCTGAATTGTGCCGCTCCCGTCACTCTGGTTAGGTTGGCATCGAAAAAAACGCTCTCGGGTGCTTTAGAGTGCCGAGTTATTCACTGCGCATGAAGAAATGACCACCTCCAACGTTTGGTTTATGTTTTATAAGCATTTTTAATTTTATTGCTTAAATCGCATTTTCTCGGCGAGCTGAGCGCTTTTTCTGAATTGTGCCGCTCCCGTCACTCTGGTTAGGTTGGCATCGAAAAAAACGCTCTCGGGTGCTTTAGAGTGCCGAGTTTATTACAGCGCATTAAGAAATGACCACCTCCAACGTTTGGTTTATGTTTTATAAGCATTTTTAATTTTATTGCCTAAATCGCATTTTCTCGGCGAGCTGAGCACTTTTTCTGAATTGTGCCGCTCCCGTCACTCTGGTTAGGTTGGCATCGAAAAAAACGCTCTCGGGTGCTTTAGAGTGCCGAGTTTATTACTGCGCATTAAGAAATGACCACCTCCAACGTTTGGTTTATGTTTTATAAGCATTTTTAATTTTATTGCTTAAATCGCATTTTCTCGGCGAGATGAGCACTTTTTCTGAATTGTGCCGCTCCCGTCACTCTGGTTAGGTTGGCATCGAAAAAAACGCTATCGGGTGCTTTAGAGTGCCGAGTTATTCACTGCGCATGAAGAAATGACCACCTCCAACGTTTGGTTTATGTTTAATAAGCATTTTTAATTTTATTGCTTGAATCGCATTTTCTCGGCGAGCTGAGCACTTTTTCTGAATTGTGCCGCTCACGTCACTCTGGTTAGGTTGGCATCGAAAAAAAACGCTCTCGGGTGCTTTAGAGTGCCGAGTTTATTACTGCGCATTAAGAAATGACCACCTCCAACGTTTGGTTTATGTTTTATAAGCATTTTTAATTTTATTGCTTAAATCGCATTTTCTCGGCGAGCTGAGCACTTTTTCTGAATTGTGCCGCTCCCGTCACTCTGGTTAGGTTGGCATCGAAAAAAACGCTCTCGGGTGCTTTAGAGTGCCGAGTTTATTACTGCGCATGAAGAAATGACCACCTCCAACGTTTGGTTTATGTTTAATAAGCATTTTTAATTTTATTGCTTAAATCGCATTTTCTCGGCGAGCTGAGCACTTTTTCTGAATTGTGCCGCTCCCGTCACTCTGGTTAGGTTGGCATCGAAAAAAACGCTCTCGGGTGCTTTAGAGTGCCGAGTTTATTACTGCGCATTAAGAAATGACCACCTCCAACGTTTGGTTTATGTTTTATAAGAATTTTTAATTTTATTGCTTAAATCGCATTTTCTCGGCGAGCTGAGCACTTTTTCTGAATTGTGCCGCTCCCGTCACTCTGGTTAGGTTGCACCCGTGAGCGTTTTTTTCGATGCCAACCTAACCAGAGTGACGGGAGCGGCACAATTCAGAAAAAGTGCTCAGCTCGCCGAGAAAATGCGATTTAAGCAATAAAATTAAAAATGCTTATAAAACATAAACCAAACGTTGGAGGTGGTCATTTCTTCATGCGCAGTGATAAAGTCGGCACTCTAAAGCACCCGAGAGCGTTTTTTTCGATGCCAACCTAACCAGAGTGACGGGAGCGGCACAATTCAGAAAAAGTGCTCAGCTCGCCGAGAAAATGCGATTTAAGCAATAAAATTAAAAATGCTTATTAAACATAAACCAAACGTTGGAGGTGGTCATTTCTTCATGCGCAGTGATAAACTCGGCACTCTAAAGCACCCGAGAGCGTTTTTTTCGATGCCAACCTAACCAGAGTGACGGGAGCGGCACAATTCAGAAAAAGTGCTCAGCTCGCCGAGAAAATGCGATTTAAGCAATAAAATTAAAAATGCTTATAAAACATAAACCAAACGTTGGAGGTGGTCATTTCTTAATGCGCAGTAATAAACTCGGCACTCTAAAGCACCCGAGAGCGTTTTTTTCGATGCCAACCTAACCAGAGTGACGGGAGCGGCACAATTCAGAAAAAGTGCTCAGCTCGCCGAGAAAATGCGATTTAAGCAATAAAATTAAAAATGCTTATTAAACATAAACCAAACGTTGGAGGTGGTCATTTCTTCATGCGCAGTGAATAACTCGGCACTCTAAAGCACCCGAGAGCGTTTTTTTCGATGCCAACCTAACCAGAGTGACGGGAGCGGCACAATTCAGAAACAGCGCTCTGCTCGCCGAGAAAATGCGATTTAAGCAATAAAATTAAAAATGCTTATAAAACATAAACCAAACGTTGGAGGTGGTCATTTCTTAATGCGCAGTAATAAACTCGGCACTCTAAAGCACCCGAGAGCGTTTTTTTCGATGCCAACCTAACCAGACTGACGGGAGCGGCACAATTCAGAAAAAGTGCTCAGCTCGCCGAGAAAATGCGATTTAAGCAATAAAATTAAAAATGCTTATAAAACATAAACCAAACGTTGGAGGTGGTCATTTCTTAATGCGCAGTAATAAACTCGGCACTCTAAAGCACCCGAGAGCGTTTTTTTCGATGCCAACCTAACCAGAGTGACGGGAGCGGCACAATTCAGAAAAAGTGCTCAGCTCGCCGAGAAAATGCGATTTAAGCAATAAAATTAAAAATGCTTATTAAACATAAACCAAACGTTGGAGGTGGTCATTTCTTCATGCGCAGTGAATAACTCGGCACTCTAAAGCACCCGATAGCGTTTTTTTCGATGCCAACCTAACCAGAGTGACGGGAGCGGCACAATTCAGAAAAAGTGCTCAGCTCGCCGAGAAAATGCGATTTAAGCAATAAAATTAAAAATGCTTATAAAACATAAACCAAACGTTGGAGGTGGTCATTTCTCAATGCGCAGTAATAAACTCGGCACTCTAAAGCACCCGAGAGCGTTTTTTTCGATGCCAACCTAACCAGAGTGACGGGAGCGGCACAATTCAGAAAAAGTGCTCAGCTCGCCGAGAAAATGCGATTTAAGCAATAAAATTAAAAATGCTTATTAAACATAAACCAAACGTTGGAGGTGGTCATTTCTTCATGCGCAGTGAATAACTCGGCACTCTAAAGCACCCGATAGCGTTTTTTTCGATGCCAACCTAACCAGAGTGACGGGAGCGGCACAATTCAGAAAAAGTGCTCAGCTCGCCGAGAAAATGCGATTTAAGCAATAAAATTAAAAATGCTTATAAAACATAAACCAAACGTTGGAGGTGGTCATTTCTTAATGCGCAGTAATAAACTCGGCACTCTAAAGCACCCGAGAGCGTTTTTTTCGATGCCAACCTAACCAGAGTGACGGGAGCGGCACAATTCAGAAAAAGTGCTCAGCTCGCCGAGAAAATGCGATTTAAGCAATAAAATTAAAAATGCTTATAAAACATAAACCAAACGTTGGAGGTGGTCATTTCTTAATGCGCAGTAATAAACTCGGCACTCTAAAGCACCCGAGAGCGTTTTTTTCGATGCCAACCTAACCAGAGTGACGGGAGCGGCACAATTCAGAAAAAGCGCTCAGCTCGCCGAGAAAATGCGATTTAAGCAATAAAATTAAAACTGCTTATAAAACATAAACCAAACGTTGGAGGTGGTCATTTCTTCGTGCGCAGTGAATAACTCGGCACTCTAAAGCACCCGATAGCGTTTTTTTCGATGCCAACCTAACCAGAGTGACGGGAGCGGCACAATTCAGAAAAAGTGCTCAGCTCGCCGAGAAAATGCGATTTAAGCAATACAATTAAAAATGCTTATAAAACATTAACCAAACGTTGGAGGTGGTCATTTCTTAATGCGCAGTAATAAACTCGGCACTCTAAAGCACCCGAGAGCGTTTTTTTCGATGCCAACCTAACCAGAGTGACGGGAGCGGCACAATTCAGAAAAAGTGCTCAGCTCGCCGAGAAAATGCGATTTAGGCAATAAAATTAAAAATGCTTATAAAACATAAACCAAACGTTGGAGGTGGTCATTTCTTAATGCGCAGTAATAAACTCGGCACTCTAAAGCACCCGAGAGCGTTTTTTTCGATGCCAACCTAACCAGAGTGACGGGAGCGGCACAATTCAGAAAAAGCGCTCAGCTCGCCGAGAAAATGCGATTTAAGCAATAAAATTAAAAATGCTTATAAAACATAAACCAAACGTTGGAGGTGGTCATTTCTTCATGCGCAGTGAATAACTCGGCACTCTAAAGCACCCGAGAGCGTTTTTTTCGATGCCAAGTGACGGGAGCGGCACAATTCAGAAAAAGTGCTCAGCTCGCCGAGAAAATGCGATTTAAGCAATAAAATTAAAAATGCTTATAAAACATAAACCAAACGTTGGAGGTGGTCATTTCTTAATGCGCAGTAATAAACTCGGCACTCTAAAGCACCCGAGAGCGTTTTTTTCGATGCCAACCTAACCAGAGTGACGGGAGCGGCACAATTCAGAAAAAGTGCTCAGCTCGCCGAGAAAATGCGATTTAAGCAATAAAATTAAAAATGCTTATAAAACATAAACCAAACGTTGGAGGTGGTCATTTCTTAATGCGCAGTAATAAACTCGGCACTCTAAAGCACCCGAGAGCGTTTTTTTCGATGCCAACCTAACCAGAGTGACGGGAGCGGCACAATTCAGAAAAAGTGCTCAGCTCGCCGAGAAATTGCGATTTAAGCAATAAAATTAAAAATGCTTATTAAACATAAACCAAACGTTGGAGGTGGTCATTTCTTAATGCGCAATAATAAACTCGGCACTCTAAAGCACCCGAGAGCGTTTTTTTCGATGCCAACCTAACCAGAGTTACGGGAGCGGCACAATTCAGAAAAAGCGCTCAGCTCGCCGAGAAAATGCGATTTAAGCAATAAAATTAAAAATGCTTATAAAACATAAACCAAACGTTGGAGGTGGTCATTTCTTCATGCGCAGTGAATAACTCGGCACTCTAAAGCACCCGAGAGCGTTTTTTTCGATGCCAACCTAACCAGAGTGACGGGAGCGGCACAATTCAGAAAAAGTGCTCAGCTCGCCGAGAAAATGCGATTTAAGCAATAAAATTAAAAATGCTTATAAAACATAAACCAAACGTTGGAGGTGGTCATTTCTTAATGCGCAGTAATAAACTCGGCACTCTAAAGCACCCGTGAGCGTTTTTTTCGATGCCAACCTAACCAGAGTGACGGGAGCGGCACAATTCAGAAAAAGTGCTCAGCTCGCCGAGAAAATGCGATTTAAGCAATAAAATTAAAAATGCTTATAAAACATAAACCAAACGTTGGAGGTGGTCATTTCTTCATGCGCAGTGATAAAGTCGGCACTCTAAAGCACCCGAGAGCGTTTTTTTCGATGCCAACCTAACCAGAGTGACGGGAGCGGCACAATTCAGAAAAAGTGCTCAGCTCGCCGAGAAAATGCGATTTAAGCAATAAAATTAAAAATGCTTATTAAACATAAACCAAACGTTGGAGGTGGTCATTTCTTCATGCGCAGTGATAAACTCGGCACTCTAAAGCACCCGAGAGCGTTTTTTTCGATGCCAACCTAACCAGAGTGACGGGAGCGGCACAATTCAGAAAAAGTGCTCAGCTCGCCGAGAAAATGCGATTTAAGCAATAAAATTAAAAATGCTTATAAAACATAAACCAAACGTTGGAGGTGGTCATTTCTTAATGCGCAGTAATAAACTCGGCACTCTAAAGCACCCGAGAGCGTTTTTTTCGATGCCAACCTAACCAGAGTGACGGGAGCGGCACAATTCAGAAAAAGTGCTCAGCTCGCCGAGAAAATGCGATTTAAGCAATACAATTAAAAATGCTTATAAAACATAAACCAAACGTTGGAGGTGGTCATTTCTTAATGCGCAGTAATAAACTCGGCACTCTAAAGCACCCGAGAGCGTTTTTTTCGATGCCAACCTAACCAGAGTGACGGGAGCGGCACAATTCAGAAAAAGTGCTCAGCTCGCCGAGAAAATGCGATTTAAGCAATAAAATTAAAAATGCTTATTAAACATAAACCAAACGTTGGAGGTGGTCATTTCTTCATGCGCAGTGAATAACTCGGCACTCTAAAGCACCCGATAGCGTTTTTTTCGATGCCAACCTAACCAGAGTGACGGGAGCGGCACAATTCAGAAAAAGTGCTCAGCTCGCCGAGAAAATGCGATTTAAGCAATAAAATTAAAAATGCTTATAAAACATAAACCAAACGTTGGAGGTGGTCATTTCTTCATGCGCAGTAATAAACTCGGCACTCTAAAGCACCCGAGAGCGTTTTTTTCGATGCCAACCTAACCAGAGTGACGGGAGCGGCACAATTCAGAAAAAGCGCTCAGCTCGCCGAGAAAATGCGATTTAAGCAATAAAATTAAAAATGCTTATAAAACATAAACCAAACGTTGGAGGTGGTCATTTCTTAATGCGCAGTAATAAACTCGGCACTCTAAAGCACCCGAGAGCGTTTTTTTCGATGCCAACCTAACCAGAGTGACGGGAGCGGCACAATTCAGAAAAAGCGCTCAGCTCGCCGAGAAAATGCGATTTAAGCAATAAAATTAAAAATGCTTATAAAACATAAACCAAACGTTGGAGGTGGTCATTTCTTCGTGCGCAGTGAATAACTCGGCACTCTAAAGCACCCGAGAGCGTTTTTTTCGATGCCAACCTAACCAGAGTGACGGGAGCGGCACAATTCAGAAAAAGTGCTCAGCTCGCCGAGAAAATGCGATTTAAGCAATAAAATTAAAAATGCTTATAAAACATAAACCAAACGTTGGAGGTGGTCATTTCTTAATGCGCAGTAATAAACTCGGCACTCTAAAGCACCCGAGAGCGTTTTTTTCGATGCCAACCTAACCAGAGTGACGGGAGCGGCACAATTCAGAAAAAGTGCTCAGCTCGCCGAGAAAATGCGATTTAGGCAATAAAATTAAAAATGCTTATAAAACATAAACCAAACGTTGGAGGTGGTCATTTCTTAATGCGCAGTAATAAACTCGGCACTCTAAAGCACCCGAGAGCGTTTTTTTCGATGCCAACCTAACCAGAGTGACGGGAGCGGCACAATTCAGAAAAAGCGCTCAGCTCGCCGAGAAAATGCGATTTAAGCAATAAAATTAAAAATGCTTATAAAACATAAACCAAACGTTGGAGGTGGTCATTTCTTCATGCGCAGTGAATAACTCGGCACTCTAAAGCACCCGAGAGCGTTTTTTTCGATGCCAAGTGACGGGAGCGGCACAATTCAGAAAAAGTGCTCAGCTCGCCGAGAAAATGCGATTTAAGCAATAAAATTAAAAATGCTTATAAAACATAAACCAAACATTGGAGGTGGTCATTTCTTAATGCGCAGTAATAAACTCGGCACTCTAAAGCACCCGAGAGCGTTTTTTTCGATGCCAACCTAACCAGAGTGACGGGAGCGGCACAATTCAGAAAAAGTGCTCAGCTCGCCGAGAAAATGCGATTTAAGCAATAAAATTAAAAATGCTTATAAAACATAAACCAAACGTTGGAGGTGGTCATTTCTTAATGCGCAGTAATAAACTCGGCACTCTAAAGCACCCGAGAGCGTTTTCTTCGATGCCAACCTAACCAGAGTGACGGGAGCGGCACAATTCAGAAAAAGTGCTCAGCTCGCCGAGAAAATGCGATTTAAGCAATAAAATTAAAAATGCTTATTAAACATAAACCAAACGTTGGAGGTGGTCATTTCTTCATGCGCAGTGAATAACTCGGCACTCTAAAGCACCCGATAGCGTTTTTTTCGATGCCGACCTAACCAGAGTGACGGGAGCGGCACAATTCAGAAAAAGTGCTCAGCTCGCCGAGAAAATGCGATTTAAGCAATAAAATTAAAAATGCTTATAAAACATAAACCAAACGTTGGAGGTGGTCATTTCTTAATGCGCAGTAATAAACTCGGCACTCTAAAGCACCCGAGAGCGTTTTTTTCGATGCCAACCTAACCAGAGTGACGGGAGCGGCACAATTCAGAAAAAGTGCTCAGCTCGCCGAGAAAATGCGATTTAAGCAATAAAATTAAAAATGCTTATAAAACATAAACCAAACGTTGGAGGTGGTCATTTCTTCATGCGCAGTAATAAACTCGGCACTCTAAAGCACCCGAGAGCGTTTTTTTCGATGCCAACCTAACCAGAGTTACGGGAGCGGCACAATTCAGAAAAAGCGCTCAGCTCGCCGAGAAAATGCGATTTAAGCAATAAAATTAAAAATGCTTATAAAACATAAACCAAACGTTGGAGGTGGTCATTTCTTCATGCGCAGTGAATAACTCGGCACTCTAAAGCACCCGAGAGCGTTTTTTTCGATGCCAACCTAACCAGAGTGACGGGAGCGGCACAATTCAGAAAAAGTGCTCAGCTCGCCGAGAAAATGCGATTTAAGAAATAAAATTAAAAATGCTTATAAAACATAAACCAAACGTTGGAGGTTCTCATTTCTTCATGCGCAGTGATAAACTCGGCACTCTAAAGCACCCGAGAGCGTTTTTTTCGATGCCAACCTAACCAGAGTGACGGGAGCGGCACAATTCAGAAAAAGTGCTCAGCTCGCCGAGAAAATGCGATTTAAGCAATAAAATTAAAAATGCTTATAAAACATAAACCAAACGTTGGAGGTGGTCATTTCTTCATGCGCAGTGAATAACTCGGCACTCTAAAGCACCCGAGAGCGTTTTTTCCGATGCCAACCTAACCAGAGTGACGGGAGCGGCACAATTCAGAAAAAGTGCTCAGCTCGCCGAGAAAATGCGATTTAAGCAATAAAATTAAAAATGCTTATAAAACATAAACCAAACGTTGGAGGTGGTCATTTCTTAATGCGCAGTAATAAACTCGGCACTCTAGAGCACCCGAGAGCGTTTTTTTCGATGCCAACCTAACCAGAGTGACGGGAGCGGCACAATTCAGAAAAAGTGCTCAGCTCGCCGAGAAAATGCGATTTAAGCAATAAAATTAAAAATGCTTATAAAACATAAACCAAACGTTGGAAGTGGTCATTTCTTCATGCGCAGTGATAAACTCGGCACTCTAAAGCACCCGAGAGCGTTTTTTTCGATGCCAACCTAACCAGAGTTACGGGAGCGGCACAATTCAGAAAAAGCGCTCAGCTCGCCGAGAAAATGCGATTTAAGCAATAAAATTAAAAATGCTTATAAAACATAAACCAAACGTTGGAAGTGGTCATTTCTTCATGCGCAGTGATAAACTCGGCACTCTAAAGCACCCGAGAGCGTTTTTTTCGATGCCAACCTAACCAGAGTTACGGGAGCGGCACAATTCAGAAAAAGCGCTCAGCTCGCCGAGAAAATGCGATTTAAGCAATAAAATTAAAAATGCTTATTAAACATAAACCAAACGTTGGAGGTGGTCATTTCTTCATGCGCAGTGAATAACTCGGCACTCTAAAGCACCTGAGAGCGTTTTTTTCGATGCCAACCTAACCAGAGTGACGGGAGCGGCACAATTCAGAAAAAGCGCTCAGCTCGCCGAGAAAATGCGATTTAAGCAATAAAATTAAAAATGCTTATAAAACATAAACCAAACGTTGGAGGTGGTCATTTCTTCATGCGCAGTGATAAACTCGCCACTCTAAAGCACCCGAGAGCGTTTTTTTCGATGCCAACCTAACCAGAGTGACGGGAGCGGCACAATTCAGAAAAAGTGCTCAGCTCGCCGAGAAAATGCGATTTAAGCAATAAAATTAAAAATGCTTATAAAACATAAACCAAACGTTGGAGGTGGTCATTTCTTCATGCGCAGTGAATAACTCGGCACTCTAAAGCACCCGAGAGCGTTTTTTTCGATGCCAACCTAACCAGAGTGACGGGAGCGGCACAATTCAGAAAAAGTGCTCAGCTCGCCGAGAAAATGCGATTTAAGCAATAAAATTAAAAATGCTTATAAAACATAAACCAAACGTTGGAGGTGGTCATTTCTTCATGCGCAGTGAATAACTCGGCACTCTAAAGCACCCGAGAGCGTTTTTTTCGATGCCAACCTAACCAGAGTGACGGGAGCGGCACAATTCAGAAAAAGTGCTCAGCTCGCCGAGAAAATGCGATTTAAGCAATAAAATTAAAAATGCTTATAAAACATAAACCAAACGTTGGAAGTGGTCATTTCTTCATGCGCAGTGATAAACTCGGCACTCTAAAGCACCCGAGAGCGTTTTTTTCGATGCCAACCTAACCAGAGTTACGGGAGCGGCACAATTCAGAAAAAGCGCTCAGCTTGCCGAGAAAATGCGATTTAAGCAATAAAATTAAAAATGCTTATAAAACATAAACCAAACGTTGGAGGTGGTCATTTCTTCATGCGCAGTGATAAACTCGGCACTCTAAAGCACCCGAGAGCGTTTTTGTCGATGCCAACCTAACCAGAGTGACGGGAGCGGCACAATTCAGAAAAAGTGCTCAGCTCGCCGAGAAAATGCGATTTAAGCAATAAAATTAAAAATGCTTATAAAACATAAACCAAACGTTGGAGGTGGTCATTTCTCCATGCGCAGTGAATAACTCGGCACTCTAAAGCACCCGAGAGCGTTTTTTTCGATGCCAACCTAACCAGAGTGACGGGAGCGGCACAATTCAGAAAAAGTGCTCAGCTCGCCGAGAAAATGCGATTTAAGCAATAAAATTAAAAATGCTTATAAAACATAAACCAAACGTTGGAGGTGGTCATTTCTTAATGCGCAGTAATAAACTCGGCACTCTAAAGCACCCGAGAGCGTTTTTTTCGATGCCAACCTAACCAGAGTGACGGGAGCGGCACAATTCAGAAAAAGCGCTCAGCTCGCCGAGAAAATGCGATTTAAGCAATAAAATTAAAAATGCTTATAAAACATAAACCAAACGTTGGAGGTGGTCATTTCTTAATGCGCAGTAATAAACTCGGCACTCTAAAGCACCCGAGAGCGTTTTTTTCGATGCCAACCTAACCAGAGTGACGGGAGCGGCACAATTCAGAAAAAGTGCTCAGCTCGCCGAGAAAATGCGATTTAAGCAATAAAATTAAAAATGCTTATTAAACATAAACCAAACGTTGGAGGTTGTCATTTCTTCATGCGCAGTGAATAACTCGGCACTCTAAAGCACCCGAGAGCGTTTTTTTCGATGCCAACCTAACCAGAGTGACGGGAGCGGCACAATTCAGAAAAAGAGCTCAGCTCGCCGAGAAAATGCGATTTAAGGAATAAAATTAAAAATGCTTATTAAACATAAACCAAACGTTGGAGGTGGTCATTTCTTCATGCGCAGTGAATAACTCGGCACTCTAAAGCACCCGAGAGCGTTTTTTTCGATGCCAACCTAACCAGAGTGACGGGACAGGCACAATTCAGAAAAAGCGCTCAGCTCGCCGAGAAAATGCGATTTAAGCAATAAAATTAAAAATGCTTATAAAACATAAACCAAACGTTGGAGGTGGTCATTTCTTCATGCGCAGTGATAAACTCGGCACTCTAAAGCACCCGAGAGCGTTTTTTTCGATGCCAACCTAACCAGAGTGACGGGAGCGGCACAATTCAGAAAAAGTGCTCAGCTCGCCGAGAAAATGCGATTTAAGAAATAAAATTAAAAATGCTTATAAAACATAAACCAAACGTTGGAGGTGGTCATTTCTTCATGCGCAGTGATAAACTCGGCACTCTAAAGCACCCGAGAGCGTTTTTTTCGATGCCAACCTAACCAGAGTGACGGGAGCGGCACAATTCAGAAAAAGCGCTCAGCTCGCCGAGAAAATGCGATTTAAGCAATAAAATTAAAAATGCTTATAAAACATAAACCAAACGTTGGAGGTGGTCATTTCTTCATGCGCAGTGATAAACTCGGCACTCTAAAGCACCCGAGAGCGTTTTTTTCGATGCCAACCTAACCAGAGTGACGGGAGCGGCACAATTCAGAAAAAGTGCTCAGCTCGCCGAGAAAATGCGATTCAAGCAATAAAATTAAAAATGCTTATTAAACATAAACCAAACGTTGGAGGTGGTCATTTCTTCATGCGCAGTGAATAACTCGGCACTCTAAAGCACCCGAGAGCGTTTTTTTCGATGCCAACCTAACCAGAGTGACGGGAGCGGCACAATTCAGAAAAAGTGCTCAGCTCGCCGAGAAAATGCGATTTAAGCAATAAAATTAAAAATGCTTATAAAACATAAACCAAACGTTGGAGGTGGTCATTTCTTAATGCGCAGTAATAAACTCGGCACTCTAAAGCACCCGAGAGCGTTTTTTTCGATGCCAACCTAACCAGAGTGACGGGAGCGGCACAATTCAGAAAAAGTGCTCAGCTCGCCGAGAAAATGCGATTTAAGCAATAAAATTAAAAATGCTTATAAAACATAAACCAAACGTTGGAGGTGGTCATTTCTTAATGCGCAGTAATAAACTCGGCACTCTAAAGCACCCGAGAGCGTTTTTTTCGATGCCAACCTAACCAGAGTGACGGGAGCGGCACAATTCAGAAAAAGTGCTCAGCTCGCCGAGAAAATGCGATTTAAGCAATAAAATTAAAAATGCTTATAAAACATAAACCAAACGTTGGAGGTGGTCATTTCTTAATGCGCAGTAATAAACTCGGCACTCTAAAGCACCCGAGAGCGTTTTTTTCGATGCCAACCTAACCAGAGTGACGGGAGCGGCACAATTCAGAAAAAGCGCTCAGCTCGCCGAGAAAATGCGATTTAAGCAATAAAATTAAAAATGCTTATAAAACATAAACCAAACGTTGGAGGTGGTCATTTCTTCATGCGCAGTAATAAACTCGGCACTCTAAAGCACCCGAGAGCGTTTTTTTCGATGCCAACCTAACCAGAGTTACGGGAGCGGCACAATTCAGAAAAAGCGCTCAGCTCGCCGAGAAAATGCGATTTAAGCAATAAAATTAAAAATGCTTATAAAACATAAACCAAACGTTGGAGGTGGTCATTTCTTCATGCGCAGTGATAAACTCGGCACTCTAAAGCACCCGAGAGCGTTTTTTTCGATGCCAACCTAACCAGAGTGACGGGAGCGGCACAATTCAGAAAAAGTGCTCAGCTCGCCGAGAAAATGCGATTCAAGCAATAAAATTAAAAATGCTTATTAAACATAAACCAAACGTTGGAGGTGGTCATTTCTTCATGCGCAGTGAATAACTCGGCACTCTAAAGCACCCGAGAGCGTTTTTTTCGATGCCAACCTAACCAGAGTGACGGGAGCGGCACAATTCAGAAAAAGTGCTCAGCTCGCCGAGAAAATGCGATTTAAGCACTAAAATTAAAAATGCTTATAAAACATAAACCAAACGTTGGAGGTGGTCATTTCTTAATGCGCAGTAATAAACTCGGCACTCTAAAGCACCCGAGAGCGTTTTTTTCGATGCCAACCTAACCAGAGTGACGGGAGCGGCACAATTCAGAAAAAGTGCTCAGCTCGCCGAGAAAATGCGATTTAAGCAATAAAATTAAAAATGCTTATAAAACATAAACCAAACGTTGGAGGTGGTCATTTCTTAATGCGCAGTAATAAACTCGGCACTCTAAAGCACCCGAGAGCGTTTTTTTCGATGCCAACCTAACCAGAGTGACGGGAGCGGCACAATTCAGAAAAAGTGCTCAGCTCGCCGAGAAAATGCGATTTAAGCAATAAAATTAAAAATGCTTATTAAACATAAACCAAACGTTGGAGGTGGTCATTTCTTCATGCGCAGTGAATAACTCGGCACTCTAAAGCACCCGAGAGCGTTTTTTTCGATGCCAACCTAACCAGAGTGACGGGAGCGGCACAATTCAGAAAAAGTGCTCAGCTCGCCGAGAAAATGCGATTTAAGCAATAAAATTAAAAATGCTTATAAAACATAAACCAAACGTTGGAGGTGGTCATTTCTTCATGCGCAGTGAATAACTCGGCACTCTAAAGCACCCGAGAGCGTTTTTTTCGATGCCAACCTAACCAGAGTGACGGGAGCGGCACAATTCAGAAAAAGTGCTCAGCTCGCCGAGAAAATGCGATTTAAGCAATAAAATTAAAAATGCTTATAAAACATAAACCAAACGTTGGAGGTGGTCATTTCTTAATGCGCAGTAATACACTCGGCACTCTAAAGCACCCGAGAGCGTTTTTTTCGATGCCAACCTAACCAGAGTGACGGGAGCGGCACAATTCAGAAAAAGCGCTCAGCTCGCCGAGAAAATGCGATTTAAGCAATAAAATTAAAAATGCTTATTAAACATAAACCAAACGTTGGAGGTGGTCATTTCTTCATGCGCAGTGAATAACTCGGCACTCTAAAGCACCCGAGAGCGTTTTTTTCGATGCCAACCTAACCAGAGTGACGGGACAGGCACAATTCAGAAAAAGCGCTCAGCTCGCCGAGAAAATGCGATTTAAGCAATAAAATTAAAAATGCTTATAAAACATAAACCAAACGTTGGAGGTGGTCATTTCTTCATGCGCAGTGATAAACTCGGCACTCTAAAGCACCAGAGAGCGTTTTTTTCGATGCCAACCTAACCAGAGTGACGGGAGCGGCACAATTCAGAAAAGGTGCTCAGCTCGCCGAGAAAATGCGATTTAAGCAATAAAATTAAAAATGCTTATAAAACATAAACCAAACGTTGGAGGTGGTCATTTCTTCATGCGCAGTGATAAACTCGGCACTCTAAAGCACCCGAGAGCGTTTTTTTCGATGCCAACCTAACCAGAGTGACGGGAGCGGCACAATTCAGAAAAAGTGCTCAGCTCGCCGAGAAAATGCGATTTAAGCAATACAATTAAAAATGCTTATAAAACATAAACCAAACGTTGGAGGTGGTCATTTCTTCATGCGCAGTGAATAACTCGGCACTCTAAAGCACCCGAGAGCGTTTTTTTCGATGCCAACCTAACCAGAGTGACGGGAGCGGCACAATTCAGAAAAAGTGCTCAGCTCGCCGAGAAAATGCGATTTAAGCAATAAAATTAAAAATGCTTATAAAACATAAACCAAACGTTGGAGGTGGTCATTTCTTAATGCGCAGTAATAAACTCGGCACTCTAAAGCACCCGAGAGCGTTTTTTTCGATGCCAACCTAACCAGAGTGACGGGAGCGGCACAATTCAGAAAAAGCGCTCAGCTCGCCGAGAAAATGCGATTTAAGCAATAAAATTAAAAATGCTTATAAAACATAAACCAAACGTTGGAGGTGGTCATTTCCTAATGCGCAGTAATAAACTCGGCACTCTAAAGCACCCGAGAGCGTTTTTTTCGATGCCAACCTAACCAGAGTGACGGGAGCGGCACAATTCAGAAAAAGTGCTCAGCTCGCCGAGAAAATGCGATTTAAGCAATAAAATTAAAAATGCTTATTAAACATAAACCAAACGTTGGAGGTGGTCATTTCTTCATGCGCAGTGAATAACTCGGCACTCTAAAGCACCCGAGAGCGTTTTTTTCGATGCCAACCTAACCAGAGTGACGGGAGCGGCACAATTCAGAAAAAGCGCTCAGCTCGCCGAGAAAATGCGATTTAAGCAATAAAATTAAAAATGCTTATTAAACATAAACCAAACATTGGAGGTGGTCATTTCTTCATGCGCAGTGAATAACTCGGCACTCTAAAGCACCCGAGAGCGTTTTTTTCGATGCCAACCTAACCAGAGTGACGGGAGCGGCACAATTCAGAAAAAGCGCTCAGCTCGCCGAGAAAATGCGATTTAAGCAATAAAATTAAAAATGCTTATAAAACATAAACCAAACGTTGGAGGTGGTCATTTCTTCATGCGCAGTGATAAACTCGGCACTCTAAAGCACCCGAGAGCGTTTTTTTCGATGCCAACCTAACCAGAGTGACGGGAGCGGCACAATTCAGAAAAAGTGCTCAGCTCGCCGAGAAAATGCGATTTAAGCAATAAAATTAAAAATGCTTATAAAACATAAACCAAACGTTGGAGGTGGTCATTTATCCATGCGCAGTGAATAACTCGGCACTCTAAAGCACCCGAGAGCGTTTTTTTCGATGCCAACCTAACCAGAGTGACGGGAGCGGCACAATTCAGAAAAAGTGCTCAGCTCGCCGAGAAAATGCGATTTAAGCAATAAAATTAAAAATGCTTATAAAACATAAACCAAACGTTGGAGGTGGTCATTTCTTAATGCGCAGTAATAAACTCGGCACTCTAAAGCACCCGTGAGCGTTTTTTTCGATGCCAACCTAACCAGAGTGACGGGAGCGGCACAATTCAGAAAAAGTGCTCAGCTCGCCGAGAAAATGCGATTTAAGCAATAAAATTAAAAATGCTTATAAAACATAAACCAAACGTTGGAGGTGGTCATTTCTTAATGCGCAGTAATAAACTCGGCACTCTAAAGCACCCGAGAGCGTTTTTTTCGATGCCAACCTAACCAGAGTGACGGGAGCGGCACAATTCAGAAAAAGTGCTCAGCTCGCCGAGAAAATGCGATTTAAGCAATAAAATTAAAAATGCTTATAAAACATAAACCAAACGTTGGAGGTGGTCATTTCTTAATGCGCAGTAATAAACTCGGCACTCTAAAGCACCCGAGAGCGTTTTTTTCGATGCCAACCTAACCAGAGTGACGGGAGCGGCACAATTCAGAAAAAGTGCTCAGCTCGCCGAGAAAATGCGATTTAAGCAATAACATTAAAAATGCTTATAAAACATAAACCAAACGTTGGAGGTGGTCATTTCTTAATGCGCAGTAATAAACTCGGCACTCTAAAGCACCCGAGAGCGTTTTTTTCGATTCCAACCTAACCAGAGTGACGGGAGCGGCACAATTCAGAAAAAGCGCTCAGCTCGCCGAGAAAATGCGATTTAAGCAATAAAATTAAAAATGCTTATAAAACATAAACCAAACGTTGGAGGTGGTCATTTCTTCATGCGCAGTAATAAACTCGGCACTCTAAAGCACCCGAGAGCGTTTTTTTCGATGCCAACCTAACCAGAGTTACGGGAGCGGCACAATTCAGAAAAAGCGCTCAGCTCGCCGAGAAAATGCGATTTAAGCAATAAAATTAAAAATGCTTATAAAACATAAACCAAACGTTGGAGGTGGTCATTTCTTCATGCGCAGTGATAAACTCGGCACTCTAAAGCACCCGAGAGCGTTTTTTTCGATGCCAACCTAACCAGAGTGACGGGAGCGGCACAATTCAGAAAAAGTGCTCAGCTCGCCGAGAAAATGCGATTCAAGCAATAAAATTAAAAATGCTTATTAAACATAAACCAAACGTTGGAGGTGGTCATTTCTTCATGCGCAGTGAATAACTCGGCACTCTAAAGCACCCGAGAGCGTTTTTTTCGATGCCAACCTAACCAGAGTGACGGGAGCGGCACAATTCAGAAAAAGTGCTCAGCTCGCCGAGAAAATGCGATTTAAGCACTAAAATTAAAAATGCTTATAAAACATAAACCAAACGTTGGAGGTGGTCATTTCTTAATGCGCAGTAATAAACTCGGCACTCTAAAGCACCCGAGAGCGTTTTTTTCGATGCCAACCTAACCAGAGTGACGGGAGCGGCACAATTCAGAAAAAGTGCTCAGCTCGCCGAGAAAATGCGATTTAAGCAATAAAATTAAAAATGCTTATAAAACATAAACCAAACGTTGGAGGTGGTCATTTCTTAATGCGCAGTAATAAACTCGGCACTCTAAAGCACCCGAGAGCGTTTTTTTCGATGCCAACCTAACCAGAGTGACGGGAGCGGCACAATTCAGAAAAAGTGCTCAGCTCGCCGAGAAAATGCGATTTAAGCAATAAAATTAAAAATGCTTATTAAACATAAACCAAACGTTGGAGGTGGTCATTTCTTCATGCGCAGTGAATAACTCGGCACTCTAAAGCACCCGAGAGCGTTTTTTTCGATGCCAACCTAACCAGAGTGACGGGAGCGGCACAATTCAGAAAAAGTGCTCAGCTCGCCGAGAAAATGCGATTTAAGCAATAAAATTAAAAATGCTTATAAAACATAAACCAAACGTTGGAGGTGGTCATTTCTTAATGCGCAGTAATAAACTCGGCACTCTAAAGCACCCGAGAGCGTTTTTTTCGATGCCAACCTAACCAGAGTGACGGGAGCGGCACAATTCAGAAAAAGTGCTCAGCTCGCCGAGAAAATGCGATTTAAGCAATAAAATTAAAAATGCTTATAAAACATAAACCAAACGTTGGAGGTGGTCATTTCTTAATGCGCAGTAATAAACTCGGCACTCTAAAGCACCCGAGAGCGTTTTTTTCGATGCCAACCTATTCAGAGTGACGGGAGCGGCACAATTCAGAAAAAGTGCTCAGCTCGCCGAGAAAATGCGATTTAAGCAATAAAATTAAAAATGCTTATAAAACATAAACCAAACGTTGGAGGTGGTCATTTCTTAATGCGCAGTAATAAACTCGTTACTCTAAAGCACCCGAGAGCGTTTTTTTCGATGCCAACCTAACCAGAGTGACGGGAGCGGCACAATTCAGAAAAAGTGCTCAGCTCGCCGAGAAAATGCGATTTAAGCAATAAAATTAAAAATGCTTATTAAACATAAACCAAACGTTGGAGGTGGTCATTTCTTCATGCGCAGTGAATAACTCTGCACTCTAAAGCACCCGAGAGCGTTTTTTTCGATGCCAACCTAACCAGAGTGACGGGAGCGGCACAATTCAGAAAAAGCGCTCAGCTCGCCGAGAAAATGCGATTTAAGCAATAAAATTAAAAATGCTTATTAAACATAAACCAAACATTGGAGGTGGTCATTTCTTCATGCGCAGTGAATAACTCGGCACTCTAAAGCACCCGAGAGCGTTTTTTTCGATGCCAACCTAACCAGAGTGACGGGAGCGGCACAATTCAGAAAAAGCGCTCAGCTCGCCGAGAAAATGCGATTTAAGCAATAAAATTAAAAATGCTTATAAAACATAAACCAAACGTTGGAGGTGGTCATTTCTTCATGCGCAGTGATAAACTCGGCACTCTAAAGCACCCGAGAGCGTTTTTTTCGATGCCAACCTAACCAGAGTGACGGGAGCGGCACAATTCAGAAAAAGTGCTCAGCTCGCCGAGAAAATGCGATTTAAGCAATAAAATTAAAAATGCTTATAAAACATAAACCAAACGTTGGAGGTGGTCATTTCTTCATGCGCAGTGAAAAACTCGGCACTCTAAAGCACCCGAGAGCGTTTTTTTCGATGCCAACCTAACCAGAGTGACGGGAGCGGCACAATTCAGAAAAAGTGCTCAGCTCGCCGAGAAAATGCGATTTAAGCAATAAAATTAAAAATGCTTATAAAACATAAACCAAACGTTGGAGGTGGTCATTTCTTAATGCGCAGTAATAAACTCGGCACTCTAAAGCACCCGAGAGCGTTTTTTTCGATGCCAAGTGACGGGAGCGGCACAATTCAGAAAAAGTGCTCAGCTCGCGGAGAAAATGCGATTGAAGCAATAAAATTAAAAATGCTTATAAAACATAAACCAAACGTTGGAGGTGGTCATTTCTTAATGCGCAGTAATAAACTCGGCACTCTAAAGCACCCGAGAGCGTTTTTTTCGATGCCAACCTAACCAGAGTGACGGGAGCGGCACAATTCAGAAAAAGTGCTCAGCTCGCCGAGAAAATGCGATTTAAGCAATAAAATTAAAAATGCTTATAAAACATAAACCAAACGTTGGAGGTGGTCATTTCTTAATGCGCAGTAATAAACTCGGCACTCTAAAGCACCCGAGAGCGTTTTTTTCGATGCCAACCTAACCAGAGTGACGGGAGCGGCACAATTCAGAAAAAGTGCTCAGATCGCCGAGAAAATGCGATTTAAGCAATAAAATTAAAAATGCTTATTAAACATAAACCAAACGTTGGAGGTGGTCATTTCTTCATGCGCAGTGAATAACTCGGCACTCTAAAGCACCCGATAGCGTTTTTTTCGATGCCAACCTAACCAGAGTGACGGGAGCGGCACAATTCAGAAAAAGTGCTCAGCTCGCCGAGAAAATGCGATTTAAGCAATAAAATTAAAAATGCTTATAAAACATAAACCAAACGTTGGAGGTGGTCATTTCTTAATGCGCAGTAATAAACTCGGCACTCTAAAGCACCCGAGAGCGTTTTTTTCGATGCCAACCTAACCAGAGTTACGGGAGCGGCACAATTCAGAAAAAGCGCTCAGCTCGCCGAGAAAATGCGATTTAAGCAATAAAATTAAAAATGCTTATTAAACATAAACCAAACGTTGGAGGTGGTCATTTCTTCATGCGCAGTGAATAACTCGGCACTCTAAAGCACCCGAGACTGTTTTTTTCGATGCCAACCTAACCAGAGTGACGGGAGCGGCACAATTCAGAAAAAGCGCTCAGCTCGCCGAGAAAATGCGATTTAAGCAATAAAATTAAAAATGCTTATAAAACATAAACCAAACGTTGGAGGTGGTCATTTCTTCATGCGCAGTGATAAACTCGGCACTCTAAAGCACCCGAGAGCGTTTTTTTCGATGCCAACCTAACCAGAGTGACGGGAGCGGCACAATTCAGAAAAAGTGCTCAGCTCGCCGAGAAAATGCGATTTAAGCAATAAAATTAAAAATGCTTATAAAACATAAACCAAACGTTGGAGGTGGTCATTTCTTAATGCGCAGTAATAAACTCGGCACTCTAAAGCACCCGAGAGCGTTTTTTTCGATGCCAACCTAACCAGAGTGACGGGAGCGGCACAATTCAGAAAAAGTGCTCAGCTCGCCGAGAAAATGCGATTTAAGCAATAAAATTAAAAATGCTTATTAAACATAAACCAAACGTTGGAGGTGGTCATTTCTTCATGCGCAGTGAATAACTCGGCACTCTAAAGCACCCGAGAGCGTTTTTTTCGATGCCAACCTAACCAGAGTGACGGGAGCGGCACAATTCAGAAAAAGCGCTCAGCTCGCCGAGAAAATGCGATTTAAGCAATAAAATTAAAAATGCTTATAAAACATAAACCAAACGTTGGAGGTGGTCATTTCTTAATGCGCAGTAATAAACTCGGCACTCTAAAGCACCCGAGAGCGTTTTTTTCGATGCCAACCTAACCAGAGTGACGGGAGCGGCACAATTCAGAAAAAGTGCTCAGCTCGCCGAGAAAATGCGATTTAAGCAATAAAATTAAAAATGCTTATAAAACATAAACCAAACGTTGGAGGTGGTCATTTCTTCATGCGCAGTGAATAACTCGGCACTCTAAAGCACCCGAGAGCGTTTTTTTCGATGCCAACCTAACCAGAGTGACGGGAGCGGCACAATTCAGAAAAAGTGCTCAGCTCGCCGAGAAAATGCGATTTAAGCAATAAAATTAAAAATGCTTATAAAACATAAACCAAACGTTGGAGGTGGTCATTTCTTAATGCGCAGTGAATAACTCGGCACTCTAAAGCACCCGAGAGCGTTTTTTTCGATGCCAACCTAACCAGAGTGACGGGAGCGGCACAATTCAGAAAAAGCGCTCAGCTCGCCGAGAAAATGCGATTTAAGCAATAAAATTAAAAATGCTTATAAAACATAAACCAAACGTTGGAGGTGGTCATTTCTTCGTGCGCAGTGAATAACTCGGCACTCTAAAGCACCCGAGAGCGTTTTTTTCGATGCCAACCTAACCAGAGTGACGGGAGCGGCACAATTCAGAAAAAGTGCTCAGCTCGCCGAGAAAATGCGATTTAAGCAATAAAATTAAAAATGCTTATAAAACATAAACCAAACGTTGGAGGTGGTCATTTCTTAATGCGCAGTAATAAACTCGGCACTCTAAAGCACCCGAGAGCGTTTTTTTCGATGCCAACCTAACCAGAGTGACGGGAGCGGCACAATTCAGAAAAAGTGCTCAGCTCGCCGAGAAAATGCGATTTAGGCAATAAAATTAAAAATGCTTATAAAACATAAACCAAACGTTGGAGGTGGTCATTTCTTAATGCGCAGTAATAAACTCAGCACTCTAAAGCACCCGAGAGCGTTTTTTTCGATGCCAACCTAACCAGAGTGACGGGAGCGGCACAATTCAGAAAAAGCGCTCAGCTCGCCGAGAAAATGCGATTTAAGCAATAAAATTAAAAATGCTTATAAAACATAAACCAAACGTTGGAGGTGGTCATTTCTTCATGCGCAGTGAATAACTCGGCACTCTAAAGCACCCGAGAGCGTTTTTTTCGATGCCAACCTAACCAGAGTGACGGGAGCGGCACAATTCAGAAAAAGTGCTCAGCTCGCCGAGAAAATGCGATTCAAGCAATAAAATTAAAAATGCTTATTAAACATAAACCAAACGTTGGAGGTGGTCATTTCTTCATGCGCAGTGAATAACTCGGCACTCTAAAGCACCCGAGAGCGTTTTTTTCGATGCCAACCTAACCAGAGTGACGGGAGCGGCACAATTCAGAAAAAGTGCTCAGCTCGCCGAGAAAATGCGATTTAAGCAATAAAATTAAAAATGCTTATAAAACATAAACCAAACGTTGGAGGTGGTCATTTCTTAATGCGCAGTAATAAACTCGGCACTCTAAAGCACCCGAGAGCGTTTTTTTCGATGCCAACCTAACCAGAGTGACGGGAGCGGCACAATTCAGAAAAAGTGCTCAGCTCGCCGAGAAAATGCGATTTAAGCAATAAAATTAAAAATGCTTATAAAACATAAACCAAACGTTGGAGGTGGTCATTTCTTAATGCGCAGTAATAAACTCGGCACTCTAAAGCACCCGAGAGCGTTTTTTTTTCGATGCCAACCTAACCAGAGTGACGGGAGCGGCACAATTCAGAAAAAGTGCTCAGCTCGCCGAGAAAATGCGATTTAAGCAATAAAATTAAAAATGCTTATAAAACATAAACCAAACGTTGGAGGTGGTCATTTCTTAATGCGCAGTAATAAACTCGGCACTCTAAAGCACCCGAGAGCGTTTTTTTCGATGCCAACCTAACCAGAGTTACGGGAGCGGCACAATTCAGAAAAAGCGCTCAGCTCGCCGAGAAAATGCGATTTAAGCAATAAAATTAAAAATGCTTATAAAACATAAACCAAACGTTGGAGGTGGTCATTTCTTCATGCGCAGTGATAAACTCGGCACTCTAAAGCACCCGAGAGCGTTTTTTTCGATGCCAACCTAACCAGAGTGACGGGAGCGGCACAATTCAGAAAAAGCGCTCAGCTCGCCGAGAAAATGCGATTTAAGCAATAAAATTAAAAATGCTTATAAAACATAAACCAAACGTTGGAGGTGGTCATTTCTTCATGCGCAGTGATAAACTCGGCACTCTAAAGCACCCGAGAGCGTTTTTTTCGATGCCAACCTAACCAGAGTGACGGGAGCGGCACAATTCAGAAAAAGTGCTCAGCTCGCCGAGAAAATGCGATTTAAGCAATACAATTAAAAATGCTTATAAAACATAAACCAAACGTTGGAGGTGGTCATTTCTTCATGCGCAGTGAATAACTCGGCACTCTAAAGCACCCGAGAGCGTTTTTTTCGATGCCAACCTAACCAGAGTGACGGGAGCGGCACAATTCAGAAAAAGTGCTCAGCTCGCCGAGAAAATGCGATTTAAGCAATAAAATTAAAAATGCTTATAAAACATAAACCAAACGTTGGAGGTGGTCATTTCTTAATGCGCAGTAATAAACTCGGCACTCTAAAGCACCCGAGAGCGTTTTTTTCGATGCCAACCTAACCAGAGTGACGGGAGCGGCACAATTCAGAAAAAGCGCTCAGCTCGCCGAGAAAATGCGATTTAAGCAATAAAATTAAAAATGCTTATAAAACATAAACCAAACGTTGGAGGTGGTCATTTCCTAATGCGCAGTAATAAACTCGGCACTCTAAAGCACCCGAGAGCGTTTTTTTTCGATGCCAACCTAACCAGAGTGACGGGAGCGGCACAATTCAGAAAAAGTGCTCAGCTCGCCGAGAAAATGCGATTTAAGCAATAAAATTAAAAATGCTTATTAAACAAAAACCAAACGTTGGAGGTGGTCATTTCTTCATGCGCAGTGAATAACTCGGCACTCTAAAGCACCCGAGAGCGTTTTTTTCGATGCCAACCTAACCAGAGTGACGGGAGCGGCACAATTCAGAAAAAGCGCTCAGCTCGCCGAGAAAATGCGATTTAAGCAATAAAATTAAAAATGCTTATAAAACATAAACCAAACGTTGGAAGTGGTCATTTCTTCATGCGCAGTGATAAACTCGGCACTCTAAAGCACCCGAGAGCGTTTTTTTCGATGCCAACCTAACCAGAGTTACGGGAGCGGCACAATTCAGAAAAAGCGCTCAGCTCGCCGAGAAAATGCGATTTAAGCAATAAAATTAAAAATGCTTATAAAACATAAACCAAACGTTGGAGGTGGTCATTTCTTCATGCGCAGTGATAAACTCGGCACTCTAAAGCACCCGAGAGCGTTTTTTTCGATGCCAACCTAACCAGAGTGACGGGAGCGGCACAATTCAGAAAAAGCGCTCAGCTCGCCGAGAAAATGCGATTTAAGCAATAAAATTAAAAATGCTTATAAAACATAAACCAAACGTTGGAGGTGGTCATTTCTTCATGCGCAGTGATAAACTCGGCACTCTAAAGCACCCGAGAGCGTTTTTTTCGATGCCAACCTAACCAGAGTGACGGGAGCGGCACAATTCAGAAAAAGTGCTCAGCTCGCCGAGAAAATGCGATTTAAGCAATACAATTAAAAATGCTTATAAAACATAAACCAAACGTTGGAGGTGGTCATTTCTTCATGCGCAGTGAATAACTCGGCACTCTAAAGCACCCGAGAGCGTTTTTTTCGATGCCAACCTAACCAGAGTGACGGGAGCGGCACAATTCAGAAAAAGTGCTCAGCTCGCCGAGAAAATGCGATTTAAGCAATAAAATTAAAAATGCTTATAAAACATAAACCAAACGTTGGAGGTGGTCATTTCTTAATGCGCAGTAATAAACTCGGCACTCTAAAGCACCCGAGAGCGTTTTTTTCGATGCCAACCTAACCAGAGTGACGGGAGCGGCACAATTCAGAAAAAGCGCTCAGCTCGCCGAGAAAATGCGATTTAAGCAATAAAATTAAAAATGCTTATAAAACATAAACCAAACGTTGGAGGTGGTCATTTCTTAATGCGCAGTAATAAACTCGGCACTCTAAAGCACCCGAGAGCGTTTTTTTCGATGCCAACCTAACCAGAGTGACGGGAGCGGCACAATTCAGAAAAAGTGCTCAGCTCGCCGAGAAAATGCGATTTAAGCAATAAAATTAAAAATGCTTATAAAACATAAACCAAACGTTGGAGGTGGTCATTTCTTAATGCGCAGTAATAAACTCGGCACTCTAAAGCACCCGAGAGCGTTTTTTTCGATGCCAACCTAACCAGAGTGACGGGAGCGGCACAATTCAGAAAAAGTGCTCAGCTCGCCGAGAAAATGCGATTTAAGCAATAAAATTAAACATGCTTATTAAACATAAACCAAACGTTGGAGGTGGTCATTTCTTCATGCGCAGTGAATAACTCGGCACTCTAAAGCACCCGATAGCGTTTTTTTCGATGCCAACCTAACCAGAGTGACGGGAGCGGCACAATTCAGAAAAAGTGCTCAGCTCGCGAGAAAATGCGATTTAAGCAATAAAATTAAAAATGCTTATAAAACATAAACCAAACGTTGGAGGTGGTCATTTCTTAATGCGCAGTAATAAACTCGGCACTCTAAAGCACCCGAGAGCGTTTTTTTCGATGCCAACCTAACCAGAGTGACGGGAGCGGCACAATTCAGAAAAAGTGCTCAGCTCGCCGAGAAAATGCGATTTAAGCAATAAAATTAAAAATGCTTATAAAACATAAACCAAACGTTGGAGGTGGTCATTTCTTAATGCGCAGTAATAAACTCGGCACTCTAAAGCACCCGAGAGCGTTTTTTTCGATGCCAACCTAACCAGAGTGACGGGAGCGGCACAATTCAGAAAAAGCGCTCAGCTCGCCGAGAAAATGCGATTTAAGCAATAAAATTAAAAATGCTTATAAAACATAAACCAAACGTTGGAGGTGGTCATTTCTTCATGCGCAGTGATAAACTCGGCACTCTAAAGCACCCGAGAGCGTTTTTTTCGATGCCAACCTAACCAGAGTGACGGGAGCGGCACAATTCAGAAAAAGTGCTCAGCTCGCCGAGAAAATGCGATTTAAGCAATAAAATTAAAAATGCTTATAAAACATAAACCAAACGTTGGAGGTGGTCATTTCTTCATGCGCAGTGATAAACTCGGCACTCTAAAGCACCCGAGAGCGTTTTTTTCGATGCCAACCTAACCAGAGTGACGGGAGCGGCACAATTCAGAAAAAGTGCTCAGCTCGCCGAGAAAATGCGATTCAAGCAATAAAATTAAAAATGCTTATTAAACATAAACCAAACGTTGGAGGTGGTCATTTCTTCATGCGCAGTGAATAACTCGGCACTCTAAAGCACCCGAGAGCGTTTTTTTCGATGCCAACCTAACCAGAGTGACGGGAGCGGCACAATTCAGAAAAAGTGCTCAGCTCGCCGAGAAAATGCGATTTAAGCAATAAAATTAAAAATGCTTATAAAACATAAACCAAACGTTGGAGGTGGTCATTTCTTCATGCGCAGTGAATAACTCGGCACTCTAAAGCACCCGAGAGCGTTTTTTTCGATGCCAACCTAACCAGAGTGACGGGAGCGGCACAATTCAGAAAAAGTGCTCAGCTCGCCGAGAAAATGCGATTTAAGCAATAAAATTAAAAATGCTTATAAAACATAAACCAAACGTTGGAGGTGGTCATTTCTTAATGCGCAGTAATAAACTCGGCACTCTAAAGCACCCGAGAGCGTTTTTTTCGATGCCAACCTAACCAGAGTGACGGGAGCGGCACAATTCAGAAAAAGTGCTCAGCTCCCGAGAAAATGCGATTTAAGCAATAAAATTAAAAATGCTTATAAAACATAAACCAAACGTTGGAGGTGGTCATTTCTTAATGCGCAGTAATAAACTCGGCACTCTAGAGCACCCGAGAGCGTTTTTTTCGATGCCAACCTAACCAGAGTGACGGGAGCGGCACAATTCAGAAAAAGTGCTCAGCTCGCCGAGAAAATGCGATTTAAGCAATAAAATTAAAAATGCTTATAAAACATAAACCAAACGTTGGAAGTGGTCATTTCTTCATGCGCAGTGATAAACTCGGCACTCTAAAGCACCCGAGAGCGTTTTTTTCGATGCCAACCTAACCAGAGTTACGGGAGCGGCACAATTCAGAAAAAGCGCTCAGCTCGCCGAGAAAATGCGATTTAAGCAATAAAATTAAAAATGCTTATAAAACATAAACCAAACGTTGGAAGTGGTCATTTCTTCATGCGCAGTGATAAACTCGGCACTCTAAAGCACCCGAGAGCGTTTTTTTCGATGCCAACCTAACCAGAGTTACGGGAGCGGCACAATTCAGAAAAAGCGCTCAGCTCGCCGAGAAAATGCGATTTAAGCAATAAAATTAAAAATGCTTATAAAACATAAACCAAACGTTGGAGGTGGTCATTTCTTCATGCGCAGTGATAAACTCGGCACTCTAAAGCACCCGAGAGCGTTTTTTTCGATGCCAACCTAACCAGAGTGACGGGAGCGGCACAATTCAGAAAAAGCGCTCAGCTCGCCGAGAAAATGCGATTTAAGCAATAAAATTAAAAATGCTTATAAAACATAAACCAAACGTTGGAGGTGGTCATTTCTTCATGCGCAGTGATAAACTCGGCACTCTAAAGCACCCGAGAGCGTTTTTTTCGATGCCAACCTAACCAGAGTGACGGGAGCGGCACAATTCAGAAAAAGTGCTCAGCTCGCCGAGAAAATGCGATTTAAGCAATAAAATTAAAAATGCTTATAAAACATAAACCAAACGTTGGAGGTGGTCATTTCTCCATGCGCAGTGAATAACTCGGCACTCTAAAGCACCCGAGAGCGTTTTTTTCGATGCCAACCTAACCAGAGTGACGGGAGTGGCACAATTCAGAAAAAGTGCTCAGCTCGCCGAGAAAATGCGATTTAAGCAATAAAATTAAAAATGCTTATTAAACATAAACCAAACGTTGGAGGTTGTCATTTCTTCATGCGCAGTGAATAACTCGGCACTCTAAAGCACCCGAGAGCGTTTTTTTCGATGCCAAGTGACGGGAGCGGCACAATTCAGAAAAAGTGCTCAGCTCGCCGAGAAAATGCGATTTAAGCAATAAAATTAAAAATGCTTATAAAACATAAACCAAACGTTGGAGGTGGTCATTTCTTAATGCGCAGTAATAAACTCGGCACTCTAAAGCACCCGAGAGCGTTTTTTTCGATGCCAACCTAACCAGAGTGACGGGAGCGGCACAATTCAGAAAAAGTGCTCAGCTCACCGAGAAAATGCGATTTAAGCAATAAAATTAAAAATGCTTATAAAACATAAACCAAACGTTGGAGGTGGTCATTTCTTAATGCGCAGTAATAAACTCGGCACTCTAAAGCACCCGAGAGCGTTTTTTTCGATGCCAACCTAACCAGAGTGACGGGAGCGGCACAATTCAGAAAAAGTGCTCAGCTCGCCGAGAAAATGCGATTTAAGCAATAAAATTAAAAATGCTTATTAAACATAAACCAAACGTTGGAGGTGGTCATTTCTTCATGCGCAGTGAATAACTCGGCACTCTAAAGCACCCGAGAGCGTTTTTTTCGATGCCAACCTAACCAGAGTGACGGGAGCGGCACAATTCAGAAAAAGCGCTCAGCTCGCCGAGAAAATGCGATTTAAGCAATAAAATTAAAAATGCTTATAAAACATAAACCAAACGTTGGAGGTGGTCATTTCTTAATGCGCAGTAATAAACTCGGCACTCTAAAGCACCCGAGAGCGTTTTTTTCGATGCCAACCTAACCAGAGTGACGGGAGCGGCACAATTCAGAAAAAGTGCTCAGCTCGCCGAGAAAATGCGATTTAAGCAATAAAATTAAAAATGCTTATAAAACATAAACCAAACGTTGGAGGTGGTCATTTCTTAATGCGCAGTAATAAACTCGGCACTCTAAAGCACCCGAGAGCGTTTTTTTCGATGCCAACCTAACCAGAGTGACGGGAGCGGCACAATTCAGAAAAAGTGCTCAGCTCGCCGAGAAAATGCGATTTAAGCAATAAAATTAAAAATGCTTATTAAACATAAACCAAACGTTGGAGGTGGTCATTTCTTCATGCGCAGTGAATAACTCGGCACTCTAAAGCACCCGATAGCGTTTTTTTCGATGCCAACCTAACCAGAGTGACGGGAGCGGCACAATTCAGAAAAAGTGCTCAGCTCGCGAGAAAATGCGATTTAAGCAATAAAATTAAAAATGCTTATAAAACATAAACCAAACGTTGGAGGTGGTCATTTCTTAATGCGCAGTAATAAACTCGGCACTCTAAAGCACCCGAGAGCGTTTTTTTCGATGCCAACCTAACCAGAGTGACGGGAGCGGCACAATTCAGAAAAAGTGCTCAGCTCGCCGAGAAAATGCGATTTAAGCAATAAAATTAAAAATGCTTATAAAACATAAACCAAACGTTGGAGGTGGTCATTTCTTAATGCGCAGTAATAAACTCGGCACTCTAAAGCACCCGAGAGCGTTTTTTTCGATGCCAACCTAACCAGAGTGACGGGAGCGGCACAATTCAGAAAAAGTGCTCAGCTCGCCGAGAAAATGCGATTTAAGCAATAAAATTAAAAATGCTTATAAAACATAAACCAAACGTTGGAGGTGATCATTTCTTAATGCGCAGTAATAAACTCGGCACTCTAAAGCACCCGAGAGCGTTTTTTTCGATGCCAACCTAACCAGAGTGACGGGAGCGGCACAATTCAGAAAAAGTGCTCAGCTCGCCGAGAAAATGCGATTTAAGCAATAAAATTAAAAATGCTTATTAAACATAAACCAAACGTTGGAGGTGGTCATTTCTTCATGCGCAGTGAATAACTCGGCACTCTAAAGCACCCGAGAGCGTTTTTTTCGATGCCAACCTAACCAGAGTGACGGGAGCGGCACAATTCAGAAAAAGCGCTCAGCTCGCCGAGAAAATGCGATTTAAGCAATAAAATTAAAAATGCTTATTAAACATAAACCAAACATTGGAGGTGGTCATTTCTTCATGCGCAGTGAATAACTCGGCACTCTAAAGCACCCGAGAGCGTTTTTTTCGATGCCAACCTAACCAGAGTGACGGGAGCGGCACAATTCAGAAAAATCGCTCAGCTCGCCGAGAAAATGCGATTTAAGCAATAAAATTAAAAATGCTTATAAAACATAAACCAAACGTTGGAGGTGGTCATTTCTTCATGCGCAGTGATAAACTCGGCACTCTAAAGCACCCGAGAGCGTTTTTTTCGATGCCAACCTAACCAGAGTTACGGGAGCGGCACAATTCAGAAAAAGCGCTCAGCTCGCCGAGAAAATGCGATTTAAGCAATAAAATTAAAAATGCTTATAAAACATAAACCAAACGTTGGAGGTGGTCATTTCTTCATGCGCAGTGATAAACTCGGCACTCTAAAGCACCCGAGAGCGTTTTTTTCGATGCCAACCTAACCAGAGTGACGGGAGCGGCACAATTCAGAAAAAGCGCTCAGCTCGCCGAGAAAATGCGATTTAAGCAATAAAATTAAAAATGCTTATAAAACATAAACCAAACGTTGGAGGTGGTCATTTCTTAATGCGCAGTAATAAACTCGGCACTCTAAAGCACCCGAGAGCGTTTTTTTCGATGCCAACCTAACCAGAGTGACGGGAGCGGCACAATTCAGAAAAAAGTGCTCAGCTCGCCGAGAAAATGCGATTTAAGCAATAAAATTAAAAATGCTTATAAAACATAAACCAAACGTTGGAGGTGGTCATTTCTCAATGCGCAGTAATAAACTCGGCACTCTAAAGCACCCGAGAGCGTTTTTTTCGATGCCAACCTAACCAGAGTGACGGGAGCGGCACAATTCAGAAAAAGTGCTCAGCTCGCCGAGAAAATGCGATTTAAGCAATAAAATTAAAAATGCTTATAAAACATAAACCAAACGTTGGAGGTGGTCATTTCTTAATGCGCAGTAATAAACTCGGCACTCTAAAGCACCCGAGAGCGTTTTTTTCGATGCCAACCTAACCAGAGTGACGGGAGCGGCACAATTCAGAAAAAGCGCTCGGCTCGCCGAGAAAATGCGATTTAAGCAATAAAATTAAAAATGCTTATAAAACATAAACCAAACGTTGGAGGTGGTCATTTCCTAATGCGCAGTAATAAACTCGGCACTCTAAAGCACCCGAGAGCGTTTTTTTCGATGCCAACCTAACCAGAGTGACGGGAGCGGCACAATTCAGAAAAAGTGCTCAGCTCGCCGAGAAAATGCGATTTAAGCAATAAAATTAAAAATGCTTATTAAACATAAACCAAACGTTGGAGGTGGTCATTTCTTCATGCGCAGTGAATAACTCGGCACTCTAAAGCACCCGAGAGCGTTTTTTTCGATGCCAAGTGACGGGAGCGGCACAATTCAGAAAAAGTGCTCAGCTCGCCGAGAAAATGCGATTTAAGCAATAAAATTAAAAATGCTTATAAAACATAAACCAAACGTTGGAGGTGGTCATTTCTTAATGCGCAGTAATAAACTCGGCACTCTAAAGCACCCGAGAGCGTTTTTTTCGATGCCAACCTAACCAGAGTGACGGGAGCGGCACAATTCAGAAAAAGTGCTCAGCTCGCCGAGAAAATGCGATTTAAGCAATAAAATTAAAAATGCTTATAAAACATAAACCAAACGTTGGAGGTGGTCATTTCTTAATGCGCAGTAATAAACTCGGCACTCTAAAGCACCCGAGAGCGTTTTTTTCGATGCCAACCTAACCAGAGTGACGGGAGCGGCACAATTCAGAAAAAGTGCTCAGCTCGCCGAGAAAATGCGATTTAAGCAATAAAATTAAAAATGCTTATTAAACATAAACCAAACGTTGGAGGTGGTCATTTCTTCATGCGCAGTGAATAACTCGGCACTCTAAAGCACCCGAGAGCGTTTTTTTCGATGCCAACCTAACCAGAGTGACGGGAGCGGCACAATTCAGAAAAAGCGCTCAGCTCGCCGAGAAAATGCGATTTAAGCAATAAAATTAAAAATGCTTATAAAACATAAACCAAACGTTGGAGGTGGTCATTTCTTAATGCGCAGTAATAAACTCGGCACTCTAAAGCACCCGAGAGCGTTTTTTTCGATGCCAACCTAACCAGAGTGACGGGAGCGGCACAATTCAGAAAAAGTGCTCAGCTCGCCGAGAAAATGCGATTTAAGCAATAAAATTAAAAATGCTTATAAAACATAAACCAAACGTTGGAGGTGGTCATTTCTTAATGCGCAGTAATAAACTCGGCACTCTAAAGCACCCGAGAGCGTTTTTTTCGATGCCAACCTAACCAGAGTGACGGGAGCGGCACAATTCAGAAAAAGTGCTCAGCTCGCCGAGAAAATGCGATTTAAGCAATAAAATTAAAAATGCTTATTAAACATAAACCAAACGTTGGAGGTGGTCATTTCTTCATGCGCAGTGAATAACTCGGCACTCTAAAGCACCCGATAGCGTTTTTTTCGATGCCAACCTAACCAGAGTGACGGGAGCGGCACAATTCAGAAAAAGTGCTCAGCTCGCGAGAAAATGCGATTTAAGCAATAAAATTAAAAATGCTTATAAAACATAAACCAAACGTTGGAGGTGGTCATTTCTTAATGCGCAGTAATAAACTCGGCACTCTAAAGCACCCGAGAGCGTTTTTTTCGATGCCAACCTAACCAGAGTGACGGGAGCGGCACAATTCAGAAAAAGTGCTCAGCTCGCCGAGAAAATGCGATTCAAGCAATAAAATTAAAAATGCTTATTAAACATAAACCAAACGTTGGAGGTGGTGATTTCTTCATGCGCAGTGAATAACTCGGCACTCTAAAGCACCCGAGAGCGTTTTTTTCGATGCCAACCTAACCAGAGTGACGGGAGCGGCACAATTCAGAAAAAGTGCTCAGCTCGCCGAGAAAATGCGATTTAAGCAATAAAATTAAAAATGCTTATAAAACATAAACCAAACGTTGGAGGTGGTCATTTCTTAATGCGCAGTAATAAACTCGGCACTCTAAAGCACCCGAGAGCGTTTTTTTCGATGCCAACCTAACCAGAGTGACGGGAGCGGCACAATTCAGAAAAAGTGCTCAGCTCGCCGAGAAAATGCGATTTAAGCAATAAAATTAAAAATGCTTATAAAACATAAACCAAACGTTGGAGGTGGTCATTTCTTAATGCGCAGTAATAAACTCGGCACTCTAAAGCACCCGAGAGCGTTTTTTTCGATGCCAACCTAACCAGAGTGACGGGAGCGGCACAATTCAGAAAAAGTGCTCAGCTCGCCGAGAAAATGCGATTTAAGCAATAAAATTAAAAATGCTTATAAAACATAAACCAAACGTTGGAGGTGGTCATTTCTTAATGCGCAGTAATAAACTCGGCACTCTAAAGCACCCGAGAGCGTTTTTTTCGATGCCAACCTAACCAGAGTGACGGGAGCGGCACAATTCAGAAAAAGTGCTCAGCTCGCCGAGAAAATGCGATTTAAGCAATAAAATTAAAAATGCTTATAAAACATAAACCAAACGTTGGAGGTGGTCATTTCTTAATGCGCAGTAATAAACTCGGCACTCTAAAGCACCCGAGAGCGTTTTTTTCGATGCCAACCTAACCAGAGTGACGGGAGCGGCACAATTCAGAAAAAGTGCTCAGCTCGCCGAGAAAATGCGATTTAAGCAATAAAATTAAAAATGCTTATAAAACATAAACCAAACGTTGGAGGTGGTCATTTCTTAATGCGCAGTAATAAACTCGGCACTCTAAAGCACCCGAGAGCGTTTTTTTCGATGCCAACCTAACCAGAGTGACGGGAGCGGCACAATTCAGAAAAAGTGCTCAGCTCGCCGAGAAAATGCGATTTAAGCAATAAAATTAAAAATGCTTATAAAACATAAACCAAACGTTGGAGGTGGTCATTTCTTAATGCGCAGTAATAAACTCGGCACTCTAAAGCACCCGAGAGCGTTTTTTTCGATGCCAACCTAACCAGAGTGACGGGAGCGGCACAATTCAGAAAAAGTGCTCAGCTCGCCGAGAAAATGCGATTTAAGCAATAAAATTAAAAATGCTTATTAAACATAAACCAAACGTTGGAGGTGGTCATTTCTTCATGCGCAGTGAATAACTCGGCACTCTAAAGCACCCGAGAGCGTTTTTTTCGATGCCAACCTAACCAGAGTGACGGGAGCGGCACAATTCAGAAAAAGCGCTCAGCTCGCCGAGAAAATGCGATTTAAGCAATAAAATTAAAAATGCTTATTAAACATAAACCAAACATTGGAGGTGGTCATTTCTTCATGCGCAGTGAATAACTCGGCACTCTAAAGCACCCGAGAGCGTTTTTTTCGATGCCAACCTAACCAGAGTGACGGGAGCGGCACAATTCAGAAAAAGCGCTCAGCTCGCCGAGAAAATGCGATTTAAGCAATAAAATTAAAAATGCTTATAAAACATAAACCAAACGTTGGAGGTGGTCATTTCTTCATGCGCAGTGATAAACTCGGCACTCTAAAGCACCCGAGAGCGTTTTTTTCGATGCCAACCTAACCAGAGTTACGGGAGCGGCACAATTCAGAAAAAGCGCTCAGCTCGCCGAGAAAATGCGATTTAAGCAATAAAATTAAAAATGCTTATAAAACATAAACCAAACGTTGGAGGTGGTCATTTCTTCATGCGCAGTGATAAACTCGGCACTCTAAAGCACCCGAGAGCGTTTTTTTCGATGCCAACCTAACCAGAGTGACGGGAGCAGCACAATTCAGAAAAAGCGCTCAGCTCGCCGAGAAAATGCGATTTAAGCAATAAAATTAAAAATGCTTATAAAACATAAACCAAACGTTGGAGGTGGTCATTTCTTCATGCGCAGTGATAAACTCGGCACTCTAAAGCACCCGAGAGCGTTTTTTTCGATGCCAACCTAACCAGAGTGACGGGAGCGGCACAATTCAGAAAAAGTGCTCAGCTCGCCGAGAAAATGCGATTTAAGCAATAAAATTAAAAATGCTTATAAAACATAAACCAAACGTTGGAGGTGGTCATTTCTTCATGCGCAGTGAATAACTCGGCACTCTAAAGCACCCGAGAGCGTTTTTTTCGATGCCAACCTAACCAGAGTGACGGGAGCGGCACAATTCAGAAAAAGTGCTCAGCTCGCCGAGAAAATGCGATTTAAGCAATAAAATTAAAAATGCTTATAAAACATAAACCAAACGTTGGAAGTGGTCATTTCTTCATGCGCAGTGATAAACTCGGCACTCTAAAGCACCCGAGAGCGTTTTTTTCGATGCCAACCTAACCAGAGTTACGGGAGCGGCACAATTCAGAAAAAGCGCTCAGCTCGCCGAGAAAATGCGATTTAAGCAATAAAATTAAAAATGCTTATAAAACATAAATCAAACGTTGGAGGTGGTCATTTCTTCATGCGCAGTGATAAACTCGGCACTCTAAAGCACCCGAGAGCGTTTTTTTCGATGCCAACCTAACCAGAGTGACGGGAGCGGCACAATTCAGAAAAAGCGCTCAGCTCGCCGAGAAAATGCGATTTAAGCAATAAAATTAAAAATGCTTATAAAACATAAACCAAACGTTGGAGGTGGTCATTTCTTCATGCGCAGTGATAAACTCGGCACTCTAAAGCACCCGAGAGCGTTTCTTTCGATGCCAACCTAACCAGAGTGACGGGAGCGGCACAATTCAGAAAAAGTGCTCAGCTCGCCGAGAAAATGCGATTTAAGCAATAAAATTAAAAATGCTTATAAAACATAAACCAAACGTTGGAGGTGGTCATTTCTCCATGCGCAGTGAATAACTCGGCACTCTAAAGCACCCGAGAGCGTTTTTTTCGATGCCAACCTAACCAGAGTGACGGGAGCGGCACAATTCAGAAAAAGTGCTCAGCTCGCCGAGAAAATGCGATTTAAGCAATAAAATTAAAAATGCTTATAAAACATAAACCAAACGTTGGAGGTGGTCATTTCTTAATGCGCAGTAATAAACTCGGCACTCTAAAGCACCCGAGAGCGTTTTTTTCGATGCCAACCTAACCAGAGTGACGGGAGCGGCACAATTCAGAAAAAGTGCTCAGCTCGCCGAGAAAATGCGATTTAAGCAATAAAATTAAAAATGCTTATTAAACATAAACCAAACGTTGGAGGTGGTCATTTCTTCATGCGCAGTGATAAACTCGGCACTCTAAAGCACCCGAGAGCGTTTTTTTCGATGCCAACCTAACCAGAGTGACGGGAGCGGCACAATTCAGAAAAAGTGCTCAGCTCGCCGAGAAAATGCGATTTAAGCAATAAAATTAAAAATGCTTATAAAACATAAACCAAACGTTGGAGGTGGTCATTTCTTAATGCGCAGTAATAAACTCGGCACTCTAAAGCACCCGAGAGCGTTTTTTTCGATGCCAACCTAACCAGAGTGACGGGAGCGGCACAATTCAGAAAAAGTGCTCAGCTCGCCGAGAAAATGCGATTTAAGCAATAAAATTAAAAATGCTTATTAAACATAAACCAAACGTTGGAGGTGGTCATTTCTTCATGCGCAGTGAATAACTCGGCACTCTAAAGCACCCGAGAGCGTTTTTTTCGATGCCAACCTAACCAGAGTGACGGGAGCGGCACAATTCAGAAAAAGCGCTCAGCTCGCCGAGAAAATGCGATTTAAGCAATAAAATTAAAAA